>NW_022900927.1:26517243-26635579 GCF_012274545.1 Fukomys damarensis | reverse complement strand
TCCCCTCATTTCATTTAATAATCTCCCCAAATACCAGAAATATTTCTCTAAATTAAGGAATTTATATGCCATATTCCAGGCACATGTCGTAGTTATGAAGGATAGATCAACAATACAAAATTAAGCATTGAAAACTTAACAGAAATATTATACTTTAGTTCCTTCTAAATGTAATTTCTTTGATATTAATCACCAAATTTATGAACAAAGTTGCATTGTACATTAAGGTATATTTCATCCTAATGTGATTAAAAATCTAATTAACCATTTCTATGTTAAAATTATTTAAGGATCAAGTTCCATCCCTTGGAAAAATAATTAGTGGAGACTTGACAAGTTAAGGGCTATAGTGCATGTATTGTAAACTTATATCAATTAACATGTAGACAGAAATAGTCACGGGTTTTTACCTAATTTCCCTTGTATTACCATGGAGGCATTTTAAAATAGTAGAAAGTTAATGGCCTCTACAGTGAAATAAACTAGTGTGGTATCTTTATTTTGCCATTTGCATGAGGTGTAAATTACTATTTCCCTAGCCTCTCAGAATTTTCATTTCCTCATCTGTAAGGTTGCCCATAATCTTTGTTTATGGTTCTAGTGTATGCGACACTTGTAAAATGTCCTTTATGCTTTTGGATATTTCACTTACATACATGTGTTGTGATACACTGAATTTCAGAACAGTTCACAAGATTGCTCTCACTTCCAAGGATTGCACAGGTAGGATTCTCATAATTTCCCTGAGGCTTAAAGGTTTACTAGAAGAACTCCAAAGCATTCAATAAAAATTCTTCTCATAGTTAAGCTTATTTCAGTAAAAGGACACAAATTAGAGTCATGTAATGGAACAAATACTTCGGAAAGTGCCCAGGACATTTCCAAACAGTTCTCCCCAGTCTGTCCTTCCTTCGATGGATGAAGAGAATGGTAACTCCTGCTACCAACCGCGTGTGACAAATGCACGGAGTGCTGCCCCCGGAGAAGCTTACAGAGCCTCGTGTCTAAAGTCTTTAGTGAAACTTCATGGTTAGCAGCCCATATGTCTGACTTCAATCTCCATCCCCTCCAGAGATCCACCCGATACTGTATGATTCAAAATGATCCCCATAAATCACACTTGAAGTCTACCCTCTCAGATCTCAGAGATATGCTAGTAGCAATTATAGCTCCCCATTGTTCTTGTCCTAATTTCATCTTGAGGCATAATGTTTTCTCAAAGATAATAGCTTTGGATATTACACATTTGATTGTATCTCGTGATGGTGTGAGTCGAGACATCAGTCAGGCTTCACCAGCTTGATTATTTCTCTGTTGTTAATAGAGATCACTTTGGTGGTATTTAGCTGATGAATGAGTTCATCAGGATATGCAGGATGGTTCCTCTCACACGCCTGGCTACTTAGTTGGTGTGGTTCAGATATTGGACTTGACTGTGTATCACCAGAATATCTCTACATCTCTTCCACGTTTTGTTTTGGCTTCCTCACAGCGAGCGGTCTTATGGACACACTTCTTACATGGTATCTCAGGGTCCCAACAGTGAGTGTTCAAGTTCAATCAGAAGCCGTATGGTCTTTTAAGACCTTCAGAGGCTCTATAGCAACACTCTCAGCAGACAGTATTGAATGAAGCCATTTTCAGCCCACTTAAATTGTAGGAGAGTGTCAGAGACCCCACTCTTACCTAGGAAGAATGCCTCAGAATGGGCGGCCATGTTTTAAAACCACCCTAGTGCATTTATGTTGAACAGGTAAGTTGCTGGTCTGCGCATGTGTCTATAAATATGGACATGTCTATATGCATGCTTTTCTTTCCACGCATCTTGGTAGCTTCTTAATATTACAGTTTATACCAATTTGGCCTTCAGAGTAATCATCATTTGTTTTCTTCCTATGTCAATACTTTGGAAGAGTTGGTCTTTATCTCCTCTGTAATCTGAGTGAAAGACAGCACGCTTACTGCTTGATATAGATTGCAGAATGCATGTTTCATTTTCTGGCCCACGGACAAACTCAAAGTGTTGCTACTCATGCATAAAGAATGTCAGGATCTGAATCTCAGCTTTGCCTTTCCTGACTACTCTTAATAAAACTTGTGACATCTTATTTTAAAAATGTTATATATAATTACTTCAAGTAAAACAAGTTCAAACTAAGCAGCTTATTAATAAATTAAAATCTGTTATATGCATATAATAGCTCTTCATGACAAATGTAATCATATATACTATAAAAATAAATTAATTAATTTAAAAAGAAAACATGTAAAGTGTTTCAGAATCATTTGGAGCAACTAAAAATTTTAAAACTCTTATTAAATGTTTAATCAATAATAAAATTTAGAGAAATTATTTTCCATATTCATTGTATCAAAAGTTTAAGACTCACAGGTTCTTTAAATAAAAAATTATATTTGCTGCAGGTTCATTTCCTGTCTTCTGATGAGTATTGATTGACTTGATCCAAATGATTTACAATCAGTTTAGATTTCTAAAAAATCCAACATTGGCAACACCACATATAGAAGGCACAATCTTTATCTCCAATGGGTATTTCATCTCCATGTTGAGATTGTTTTGATGTATTTGTTTCTTTTCCTTTTAAATAAACTAAGCCTGCAAATATAAGTGAAACTGTGATTCCAGAAAACACTCTTGCTTAAATTCTAGAGCTAAATGCTTGTGTCTTTCTTTCTGTTTACCTAGACATGAGTCTCTCCTTTACTAAGTGTTCCCTGGTCCACAGGTCCAGAAGTAGTCTCAGGAATATTTCATCAATCTGAACACAAAGATGTTTCCTGGAGAACGATAAACCCACCGCGTACACCTCCTCCTCTCAGAACGCGACAAAATGGCACAGAGGGAACAACAGTAAAGAGGTAATATTTTCACATGCAAAAGTATTGACACCGATGGATTTCAAAGTCAGCTTTTCAAAAAGTACTCATGTACTATTTAAATTTCATTTAAAATAATTTATCTGAAGTGAAAGTAGCTCAGACTTAAATGTAGGCAAACAGAAATAAGAAGCAAGCCAGCACACCGCTGTCCTGAATCAATATAACACTGGCAAATGTTTTGTGACTCCATCCTACCTATTCCAAGTTAATGTAAAATGATGTAGTGACGAAAGCGCTGATGAATATCGGGGTTTCCCTCCTAAAGAATGCAGAATAATGCTGCGGCTGGAGGGAACCATTGATAAGTAGTTGATAAGTTAAAGATCTTCCAAGTGCCTGATCTGTACACACCAATAGCAAGCACTCGTGTGTGTGAGGTAGGCTGAGTAGATTTATAATTTTTAGAAATATATTGTCAGTATTTTTACACAGAGCACAGCTCAATTTAAAATGTTTCAGAATTTTTTTTTTTTTTTTTTTTTTACTTTGCAAATGAGTTGGGAGAGGGTAAGACAATTTACTTGCTTGTAGCATTTTTCAGGTTGGCTTCAAATACTTGTATCTGGGACAACCTATAATATATTACAATTTGTGGCCTTACTCAAGGTGAGACATATTCAGGCTAGAGGCTTTAGAATAAAGCACTTAAAAACATTCGCTAAAATAATAATAATGGGAATGCAATTAGATAGTTTAAGGCATTTTCTAGGTAATTAAGTTTGTTTTAGTCACAATCAATTTTTCATTTACTCAATCTTCAGAAAGGGAAGTCTTATTTCAGCTACTTAATGGCATATGAACTTCAAATTATCTAGCTATGATTTATTAATGAAGTAAACACTAAGGCTGATGTATTTTACTTTGAGAGAAGATTCCTGAGGTCAACCTGTGCCTGAGAAAGAAAAATTGCCCAACTTCCTGAAATATGTTCAAAAGGAAACAATTCATTTTGCATTAATTTATCATCTGTCTCGGCACCTTTTCTAAGCCATTTAGTGTCTGACAATTTTACTGACTGGAACAGATTTTGCCAATGTGTTAATATTGTGGGACGATGCAATCAGGAGAGTATCTACTAGTATTAAAAGCACTATCCATATTTTAAAATATTTGTCTATATAACTACTTATGGAGAAGAATAAGCTGTTGAGTAAGGAAAGTACATTTGGTAATTGAAGAATTATGAAAATAAATATTGCACATAATGAGAAATAAAAAAGGAACTACACCACTTATATAATTCGACCTTCCTGAGAGTTGGGGAATAACAGTATTATTCATGATGTGTTGATATAACTATGCATTTATGAAGTCACTGCAACTACACTGAGACACTATTTACTCTCTCACAATGGTCATCAATTTTTTGTTACCTCTGCGTGACCATCTATATTTGTATATGCACTTTTTACCTCTAGAGTAACAGAATTATATTACTACTTCCTGAGCAAAGTGCAGGTTTAGAAATTTCAATTTTACACAGCTAGAGAACAATGGTGAAACAGAAATAGCTAGGTGGAGACCATCACACAATTTCATTGCTACAGAATTTGTGAAAAAGTAAAAGATATTTTCCAAAATAATGCCTTAAAATCTACAGTTCCTTAGTGGTAATATTTTAATTACTCTATCACATGTCCAGTGAAGACAGCAAGTTTCTTCTGGGTCAGTCTATAAAGACCGTCAGAATACCTCAGAATCTTAACTGTAAAACAATGATCTGAGAAAACAAAAATGGGTACAGAAATGGGTATGTTTAGAGGCACCTACTCTTTGCTAACCTTTCCAGGAAAACACATTGTATTATTAATGAGAAGAATTATGAGTGTCTCCTGATAGACTGGCTTTAGCAGTACTCATTATTACCCCCAGTTTATTTATTTGCAATATCTTTTTATTTTAAAAATATTTGTTATTGTTATATTACTATATGCTTGCAGTATATGAAGATTACATTTATTATGTGGAGCTGGTACATGTGCATAGTACATCTTGTGAGTGGGTTTTGGTTTGTTTTCAGTCTCTTATTCCTTCCCATCTAACTCCCTTCCTCTGCCTCTAAATCCCTTTTTCCCTTTTCCATTGCTGTGTTATTATTATTCTTAGCTCATGTTTATGACACATAATGTTTACATTCATGGAGAATATCAGATTCTTGTGCATGGTATATCTTAGTTCCTATTTCTTCTTTCTGGTCCCCTTTCTCCTCATCCTTGGTCTCCTGGACACCTCCTCATTTTCAAGAGTGCTATCTCCTTGTTTCCTTCTATTTATTATTTTTTTAAATTGAGCTTATTGGTACATTCTAGGCATACAGTACAATTACATTCGTTACTGGGATCTTGTACCTTTACATGCCAGGTCTTGGTTCTCATTTTTTCCCCTTGTCCCTGCTCCCTTCACCCCTTCCTCCCCTCCCTGTTTACAAACACTTTATTTTCATTTTCTCATATTTTTTTCTTTTCCCTTATTACCTTTCCTTTACCCTTCCCACTTTCCCTACAACTTTAGCCCTTTTCTTCCTATTTCACATTGTCAATTATCTCATTAGGATCTTATGTACTATTATAGTTTTTCACACTAGAGAAACTATTCTGTATTTACACATGTGTGACATTTATTTCACTTAGGAGTATGTCCTCAAAATGTATCAATTTTCCTATGAATGAATGTAATTTCTCATTCTTTATGGCTGAGTAGTATTCCGTTTTATAGAAAAAACACATATTCCTTATTGCTCTTTTTATTTGTAGTTTGCCTTACTTAAATAAGAATTACCATATGGTATTTAAGATTGTGTGTCAAATTTATTTCACATTATATTTTACAGGTTCGTCTATATTCCTATGAATGTCTCAAATAGTTTCTTCTTTATAGTCAAATAGTATTTCATTATGTATTAATATTATGTTTTCTTTCTCCATTCTTGTGTTTATGAGTATACAGGTGCTTTCTAGAATCTAGCTGTCATGAATTGTACTCCTATAAATACTGTATGCACATATTGCCATGGCATTTTGTCTTTATCTGTCTGTACCTTCAAGGGAAGGCAAGCGCCTGTTACTGTAAAATATACCTAGAAGTGGAATTTCTAATTTTAGCTCTTTGAGAAATCTCCATATTGATTTCCACAATGGCAATACTAGTTTACATCTCCAAAAACAATATAGAGGGTTCATTTTTCACCACAACCCGTCCAGTATTTGTTATTATTTGACTTCTGGGAAATTGTCATTCTTTCTGGTGTAAGATGTAATGTTAGTGCTGTTCTAATTTTCACCTCTCTAACTGCACTGATAAAAAATGCTTTATATGTTTATTGATCATTTGTACTTCTCAGAAATGTTGAAGTGTCTCGTCCATTTCTTAATTGGGTCTTTTAGTTTTGGTGGTCTCATCATTTTTAGTCCTTTATGCATTCTAGATATTCATCCTTTGTCTGAAGAATAGCTTTTAATTTTTTCCCATTCACTTAACTAATTCATTCTTTTGCTATGTAGAAGCTTTTTAATTTTATGTAATCCCACTTCTTGATCTATGCTATCATTTATTGTGCAATTGAGGTTTTGTTTCAAAAATCTTTTCCTACACATATGGTTTCAAATATTTTATCCATTTTATCTTCCATTAGGTTCACTGTTTCTGTTTTAATATTTATATCTTTGATCAATTTTGATTTTACTTTATTACATGGTGCAAGATATAAGTCCATCTTTAACCTTTTACAAACAAATATCTAACTTTCCCAGCACCATTAGTTGAATAGGCTATCTTTCTTCCAATGTAGGCTTTTGGGACTTTTTGTAAAGATCAAATAGCTGCTTGTGTCTGGCGATGTTTCTGTATTCTCTGTTCTGTTCCATCAATTAATGTATCTGGTTTTGTGTTAGTACTCTGCTGATTTTATCAATGTTGCTTTGTAGTATGGTTTGAAGTCGGGTATTACGATGCCTCCTGCTTTGCTCTCATGGCCAAGATTGCTTTTGATATTCTGAGTCTTTTCTAGTTTCATATTAATTTTAGGATTTTTTTTCTCTATATCTTTGAAGCATGTTGTTGGCCTTTCGTTGGAGCTGTATATACTGTTGACAGTATGATCATTTTGAAAATATTTATTCTGCCCAACCGAAAGCAAGGGATATCTTTCCATTTTCTAATGTCCTCTTCAATCTCCTTTGTCAAAGTACTGTAGTTTTCTTTGCAGAAGTCTTTTACTTCCTTGGTTATGTTAATTCGTAGGCATTTAATTTTTCTTGATGCTCCTGTGAATGGTGTTGTTTTCATAATTTCTTTCTCATTGAGTTCATTATCAGTGTACATAAATGGTATTGATTTTGTTTATCCCTCAATTGATTTCCTTTAAACTTTACTGAAGAATAATTAACATATAGAAAATGCAGTTGTTTAGTGCATCCATTTTGATTAGTTTGGCCATGTGCATACACTCACGATAATATCACCATACTCAAGATACTAGAAGTATGTATCACCTCTAAAAATTTCCTCGGGCTTGTGTGTAGGTTATTTTTGCATTAAAAACACCTAGCATGAGATCTACCTTCCTAATATATTTTAAAATACCCAATAATGTATAATTAACTATAGGTATTATGTGAACAAAGCTCTTGAATATATTCAACTTGGATAACAGAGACTTTGTTCTTCATGAGCAAGAATTCCTCATTTGTGTCTGTGCCAACCCCTGGAAACCACAGCTTATTCCGATTCCATGAGTGTGACTGTTTTAAGTACTTCCTATAATTGAAGTCATGCAGTTTTCATCCTTCTGTGAATGGCTTATTTTTCTGTTTCCTGTGTTTTCCATGATATTGCAAATGACAGAACTTTTCCATTTCAAGGCTGAGCAGTGTTATATTGAACTTCTGCAGCACCCAATCTTTACCCGTTCATCAGCCCCAGAACATTTGGGTTATTTCCCTATTTGGGCTATTGTGAATATTCAGTAAATACTGGGCTATAAATATTTCTTTCAATTATTTACAATATGTACCTGAAAGAAGAATGTGTACATCATATGATAGTCATGATTTTAATTTTGTAAAAATCTTTCATGTCATTTTTCATAATGGCTCGACCTATTTATCTTCTCTATGTAGCCATAGGGTTTCTTTTTATCACAATTCTCCTAATAAGGGTACAGTGAAATTTTGTTGTGGTTTTCATTTACTTCTCTGAAGATTATTGAAGTTGGGCACTGTCTCATACATGTGCTGATCATTTGTATCTAGAGAACACTATATTCAAAAATTTTATTAATTATTTTATCTTGATTTTTTCTGTTTGTTTTTTTTTTTTGGTCTGTTGAGTTGTAGGAGATTCCTATACATCTTTGATAATATCTACTTTCAGATATATGGCTTGAAAGTATTTTTATTCAATCCATTGTTTGCTTTATTTTATTGACTATTTTATTGCACTGAAGACTAGTTTGATATTGCACTTGTCCAGTATTTTGTTTTGTTGCCTATATTTTTGCATCAAATCAGATAAATCATTTCCAAGATCTATGACAAGGAGCTTATTTTAATACCTTCAAGTTTACTTTTATGACTTTAATTTTCTTGTAGTTTATATGTTTGGGGAGTAATAGACAGGCTCAGTTTCATTCATTTACCTGTAAATATCCCAGAAATTCAAGGCTGAATTTTCTCAGCTTCATTTTGTGGAAGACACTATCTTTAACCTATTGTATGTTCTTACCACCTTTGTCAAAAGTAAGGTCTATTTCTGGATTCTCTACTCTGCTCCACTGTCTCTTTTTAATTCCAGTACCATATTATTTTTCATTACATTTATTGGTACTTTTTAGGTATTCAGTACAGTCACATTCATCATTGGGATCTTGCACCTTTACATGACAGGTCTTGGTTCTCATTGGTCTTTTTTCTCCACACCCCTGCCCTCCCTTCCCCGCCTTCCACCCTTCCCTATTTACAAAGACTTTGTGTCCATTTTTTCCTTTGCTCTTTTTATCTTCCCTTCTTCCCCCCTTCCCACTTCTCCTACTCCTTTAGCTCTTTTCTTCCTATTTCACATTATCAATTATACAATTTGAAACTTATTTACACTTTCAGTTTTTCACACCAGAGAAACTATTCAATATTTACACACAGGTGTCCTGTTTATTTCCCTTAAGAGTAGGGCTTCCCCATGCATTCATTTGCTTTGCAATATATTTTAAAATCAGAAAATATGTCTCTAATTTTGGTTATCTTTCTCAAATTTGTTTTTAGTATTCAGAGCCATCTATAGTTTGAATGTACGTATCTCACAAAATTCATATGTTGAAACCTAAGGTCCACTAGCAACATTAAGGGTGAAGGCCTATAAGCTGATTGAGTCAGGAGGTCTCTGCCATCCTCAGTGACTTCACTACCATTATTAAAAACCTCCTGGGAACTTGCTAGCCCATTTTTCACTCTTCTCGGAGGACATAGCAATCTTTCCTTTTGCTCTCTTTCTTCCCTGCCTTCTTACTTGTGAGGATATAGCAACAAGACAATATTTTGGAAGTAGGGAGTAACTCTCACCACACATTAGATCTGGTGGAACCTTGATTTTGAACTTCCCAAGCTTCAGAACTGTAAGAAATAAATTGGTATGCTTATTAATTACTCATTATCAGTTATTTTTCTAGTAGCACCAGTGAACTAAAATAGATTCATTTTTTTCTATATATGACTTTTAGTATATTCACCACTTTCTGTAATAAAAGCCACAGATCAGATTTTCATAAGGATATCATTGAAACCGTAGATTTTCTCAGATAATACAGCCATTTTTACAGTATGAATTTTTCCAATCCATGAAGACAGAATGTCTACTTGTGTCTTTCATTTTATTCATCAGTTTTTACAGTTTTCAGTACCTCGTGTTAATCTTTTAAGAGATCTGAAATAGTTGTACACATGAATTTTATTGTGGAGGATTTTTTCATATTATTGACATGTAAAGCATATTAGAAAAAAACTGCTACCTCATAGACTTTAAACTCAAAGAGAGCCCTCAACAGAAAAAGATCATGAAGTTTTGACGGATGGGGATTTGGCTCAGTGGCACCATGCCTGCCTCACAAGTGCAAGGTCTTGAGTTTCATCCCCAGCCCCTGACAAAAAAAAGATAAGGAAGTTTTGTTATAGAGTGAAATATGTTTGTTTTTTATGTGAAAATTGGATATTAAATATAGTCAACATATTAGCTCTAGGTTTTAACTAATTCAAAGAAATGATAGTTTATAACATAATATTTCCTTAAAATTGTGTTTAGCAGCTAGTTTTGAGTAACTGAGTTGAATATTAAAATACACAGAGTGCCAGGAATGCAAATTTTAGAAGTTTATTCTTATTTACTTTTCTATCAAATCCATATATGCTTTCCTAGGTGTAGATTAATTTAATGAGAACAGCTGTATCTTATTGTAATTACATAAAAATGAAACATAAACAAAAATATTGAAAGAAACCAATTAAATTTTTGGTTCTCTCAAGTACAATCAGGGACATTTTAATTAAAATGAGATGTTGTAACTACATATTTAGTAAGTTCTTGATAGTTATTGAACATTTAGTCAATACATTCAAATGCTTTATTCAAGAAAGAAGTCTATTTAAAAAGTAAACCCAGTTACTATCTAATAAGTTATATTTCCCTGTCAGCATATTTAAAAAGCAATCAGTATCTTACCTAACATCGCTCATTTTGTTCCAATTAAAATGAAATATAAATCCACAAAAGCAATTTCAGAAATTGCTTGAGCAAAATAAATTCTGACAAACCAAGAAGATAACTGGTATTTGTCTTAAATCTTGCTACTCTGCAAACTTTGCTGTAGAATAATATAAAAGTATTTATAGCACTGCTTAATAGTAGAGAAAGTCCTTCCAAAATTAACTCTAAAGCAATATTTTATAAACATGCACAGCATTCAATAACATCGTTTGTAATAGTTATCTTTTTCAGCTTTAATTGAGTTTATTGGTACATTTTAGGGATACAGTACAGTTACATTCATTGTTGGGATCTCGTACCTCTACAGGACAAGTCTCGATTCTCATTTCTTCCCCTTACCCCTGCTCTCCCGTAATAGTTATTTTAACATGAGAAACTGACATTAAAAGCAAGGGTCAAAAAAGGTACCAGTAGATAGGGAAGGGTGGAGGGGTTGAAGGGAGGGCAGGGGTATAGGGAAAAAGTAAGAACCAAGATGTATCATGCAAAGGTACAAGATCTCAATGATGAATGCAACTCTACTGTATACTTAAAAAGTACAATAAACTCAGTGAAAAACAAGGTACCAGTAATCATGTTTCACTAAATGGAATGTTTTTTTCTACCACTAATTTTGTTAATAAATCTGTTGCCTAGTTTAAGAAAAGTGTTCTATAAAGGCCAAAATTTACATGGTGATGGGAAAGTGATCATTCTTACGTGTACTTTATGATTCCATGAGGTTAAATTTAAAAATGGAGGGGATGAAAGGAGAGTAAGGGCATGCGGAAAAAATGAGAACCAAGATCTGTCATATAAAGGTACAAGATTCCAATGATGAATGCAACTGTACTGTATACCTAAAGAGTACCAGTAAACTCACTGAAAAAAAAGTTCTTAAATTGATGTACATATATGTAGTTATTATGATCATCATTTTAGATGTGGAAAAAAAACCTCATTTTAGATACTGAAAGTCACAGATTTCATTTGTATATTTTATGATCTTAGATACTGACAAACATCTCTATCTGTACTCTTAATTTTTACATGGCTTTTAAAAAGACATATATTAATTATTTAAAACATTTTCTTGATTTAAAATTACTAGTTTGAAGGAAATAAGGGGAAAGAAAAAATATGAGAAAATGAAAAAATGGAAAAAAAAAACTTTTTGTAAATAGGGAAGGGAGAAGGGGTTGAAGGGAGGGCAGGGGTATGGGGAATAAATGAGAACCAAGACCTGCAAGGTACAAGATCTCAATGATGACTGTAACTGTACTGTAGACTTAAAAAGTACCAGCAAATTCAATGAAAAAAATAAAAATAAATGAAAGACAAAGCACAAGAGAAACAGGAAACACTTAGCAAAATTACAATAAACAACAATGGCATGCCATTACCAATGAAAATAAATAAATAAATAAAATTACTATCTCTAAATATTTCTCAGTAGTGGATATGGCACTTTTGGAGACTTAGAGATGGCTGGCACATGTGTGTAGTCTCAGCTACATGGGAGGCTGATCTTGGAGGATAGCAAATTTGAGGTCAACATGTACAATTTAGCAAGGCATTGGCTCAGAAAAGAAAGTGGGGGAGCTGGTGACCTCAATCAGTGTGTGCCTAGCATACCTTGAATTTCATTGTCACTACCAAAAAGAAAAAGCTATGACAAAAGGGACACAAAATGATAGGGTAGGGGAAGAAGAGTGAGGGAGCATTATTAATTGGATCCATTAACTGGAAAAGTGCACATTTATATAAACAGTAGCATGAAGTTTATTAATCTCAGTAATCTTATGATGAATTGTTTTTATGCAGAAGAAAGTTTCATAAAGTTAAGTAACTGCTGAATAGGAAAAATAAAGAGCAATTTTTAGAATGACAATGTAGTAATGTGGTCAGTATCTAACTCAGAAATATTCAAGTTGTGTACTATATAAGACTCCCTTTCTTTACTAATGAACAAATCCAACTTATGAACAATTTTCCTGCAAAAGAACTCATTCATAAGTCAGGGATTTTCTAATCCAGAATTATCCTACTGCTGATTAGGTGGTTTTGGCAAACAATTTGATTTCTTTGAATTTTATTCATATCAGTTATCCAATGATAAGTGATATTTGCATTAAATTATAGGAGAAATAGAGTGTATATAAAATGTTTAACACAGTGCTTGGTCTACAGTGTGTGTGTGTGTGTATATATATATATATATACATATTCATATATATATATTAATATTCCTTTCCAATACCACCAAACTAATATATAGAAAACAAAGGAAATTTAAATTCAGTACCATTCTACTACTTCATTATTTATGCTTAAGTAATCTTTATATATTCACAATATATAAGTCCACAAATATTGATGTATTATGTAAGTACATTTCAAGGAACAACTAGAAATATTTGGTAAAGGAATAGCTTTACCAAATACTGCTTCAGGTATTTAATTAATATTATTTTAAACTGTAGGAAAATAAAATTTGAATATAAAAGATTTGAATGTCATAGAAATTGTACCTTTCTAAATTTTTTGAATAAAGCAACTTCTTTCTCATCTGTTTTACATATTGTAAAGGTTCTCTTGAAATACATACATATCAAACAGAGAGTTCTATGGGAGGATATTTTTAAATATTATGTAAAATACACAAATATCCCTGAACAAAGTGGATAGATCCTGTAGCCACTGCATGTTAGTCCTCTGTAATACTTTCTGGAAGTTTCACAAAGATACAAGATGACTCATTGTTTTGTAATAGTTTTATATGGCCAGGAAGCAAAGTCCTACCAAAATTAGGACATTTTCTATAAAATACACCACAAATGCCTCCCATGAATTCTTCAAACTCCTTTGCCAGACAATTTGTCCTGCACGTGTAGCTGAAAGAGAGGAATTATACAGGTGCTAATAATATTGATAAATGCTGATATGGAAAACAGCAGCATTTTTCAAGGCGGGCTGAATGATGAAATAACTAGTCCTGGCAGACCAAGTGATTCCATTTGCTCATACCAAGGCAATATCTCAGCTTCTACATTCAGCAGATCTAAAATTAAGCCATGAATGAGCCAAATAATAACTGAGAGACTTCACATAGTCACTGATACTGGTTACTTGTTTAAGAATTTAATTTTTAAGTGCCAATTCTCCAGATTTTCAAGATTCAAGGACAATGATGATTTTAACAGGCCCTAAAAGGCAAGATGGAAGACAGATTTTAAGCACAGCACCCTCCCTCCTATGAAAAATGCTTGAAAGCTTTGGTTCTTCAGTTTCCCAAGGGTAAACCAAAGAAAAATAAATGCACCAACTTTATATAAACTTACACAAATAAACCATTCTAAATGAAGACAATGAGTCTGACACTTAACAAGTGCTCATTTAATGTTAGCAATTAAATCACTCCATGTATAATACCCCAGTGATGTATGTAATTTTTACGTACTGCAAACATGTACTAATAAAAATAATAGTTTTTAAAAAGTAATTAAATTATACAGTGAGAGATTTTAAAGAACACAATTTCTCATTCCCTACTTATTCACCAAAATAAACAATGATGAAGTTAATGAAATTGTTTTTAATCATGATTTTCCTTTAATATCTGGTTAGTTCCTTCAAAGCAATGATCCTTTTTAATTCATTTTGTGGAACCTGAAAAGCGCTTTTAAACTTATTTCTCTGTACTATAAAATGTACTTTGTTTTTTAGATGTCTAATAAAAGTTGAAAGGTTGGGTGAATACGTTCCATTGGCCTCACTAGCCAAGAAATAACAATAATGCTAATCTTTCTTCATGTTCTTTATATGTGTAATTTTTAGATGATTTTAGAATTTTTGGAATAATATTTGTATCAGAGATGTAAAACTATCTCATTAAGTCCTATTTTTTCTATTACAGACTCAAGTCTAAGGAAATAACATTTGCAAAAGCATATCGTTTAAAGAGGAAATAGACCATGAAAAGGTAGTAAAATTAACATTTTACACCTATTTAGCAATGATTTTAATCTTAAAAAAATAAAAAGAATCACAGTACTATCCACAGAGAGATGTTCTAAAGGGTCCTTCCCATTTATGCCCACAAATTTGGTAACTGACCGTTGTTATTATTTTAGCTTGCATTGTAGTCCATTAAAATATCCCTCAGCATATGGCTTGAATCATCCTTTTCATTCTTCAATATACGGAAATAGAGTTAAAAATCCTATGTAAAAACAGAGATCCTGTGATAACCGTGACAAAGTTATCTGGGAAAAGCAGATGCCAATACCTTGTATTTGTCTAAAGAGAAATGAGAACATATTAAAAGTATTTCTAGGCAAAGAAGGAAAATAGAGGGCTATGCAATTATTCAATCAATTCAGGATTTAATAGACAATTTAGATTGTGGGACAAAACAAATCCTCATATATGGTTTTGAGATAATATATGGAACTAAACAATAGCACTAGACTTGCGGGTACAGATGAGCTTTATAGTGATGGGAGCATAAAATGAATGTTCAAATGCTTTAAAATGCAGGGTATTAGGATTTTGAAACACTGAGGTGGGCAGGAAATATCAAAAGTATTTCCAGCCATGTTCTCTGATTGCAAAATCAATTTATAATATATGCAAAAGAGTACCAAGAAAAGGAAAAAGGACCTGTGAGCAAGCAAGTTTACTTACTGGAAACAGCTCACAGTGGACCGTGGAGGTACCACATCCATCCTTGGAGCCTCTATCTGCTAGGAAATTAAGAGATTGGAGTACATCTTTAGGCAAAGTTCTGAGCATCTATTTGTGAGAAGTGATTTATGAATTAGAAGCTAGATTAAACATTTCCGTAAATCCACATGCTCATTTAGTTATCACTCTAGAGTGAAACCAGAAAACTTAAGTAACTTTTATTATACAAAATATATGTGGACAGAATTTTGATCTCCAGACCTTTGTAAAAAGATTCTTTTCATAAATAAATGATCCTAGAATTGATAGTTAGAACTGATTGGATGATTTGCAAGCTAAGCAGAATATTTTCTAATTGAACAATTCCAATCAGTGTTTTAAAGCTAAGAATGAGCAGACTTTATTTTCTCACCCCCATCATTCAGTTTTCTTGAGACTAGTGCACATTTATTTTTGTAGATGTTGTTACCAGTGTTTTTATTAATTATTGCCTGTTACTGCTCCATATACTAAAAATTAGAGCAGTAACTAGAAATTAGAGGAATAGACTTTAAATATCAAAATAATATGTCTTAATAGCCCATACATTAAAAACCTATGCAACAGTTATACATAAAATTAACTACCATTAATTAGATTTCACAAGGTAATTATTTTTTGCAGTCAATCTGATAATATGATATCTAGGTTGAAAAGATAAATGCACCAGAAAATAGGACTCCGATGATTTGTAATGATTTCACATGATTCAACTTTAAAAAGAATAGATTTACGTCTTATAAAAGTGACTATTAATACATCAAATTAGTTTTGAGACTACTATGCAAATTAGGGTTTTCCAATGTAAAGATTTAACTATTGCAGAAATTGATATTAATTGTTTGACATTAACACAACAAACCATCTAGATAGTTTAAAAGATTAACGTGGAAGACACTAATTTGATTTGATCTTTTGTATTAGCTTTACTGTCACTGGACAAACCAGCTGACCTGCAACTAAAGGGATCAGAGGTTTATTTTGCTCATTCTCTCAGACAATTCAGTCTAGGATTGGCTGGATCAAAGGCAGGAACTTCATAGCAGAGGGGCATGATGGAGCAAGCTGCTTAGGTCATGGAGGCTGGAAAGCCCCACAGGGCTAACAAAGACAGAAAGGAAGGAGCCAGGGAATGATGTATAATACCCACAGTCACTCTGTGCCCCATACAAACATACCTAGAAGTGTGCTTCACTAGTCTGTTGGATGGTTTCTAAGCCAATCAACTTGACCACTAAGTTTAGTACTCACAGATTTATGTTTATTATTTTAAACATTTTGAACAGTATCTTTTATCTTATTTGATTTCTTTAAAATGTATTTTTTGATTTCACAAATCATCAATAAATTTAAAATGTATCTTAGTTTTGGTTATGTGTAGTTGGCAAGGATGAAATGCATAATATCAAATAGAAACAGAGAAAAATCCTTCATCTTTAATTGCCAAAAGTTGATTCAATGTTTCATCTAGACTTCCTATTTCAATCCAACTATGATCCAAATGGATTAAAGATCTAAATATTAAAACAGAAACATTAAACTTGCTGGAAAGTAAGTTAGGCAGAACTCTGGAAGACATTGGTATAGGAAAAGACTTTATGAACAAATCCTCAGTAGCACGGGAACTAGCAGAAAGAATCAACAACTGGGATCTCATCTTACTAAAAAGCTTCTGTACTTCAAAAGAAACCATTAGCAGAACTAAGAGACAATCTACAATGTGGGAAAAAATTTTTACCAGCTGTACCTCAGACAAAGGACTATTATCAAGGATATATAAAGAACTCAAAACAATCAGTCCCCCCAAATATAAAGACCCGATCCAAAAATGGGCATCCGAAATGAACAGACATTTCTCATACAAAGAAGTGAAAGCAGCAAGAAAATATATGAAAAAATGTTCCACATCACTGGTCATTCGAGAGATGCAGATGAAAACAACACTGAGATTCCACCTCACCCCACAAAGAATGGCTGCTATCAAGAAATCACACAATAACAAATGTTGGCGGGGTTGTGGGGAGAAAGGAACCCTCCTCCATTGTTGGTGGGAGTGCAGACTAGTGCAACCACTATGGAAATCAATATGGAGATACCTCAAAGAGCTTGGACTGGAGGTTCCATTTGACCCAGCCATCCCTCTGTTGGGTATCTTTCCAAGAGAACTAAAAGAATCATATCACAGAGAAGTATGTGCACCCATGTTTATAGTGGCACAGTTTGTAATAGCTAAATCTTGGAAACCAACTATGAACTCTTAAGAATTAAGAGTTTCAAAATGCAAAGTATGATCAGGGAATGTTAGGTCTTTCTTGCCTAACATTACATTACTATATAAAACAATTGCAGTTGAAACTATTAAAAGTATAATTATCCTGAAAGCCCAGAACACAAAAACTCCAAAGATGCATGGAATAAGAAGTTATGAAAATGCTTCCTGTGTTTTTAGCAGGTCTAATGGATCTAAACTCAGCTCGGTCATACCATTACTCCATTATAACTCAGATTATTTCATTTTCTCTTCTTATTGATAACTTTCTTTACTTGAGTTTCCATCTAATTTGTAGTACAAAAGAAAAGCACTTAACTTATGAAATGGCAGTATAATGAACTCCACAAATGACAAACTGACAAAAACTCCTCAAAATAATTTTTTAAAAACACTTTAAATTTTAATAGTAGTCCTAAGAGCACAGAGCAATAGCTCTTTTTCTCTAACATCAAAGACCAAAGAATTAAAATATGAGGGCCTACTGTACAAGCAATTTTCTATACCCTTACATGGGTGTTGCCATCTGAGATTTAACTTCCCAATAAATACTTGAGACAGGACTTGCCTAAAAATGTTTCTGAATTTACAAATTAATGTTAATTTGCACATTAAAAAGATGAAGTTCAGAGTAAGATTTTTTCTTGTTTTGATTTTTAATTTTCTAAAACTACCAAAAATTACTTTCACATGCACATGGAAAAAATGAGTCATACTGGATGTGGCTTCAGTTTTGTCAAAAACCAAAATCTGCATTTCCTGGAATTTTATAAGTAAAGACTGATATTTTCAATATTGCTTTGCACAACTGTATGATATACTGAAACTATAGTTAGTGGTTAAGCATTCAGTGCATATGGGAAAATATTACAAATCATAAGGAGTTTATAGAACTGTTGAAAGGTATAGATGGTGATATATTAAATGATATTTGTACTTTTCAGTGCTTTCTAAGTCATGAAGATTTACAAAGAATTAGCCATTATTAATTCCAAGTCACAACTTTCCTAACACAAAAGTAATGATTCTGAACATTAAATAATCAAAGAAATACTTACCATCTGATTTAATTTTTCTCGTCAGTATTTCATTGTACATGAAAGAGAGATTTGAATCTTCAAGGAAGAATAAATTTATTCCTTCAATTGAGAGTGCAAGAATTTATATTGACACATAATCTTTTCATAATATAAATCATTTTTGTTTATGTAGATCTACTTAACTAATAATTGAAGAAATCTAAATCTAAACCATTTTTTAATTTAAATACATTTTCCAAATTGAGATGTAAATTTAAAATGCACATTGAATTTCTGTCAAAAAAGTACCTCTAAACTTACCTACTGCCACAAAGTTCTCTTCAACAGTTAGTTTATACTTACAACTAAATAATGCTTTAAATTTCACTTACAAATATTTTGGAAGAAGTTTCTTAGTCAAAAATATACCATTTATTCTAGAATTTTTGTATTTATAGTACATTTTTAAAAATATTTTCTAAATATGGCCTCCTGTAGTTTTGACTTAATTCTTAAAATTGTTTATTTAAAAATATTTTATTAATCTTTATTTAATATACTTTTATATTTATAGAAGGTTTACATATAGTGAAGAAAATTCCTACGTATTTGACACCCAGGTTTCTCTAACGTTAGTATGGCATATTAGTCAAATTAGTTAATTCATAGTGATATATTATCATCAAGTGAAGCCCATACTTTATTCAGTTTTCACTAGGTTTTACTCAATAATCTTACATTTCCTGTCCTAAGAATTTCTCCAGGACACCTTATTTCTTGGTTTGCTGCTGTTGGAAGTTTTGAGAAGTACTGGTTTGATGTTTTGAGAATGTCACTTGATTCAGATTTATCTGAGAAATCTTCAGGTTTAGACTGGGGTTATATGTTCCTGGAAGAAAGTTGAAAGCGGTGAAATATATTTTAAAACACATCATATTCAGGGTACATACTACCAGCATAACTTAAAACCAAACTGGTTAACTTTTATCGCTTAGCAAAAGTTATATTTGCCACATTTCTCTACTGTAAAGTTTCACTTTTCCTCCTCCTAAAGTGACATCTTTGAAATCAAGGCACTAAGAGAAGTACACAATTCAGGGACATGGAATTATGTTTCAGCCCTCTAAAGAAAGGAGTGTCTGCATAATTTGCATGAATTCTTCAATATAAAGTGTGTTTCTAAGAACAAATCATATCTACTCAATTAGACTGTAAGCTCCTTGAAGCCACTATAATGTCTGGAAACTTTGTAATTCCAATACTTGTTTACTTTACACAAGGAGTAGGCTGCCTAATTAATGCTTAAAAGGGAAAAATTAAAAAAGCTAAACCTATTTGGAGGATTAAAACAAGTGCTTATTTACTTATAAAAGGAAAATAGAAACAGTTTTCTCTTATATAATATCTGAATCATTCAGTATCTATGGTTTTTAAAAATTAACTTCATTATGAATTTTTCAAACCACTGCCTGCCATCAGGTGCAACCTTCAGAAAGGTCAACAGCAATCATTGTTGCTTTTTTCATTTTTAAAATCTAGTCACTGTAAATTACCTATTTAAGAACTGAACATGTGATATTTTGCTAAAGAGAAAACTTACTTCATAAGGCCACTAGGTAATGAGGCAATGTGAGAAGCAAAAAATACCTTTGCCATGTGTTTATAGACCTGTTTCCTCATCTGTAATGAAATTCTACAGGGTTAGAATAATACTTTTAAAATTATAATTATCTCTAGATTTATCATTCAATGTTATTCTTTTTTTGAAATTAAATTCTATAAATATTTTTTAAAAGTTAGGGGCTGCGTTATCCTTAAATGACAAAGCCAGTGAAAGATTTGGTATGGTGTAGATTAAAAACAAATCAGGCAAATCAAGATGAATGAAGATTTATACATAGATTTTTGCAAGAATATTTTGTCATAACTACTAAACCATTCAGTGAAGAACTAATTCTTAAGAACAAATCTAACCAAGGATGTAAAAGACCTTTATAATGAGAAAATAAAGTACTATGAAAAAAAGGAGATCAAAGAGGATGTCAGAAAATGAAGAAAAGGGATCTTGTTGTTCCATAAGCAGAACCAAATATGTCCAAATGGCCATAAGATCAAAGTTGACATACAGATTCAATGTGATGTCAGTCTAAATAATAGCATTCTTCCAAAAACTAGAAAAAAAATCTTAAAATTTACATGAAGCCAGAAGTGATCCAGTGTCACAAACAATCCTGGACAACAAGTGAAAGCATCACAATCCCAAAATATGTTGATACAACTGTAGGTATTTGCACAAAAACAAACATTTTAATCAGTGGAACAGAATAGACAATGTGGAAATAATCTCAGGAACATTTAGTCATCTAATCTTTGAAGAACAATCCTTGAGAACAGATAACCTTTTGACAAGTGGTGTTGAGAAAACTGGAAAACTATTCAGCCACCAGGAAGGACACATTTAAGTCATATATGAAAATGGACATGCCTGGAGACCACAATGCCAAGTGAAATAATTCATATACAGGAGGTTAAATATCATATGGTTCCTTTTTATGTGAGAAGGTAAAAGTATAAAAATTTAAAGAGTAAAATAAAAGATATATCATAGGAAACAGAGAAGTAGCCATTTTGCTGATGGGAAGGAGATCTAGGGATGTAGAGAGAGCAGAGAGATGGAGGATAAAAAGTATAAGTGATTTGGACTTGATACCTGCCAGCTAATCACAAAACTTTAATTTTTAAATTATATCATACTTAGCATTTATAACTGCACATGTTTTAGAAATTTCCAGGGCATTTTAATTCACTGCAAAGCTGAACTGAGCTCTAGTTGGTAATGTGCATCAATTAACCAAGTCCCTATTATTAAATGATTATATACCCTCCAAATCACTTATGTTGATAGTAAGGACAAAATTAAAAGCAAAACAAAAAACTTTATTTATTGTTTTATCGCATACTGGTCATTGTGGATCAGATTTTCATTTCTCTTGGCCTTGTGAAGATTTCTTCTGCTTTAAAGATTCTCATTGATTTCAGAGGAGCTGATTGTGAGCTAGGAAGTGAAATGAAAAACTGAACCTGTCCATTTTTTTCTGCTTTTGTCAGCTATTTACTCTCTACATCTATTCTTTTTGTCAAGAAAACTCCAATGGAAACACATTTTGTCAGAAGAGCACGTTCGTGCTTCAACTTTGAAAGGCCTGAGTTTCCAAAGGGAGTAATCTGTGGGAGTGGTAACTAAGGGTGGATCTCAAGAAGCTCACTGGATGTTCAGTTTCACGTACCACTGCACACTGCACAGTCATCTACAGCATAGTAAATGACCAGATCAGCCTGTAGAAATTGACGTATCCGGCTTGGACTCACTCGGAAGTTATTTATTCCAATTCAGAGTAATTGCTCATCCGATTTTTAATTGGCTTGAAACTGTTAAGAAAATATTTTGCAGTTAATTTCCTTGATTGGCTCCAAAGCTCCACTCCTTCAGCATGCTCGCGTAGCATACTCTTTTTCATTGTTTTTTTTTTTTATAGTTGTTGATGCAGATTAATTCACCTATTAGTGGGTTTCACTATGGTATTTCCATGCATATGTGTCGGGCGTTGATTGTGGCCAAACTCCCAGTTCCATTCCATTGTTCTTCCCACGCCCTCCTTATCACCTTATCTCTCTCACCTTTCCCCAGTGGTCCATCAAATTTCCTGGTTGTTTTTGTTTAAATCGAGATACAACACATGAGAGAAAACATGTGATACTTATCTTTACGTATTGGGCTTGCCTATGTCTTCCTTCTTAAAGAGTCATTTAAATCTAAGGAGAACACCTGAGAAGGTGACTTGGCATGACTCTTTGAAATCACAAAGACTGGGATTAAAATTACATAATGAGTTCAGAGAATTCTCAGAAAATAATAAAAATAACACATCTTCGTACTTTTTATTCCAGTCCATAATCTCTACTAAATGCTTGTTACAATTGTTAGTGCATTGAAACTTACAATACTTTATCAATTATAGGCTAAAATCGGTCTATTTTAGAGATGAGGAAACTGAATCAAAATACATATAACATATCCATATCACACAGATTATAAATTTTAAAAACCCACTGTCAATTTGCTTTGGATCATCTTTCCAGTCTATCTATTAATTTCTCAGAAATGTATTACTCTGAGTCCTAGTTTCTAAAAACTACTTCATTTTTACATATAGACCATGATTATGGTATTCGGAGAGCATTTTTAATTCTTTTTAAAATCCTACAAACTTGTTTTCGGATAGCAAAAAAATCCAAACCCAAGTTTATATGATTTTCCAAATAGAAGAGAGTAAGATAGGTAGCGGTAAAAAAATTGGAGCAATCAGATGATATCTGCCTCACATGGCTGGTGATCAGACAATGGAAGAAGAGGCTAATATTATCTCTAGAATGAACACATGTATGCAGGAGAGTAGTATCAATCAAATTTGTCATGACAATGTCTGGAGGGGAAATCCCGATGAACTGTTTAGATAGCCGATTAGAAGAAGAATTACAAATGCTAATCCCATAATGAAAATGTTTCAGTTAAAATTGCTATAATATTCTTAAAAGTGAAAAATATTAAATGATTTGATGTAGGGGAAAGAGAAGGATTTGTTAATATCTCAGGAAATATTTAGAATTAATTTAGATTCACTGCTCCAATTTCCGCCCCCTAAAAAGCAGAAGGAGGAAGAGCCTTCGTGGGCTAGAAGATGTTCAGTTTGGGAGGAATGGGTCGTGTGGCTGTGAAGGAGAACATCCCAGACAGTAATGCCAAACCGAGATAAAAAAAGGGAAACTGCTCCTGAAGTAGAAGCCATGTCACACAAATGAGAAAGGTAGGGTTAGGTAGAGAAGTCACTGTAAAATATATGCACAACGATGATCAACATTTCATAAAAATATATGAAATGTTTAATTCATATGTATATGTATAAGGGGAACACTTCCAGTGGAATGCAAACTCTTTTGCTATCAAAATATTTTTTATTTATCATTGCAGTTTTTTAATCTTTGATAAGTATGAGCAGCAGAATTGGAACTAGTATTGCAGATACTATATAATTACACAGTAAGTTGAATATAATTAAACTAAACTCTCTTTGGACTCAAAATGGATATTACTTTAGAGCTTTTCACTTAATTGTAGGCTAGTCACATAACGTATAATAGGATGACAAGATAAAAAGATACATAATTTTGCTAAATTACTCCATATTTGTGAATTGCTTGTGCAGTATTATATTTTACTGGCGATCGAAAACAGTATAGCAGGTCATATAGTGTAAGAACACCTGTACATTTTTCATTATGAGCCACATTACTTTTGTACACTCAGCAGCTTTTTTATTTAAAAAAAAAACCCAATACCTAAAATTCAACACTTTGGAGTATATAATATAGCTTCATTTAATTCATTTGCTATTGTCAACATTATCTCATTTCAGAAATTTTTCTTGGCTCCAAAACAAAATCCGTATCTGTTTAAACCACCATTCTCTATCACCTCTTCCCCAGCACATGGAAAAAAACTTTCATTTGCTTTTACGTCCCAGTAGATGTCCCTATTCTAGATATTTCCTTCCAGCTGAACTATAAAATATGTGCCTCTTTGTGCCTAGCTTCCTTTAATTGCCATTATATTTTCAAAGTGCATCCATATTTTAGTACTTTATTCCTATTATTAACTGAAGAGTATTTCATTGTATAGATGCACCATGTCTTGCTCGGGCAGTGTCCATCGCTAGATGGATGTTTGCATTCATCCCATCTCTGGGCTCCTATAAGTAGCACTGCTGTGAACATTTTCGTACACCTTCTCAAACATCTGTTTTCAAGTATTTTAGGCATACACATAAGAAAGGAAATTATGTGTCATATAAAAATTCTTTGATTAATTTTTTAAAAAAGGACTGAAAAACTATGCTCCAGAGTGTCTGTGACATTTTATATTACCAGCAGCACTATGTAATGATTAGTGATTAATAAAACCTTATACATGTTGTTCCTGTGTATATTTTCTTTGCATAAATGTCTATTCAAGACTTATGACAATTTTTAATTAGATTGCTGTGATTGTGTTTTTGAGATGTAATAATTCTTTACGTATACTGAATAATATATCAGAATAAGAGTTGGAAATATTTTCTCCCTTCTGTGATTGATTTTTATTTTATTGACAGAACTAATTAATGCACAAATGTTTTAAATTTTGATCAACTTAAATTTATCCATTTTTATTGTTTGTGTTTCTACTATCATGTATTGGATTAAATTTACTTGATATAAGAAAATGATTGTGGATTGAAAATGACTCAATTGTATTGTTTTGCTTGTAGATCACCAATTATCCCTTCATTGTTTGTTGAAGAGACTGTACTACACTTATTAAATGATTTTAGCACCTTAGTGAGAAACAAATTAGTCATAGATGTTTGTGTTTATTTTTAAATTATCAGTGCTGTTTCACTGATTTTCATGTCTATTCCTGTACCAGTATCACATAGTCCTGCTAATCACTGTAGTTTAGAGGAAAGTACTGAAATCAGAAGTATAAAACTATTTTTTCTAAGATTGTTTTTGCTATAATTCCATACTAATTTAGGGAATAGTTTTTCTTCTGAAAAAAATATGTCATTGGGATCTTTATAAGGATTGTATGGAATCTGTAACTTGTTGGGGGGAGTATTTTCTTGTATAAAATACTTTTCTAATCCATGCACTTTTATAGCTTATTGTTTAGATTAGCCTTCTTTAACTTATTTCCAAATACTGTTCCACTTTCAATCTTACAGATTCACAACAAAATTCATTTCTAAAGTTTTTAATATTTTTGGTGATCACTTAACTGAATTTATTTTCTTACATTCTTGTTTGGTTTATCCATTATCATTGTAGAGAAAAATAAATATTTGTGTATGTGAGATGTTATACATTACAATGCTATTGAATTTACTGTTTTGTTCCAATAGTTCATTTTCAGTATAAGACTCATATTATATATCATTTGTGTAAATAAAGATGGATTTCTTTCCATATCTTCCTACTTCAGATACTTCGGTAAACCACTCAAAAAGTACAAATTTATTAGTTGTTTTAGAAAGAATGTTTTACATCTTCACTATTGTTCAAGGTTTTCATGAATATTTATCTTTTTGAGAAAGTTTCTATCCCAAATTTGCTGAGTTTTTTTTATGATGAAAGTATGTTGAATTTTATTAAGTGCTTTTCTGCATTAATTGAGATAATTATGTGCTGGGAATTTTTTCCAATATTTTATGAATATAGAACAAAATACTGGGTGATTTCAATATGTAGAATTATCTTTACATTCCTGGGATTAATCTCACTTGATCTTGATGTAATGTTTTTTACATTCTGCTGGATTTAAAACTTTAATATATTGTTGGGATATTTTGTATATACATTCAAGAGGGGATCTTGTAATTTTATTTTTCTAATAATATTTTTGTTAGGATTCACTTTTTAAAATGTTTTAATTATATTCTTTAAAAATTTGGCAGTTCTAGGTCCGGGGATGTAGCTCAGTGCTTCCGCAGCCTGCTTCACACGTACAAGGTCCAGAGTTTGATCCCCGGTACCAAAAACAGAAACAAAAAGAACAAAAAAACCACTTAAAAATTTGGCAGTGCTCGCAAGGAAAGCTACCATGATCTGGGCTTTTCTTTGTAGAGAAACTTCATTGTGTTACTTATGCTAGGTCAACTTTTTTCTACTTTTACATTGTTTAAGTAGGCATAAATTGTTTTATATTTGTAAATGAAAAGTAAAAATTTACTTACTACAAAAAACACAGGAAAGTGCAAGACGTAGGAGTATTTGAAATGAATAATTTAAGCCCTCTGAGACATGAACTTAGATCAGCCAGTATCTTTCCTTCTCTCTATTGCAATGTATTTTTCTAAAATCTTAAGTGCTTTATGTCCTTTTCTCTAACCAAATATATTTTTCTAAAATCTTGGGTAATTTAAAAAATCTAAATTGAAATAGTAATGTCATGTTTTGGCAATACAGGCTGTGATACTTCTTTTATAACATTACGTGATCAGTTCAGGACAGTAGGCACAAAAATCACATTAAATACTATTATATTTGTGTTGCAAATATTCAAAATCCACTCTACTTGCTATTTTGAAATTAATTTCTATTTATACTTACCCTGTGTGCTATAAAACAATAAAAGTTATTGCTCCTATCCAATTGCAACCCAAACCTTTTAAGAATCCTCTCCCTTCTCCCACATTTCACCGCCTTTCCCAGCCTCTGTTAACACGTAATTGATCCCTTACTTCTATGATATCTACTTTTTTAGCTTACACATATAAGTGAGGACATGTGATCTTTGTCTTTCTGTGCCTGATTTATTTCATTTAAAATAATGCCCTCCAGTTCCATCCATGTTACTGCAAGTGACAGGATTTAATTCCCCTATGGTTACATAACATTCCACTATGCAGAGATGCCACGTTGTCTTAAATCCATTTATCCTTCCGTGAACACCTAAATTGTTTTCATATCTTGCATGTTGTGAAAAGTGCTGCAAGAAACTTAGAGCTCAGATATCTCTTTGATATACTGATTTTCTTTTTCTTTAGATTCATACCTAATAGTACATGTGCTGTCTAAGCAAGCCCTGGATGCATACCTAATAGTAACACTGCTGGATTATACAATAGTTTTATTTCTGCTCTTTTAATTTTTTTTTAGAAATCTCTATGTTGTGTTTTGTGATGGCTGTATTTCCGTATATGCCAACAAAGTTGTACGAGTCTGACCTTTTCTATATCCTCACCAGTATTTGTTAGTTTTCTTCATATAACCATTCTAATAAGAGTAGTATATGTTACTGAAGTTTTGATTTGCATTTTCTTGACTCAATGAACTTAGTATTCATTACTGACTAAAAAAAAGATTTTTCCTAGTTTTCTTCTAATTTTAATAAGTGGTCTAACATATTTGGTAAACATGACTGGTAAACATAAAAATGCCAAAAGTAGAGTTTATATAGGAAGAGCATACTGGATACAGATACAATAATTTCAGCGCAATAATGGAATTCCCAAACACATTCTATCCCCATGGGATAATGTGCGACTATATTTTCACCCACTAGGTAGGGCAACCTTTTTTCTGATTTTCCCAGCACTTCGTTTTAAAAGTGAAAGTCCAATGTTTAATGAACTCACTTAGTCCAAAACAAACCAGACTGGCTGGTCAGCCTACACCCTCTTTCTGTGTTCTTTGAGGCTTTTCCACAGAACCACTGGCAGGGGAAAAAGAACAAAAAGCACAGTACCTGTGCTTATGGACAGCGTCTATCTTCAAACATATATCTTAAAACTACATTTCACTGAGTAACTTCTATATAACTGTTTATGCAAAGATGTTAAATAAAGACTACATAATTCTGTCAAAATGGAATATTATAAAAAAAAACTAACCTCTACAACCTTTCCTTATGCCGATTACCAATATTCACTTCAAATGATACCTGCTAGAAGAAAGGAGGAAATTGAAACTTCTAAGCAGTCACTAGTTCCAACTAAAACTTAGAATTCCCAGGTGAAGCAAAATTCTCTGCATATGGTCTATGTTTTGTTCTTTGTAGTGTAGCAGTTGATATAGTAAAAATTTTATGAAATTTTAACCTTTTATTCCCAAATTATCAGGAACAAAATCTCATCAACCTACAAACTCCCAAAATATAAACTAAAAACTGAAAACATGAAGAAAAAAGAAAGAAAAGAAAAATTTAAAAAGGAAAGAAAATTGGTAAAGTGAATAGCAAATGTGTAGTAATGACCTATAGCAATGACATATGGTCTATCCTCTGGCAATGTGACAACCTCTATCCGGAATGGAAAGCTATGATTTTATTTTTGTCTTGTTTTCTCAAAGCAATTCCCTACCTTGTCCATTGCTTTCTAGATATATTTTATGTTATTAGTGGCAACACATGAAGTGGAAATCTCTGTTTTCTTTCAAGACAGCTATCATTTTACTTATATATGTATGTATTGTGTACATATTCAAGTATGAATGTGTGATTTATAGATTACACTTATCTATCAGTTATATACCTATTATTTTAGTTTATTATATGTATATGTATATATCTATATATATACATATGTATAATATATATTATATGGAAGTATTTTGTTTCTGACTTCAATTTCCACATCAGGTAAGGAAAGTAACACTAACAGCTGCTGACTAGAAAACACAAACTGTAGCATCTCAACAGCATAACACAGTTTTACTTTTAGTCATTCAAGGACTAAAAGGACCCTTTTCACCTATGGCACCATTTTCCTCTTAGTTATATAATCTCCCCCCTACTTTAGCAGAGAGAAGAGGGGTATGCAGAACTCAGGGGAGAAAGTTCTGTGGAAGAAGCTTTATCTCCAAGTGCTGTGTATACTTATGAAAACATTCTATTGATTAGAAATTGACTGTATGTTGCTGCAAGAGAGAATGGCAAATGTAACTGAGCCATATGCTTGCAAAGAAAAAGAAAACATTTCACTTTATAAAAGCATCTATTCAATCTTTGTCAAATCCACCAATATCACCTTGCTCTAATAGGCCCCAAGACATAAAATCTGTTTTCATCCCAGATTGCATGAAAATTCATATTAAAGCTTTGTGATTTCTCAATATTTCCATTGCTAGAGTTGCAAAGAGCAGCCAGTATACAACTTCAGTAATGAAAAGGTATATTCTCCCCCAAAATATCCTTACAGTTACTGATAGTAGCCCTGCCAGTGTGGATGGTATTATATTAAAATTAATGCATAAACAGGTGAAAAATAATTTTATAAGATGTTTATATCACTTGTTCTTAGAAAATTGAACCAAATGATGTTTGGAAAAAAATTCTTTGAATTATGTAATTACATGTTAAAGAATTTTTAATGGGCTGTTAATGCTGCAGTTTGAGCATGAATAAAGTGTTTAGTAGGGGTTCATTTGGGGAAATTTAATCCCCATTATAAGTTAATAAAGGAGCAGAACTTAATCAAATTATGGTACTCTGAGGTGAGGCCTTTGGCAGATGATTAGGAATACATAAGGTCACCAGAACGGAGACCCCATTATTGAGTCCTAGTGGCTTCACAATAAGAGAGAGAGAACAGAGGAGACACACATATACATACACACAGATACACACACACACACACACACACACACACACACACACACACACACACTCCTTGTCCCTTCTCTTGACATCTAATGCCCTGTACTACCTCAGGACTGCCAAAAGGAATGACATCACCGGATGGAGTCTCTTGCCTTTTGACCAGGATTTGGAGCCCACAGCACCTGTGGTATTAGAAACAGAAAACAGAATAATACCATTAGCAAGTTCATTCACCATTAGTTTGTAAAATGCAGGTTTTATTTCCTCTGATGACCAAAATTTTTTTAAATCAAAAACCTTCTGATGTCTATGCTTTTATCTTTATCCAGCCACTTACATACAAATTGTGTAATCTCCTAGGGAATTAATTTGAAAATAGAACATTAAATTAGCTTAGGTTATTTTCTCTTTACTCTCTTCCTAAGGGATAACTTTCCCCATTTAGTAAAGTAACATCTATTCCTTTTAGTTAAGGCTCTTTCACAGCTCTGAATTGATACTATATTTTTCCAGGTCTCAGTAATGTATAGGTTTTCATGAAGCATCACTGTTTTTAACCTGCCTTTACTGTTCAGGTTAAAAAAAGCTATATCAAAGTCTTATTAGAAAAATTACATTTCTTGCATCACAAAATATTTGTCATTAAGACCTTTATGTAGCCAATATACTCTTGGTGAGAACTCATATACTTTATAAAAGCTGTCTTTAAAAATTAGCAAATTTATAACTATTGAAATGCTAAAAAAAAAAAAAACCTTTCTTTTTTTCATTCCACTCTGCAAATTCTTTTTTTTTTTTTTTCCTGTCCTCTTTCTCCAGCTCAGTCTCTTGCTCCACCATATTATCATCTCCCTTTTTGTTTCAGCTCCTGTCCTATCTTGGATTTCTTCTTTTATTATTTTTTTCTCTTTTCTTTATGTTCTTTTCTTATGTCATTCTACATCACTCAAGGATTATTATACTTCTATGCTGTTTGTCCCTTTTGAATTTAACAGTTTCCTGATGATTGAAAACCTAAGTGTCAAGACTTATAACTTTTTCATCAACATTTTATATATATTCCATATGATATATTTAGAATGGACCTCAATCTGTGGTATATATTCATCTGTAATCCCCTCCTCTTGAGAGAAGGTGGAACTTATGAACAAAAAGATACCATTCCTATAATTAAATTATACTATATAGCAAGGTTAGAGATTTTAGATGTAATTAAGGTCTCAAACCAGCTGATTTTGAACAAATCATAAGGGAATTTATCGTATTATAATATGGATTTTGTTGTCCTCCTTTTTTCTTTACTTATTGGCATTGACACCAAGGGCCAACAGATTGAGTTAAGCCTTCTTGTTCTGTTCCTAATGGGTAACAAACTCCATTTAGGTTATAACTCAGGTCTCCGAGCTGAAGGAGCAGAATTGAACCTGATATGGCAAGTTTGTTCTGTCCTTCTATTTGAATTCCCCTTGAGAAAAACATTAATTAAATGTTGTGTGGGATAAATTCAATGGAGTTTGTCCAGCTTCTTTTGTTCAAAATAGACAAAGAGTGAACTACTTGTGTGAACACTTGTGTCAGACCAAAAAAAGTCTAAGTGCTTTAGCAGAGACCTTCTGCCACGGGTGCTGAACATTTTTTGTAGGTGTGTCAAAATGCATCACCCTAAACACTCTGCATGCATAGTCACTCAGGGTTTGGTGTGATGCAAGCAACCATGCAGATGTCTTTCTGGTGCTGGCAAAGCTGTGTACTCTAGGTTGCTGTTTCATAGCTGTGTCATGTCAATTGCTCTGCAGCACCTGTCTGGGATCTCTGCACCAAGAATGTGGGTCCTACAAAAATGAATACTATTACAATAGGATGCTTATGCTTTTTGCTCTGCTGCAATGATGAACATGCTCATTGTCTTTAATTCAAGAATCTTGTGTGCAGTGACAAACTTTGTAAAAGGCCATGCTACAAAGAATCCACTCCAGAAGGGTTAGGTGGCTCTAGCTAATTTGATTACTTTTATTGACTTCATGGATGTTTCAAGAAGGACCCTTCTGATGGTATTTATTCCATCGAAAATGACTATATTTTAAAGTATTTGTCTGTACTTGTATACAATAATTGAAAATTTAAGTATTCCTTTCATAGATAAAGAAAAGTTTTGACTAAGATATCATAGACACAGAAGAGTAGGAACTGCCATTAATTTTAGAAAAAAAAGTACGTGTTTTGATTATGTATCAGTTGTGTTCTTCCATATCAAAGAGATAAATCTGTGGGAAAGGGTGTCATTCTTTCCTAGAGAGGTTCACATTTTCTACAGTGACCTAGGTATTCCTAGAATAATGTCAATCTCGAGGGTTAAGTGTAGGTCACACATAGGAATTCTAAAGATTCAGGTAATATCAGCAAAAATAAAGTCATTCAACATTTTGTTAATGTTTTCCCAGAAAGTGTGTAATCATCACTTGCAGTTGGCTTGTATAATGAAATTTAAATAAATGCAAGTTTGTTCCTAAATCTAAATTATATTCATTTCAGCTATTCTTGCCGATGCACAACAGAGTTCCACACCTGCTTGGAACAATATGTTAAACATACCGGTGGCCTGTATACCTGCATATGTTCTCTGCTAGCAAATTTTAGAGACATTTAATAATTTTAACAAGATTATACTTTTCATTTAAATAGTATTCCACACTAAGACTTCTTTACCAGATGTGTCTGTATGACACTGAGAATGTCACAAACACTTTCAGACAAAAGGTTTTCTTCAGTCAAAATTTATGTAGTTAATAATTTATTTTTCTATTCCATACAAATTAGTTTAGGGCCAAAGAAATTTGAAATCTTATCAAACATTAAAAAACTTACAATTTATTAATCACATATATAAATATTGTCATGTTAGTACAGTAGCACAACCCATTCAAACATCAACAGATATCTATTAAGCAATTCATATTTCTCAGTGATTAGGTCTGATAAAATATCTTTGAGATACATTGCAGCCTAAAGATAAAAAGGGTTTTATCTATTATAATAGAAAATATATAGTAGATAGAAAAGATATGGTTCATAGCCTTGAAATATTAAAAAGAAATAAATGCTTTGAAGATGAAATTCTAATTACTGTGAACTAAGCACCTCCTGTATATATGTATTGAATTAGCACACTGTATGTCATAAATATGTATAATTATTGTGTGGACAAAATACATTTTAATGATGAACTTATTTTTCTTTGATATATTTTTAAATTTGTCTTTTTTGCCAATGAATATATACATTTGTATTATTTGATCTCCACCCATTTGGGATGTCCTGCATGTTTGTTGATTTTATCTTAGTTTCATTATGGTTTGAAAATATACACTGTAATATTTCTATTATTTTAAGTATTAAAATGCTTAGTGTGGCCAATATGTGGTCTGTCTTGGTTAATGTTACATTTTAATTTGAAAAGAATGTCTTTTATGATTTTTCTGAATGAAATATTATATAAATGCCAATTAGATCATATAGATAGCAATATTTAAGTCCACTATTCCTGAGTCAAAAATTTCTCTCTACCTGGCCTATCAGTACCTGAAAGAACAATTTTAAACTCTCCAGTTATAATAGTAGATTTACATACTTCTCCTTTTAATTTTATCAGTCTCACATGTATTTTGGCACTTGCTTAATAATTGAATACATATTTGAGTTTGTATCAGTCAGTGCTTACTAGAGAAACAGATATAATACAAGATATATAAATATATAAGAATTTACAGATTTGTTTACAGTTGTCACCCACAGAGTCAGGTAAGAAAAAGTGCAGAAGGTCTGTCTGTGCGCTGGGGATCCAAAGGATTTAGATGGAAGCTGGAGCTCTGTATAATGTCCAGAGTGAGTCCATAGGAGTCCGAAGTGTCTGTGCTGGAGGGCAGAAGGGTCAATGCTGGAGGCTGTAGAGTCTGCCCCAAAAGTCAGGAGATGATATCCAAGGTGAAAGAGAAGAGTGGAAATCCTCCAAAGAAGACAGAAACAAGCCCCCCTTCTCTGAGTCCCTGTTACAGCATTTTGACCATAATCCTCCCTCGGGTGAGTCCTCCACACTTAGAACTGTGCTGAGCCCATTTAGTTGGGCATTTCTTACTCAAATAGATGCAATTAACTATCACAGGATTGTTATGTCTTCTTGGAAAGTTGACTGTTATTATTAACTATTCTTATTTTCATTATAATCATTTTTGTTTTGAGAAGCTTTTTCTTCCTCTTCTCCTTCTCCTTCTTCTTCTTCTTGTACCAGGGATCGAACTCGGGACCTTGTGATTGAGAGGCAGGCGGTGGAACCACTGAGCTAAATCTCTGGCCCTCATCTTTGTTTTGAAATGAACTTTTTAAAAATCAACTTCATCTAAAATTAATATAGACACTTCAGCTATTTTTGAACTAGTGTTAACTTGACACATATTTATCCATTTACTTTTAATTTGTAGCTATATTTAAAGTGAATTTATTAGATGCTAAATATAATTAGATACGGTATGTATAATATGTATCCTTTTTAAATTTCTATATTTATCATCCAAATTTAATGTGATTATTGATAGTGTATTATTAATATACACCAGTGCTTAAACTATTCCTATTAGTTGTATATCTTTTCTGTGTCTTTTATTTCTCCTATCTTCCCCAATTTTTATTTGAACATTTCATGTAATTTTATTTTATCATCTCCTTTTTATGATAACAGCAATGCTTTTATGTTTAATGATATATTCTAATGGTTGGAGTAGAGTTTGCAATAGGCATTTTAAGTATTCTGAACTCACCTTTAAATAGCATTACTCCATGTGTAGTGATATTACATTATAACTATTTTCAATTTCACTCTGATACTAGTGTTATTTATTTCACTTATCTACATGAAACACTCACCAATATATTGTTGTAATTATTGAATCAAAGTATTGCTAGTCTTTAGCTAGCAGCAGATCAAATATTTTATTTTCAGTTATTCTTCCTCTGATAGCTTTTAAACTATAGGTTTTGTTTCCTACCTATTCATTTTCCTTCCACCTTGTCTTACTTTTCTCATTGCTGATACAAATTATCCAATACTCAAAGTTAAAGGAGGGAAGGATTATTTGTCTCATGGTTTGTAGGGGTTTCAGTTTGGAGTTAGCCGGCTCCAAGGCAGGATGACATGGCAGAGGGACATTGCAGAGGAAAGCAGTTCATGGCAGGCAAAGTCGTGAAGAAACAGCAAGCAACAATTGACAAGCAGCAACCTTCTTCCCACCCGTCATATCCTTTCCATGCTGCCCACCCTTAGGGCAGATAGCATTCACACCCGATTGCAGTAGCATTAATCCTAGCATCAAACTGTGAATAAATCCCAGAATCATATCCTTGAACACAGCAACACATACCCTATAGCCAGCGACCTTGGAAAAAAAACAACTATGACTGCTGAGGCTTTGGGGGGACATCGAGACACGAGCTATAGCACCCCTGAAAATGTCTTTTGGCATTTCTTTCACAGCTCTTTTCACAATGAATTTCCTCAGTGCTTTTTGTCAGGAGGAGGCTTTGTTGTCTCTTCAGTTAGATTCTGTGAATGTATTTGTTTGCATGATGCCCATTGAAAAGTACTGTCATTTTTCTTACCTCTCTAAAGTTAAGGTACATCATATTTTATCCTCATATATTTTATCATTTACTCTTCATTGTGATTTTGTTCATTGTGATTTTGACTACAACATGCCTAGCTGCAGTCCCATATATGGTTGGTTGTCTCTCAATTACCTAGAGCTACAGCTTTGGATCTGTATTTATTTGGGGAAATGCCTGGCCATTATTTTTAAAATATGTCTTTTGGTCAATTCTCTTTTACACCTGATATTTCAATTACTTATACATTACCCAATTTGAACCCATTCCACAAACTTTAATGTTTGTTATTTTTTCTCTTTGTATTTAAGTTTGGTAAGTTTTATTGACATGTTTTCAGTATAATGAGTTTTTCCTTTGGCCGAGTTCAATCTATAGATGATCTCATCAAAGATATTCTTCACTTCTGTTCCAGAGTTTTTCAATTGATAGTATTACCTTTTGAAATGAAAAAAATTGAATTTTTCAGTATTGTTTGTTTTTTAAATTTTTCTCTTCTCTGATTTCATTACCTATTGTAACAGGCAAATGTAGAAACACCATATTTTCTACTTTTTCTATGGGAGCTCTTAATATTCTTTGTTATTTTGAAAATTATTTGATCATTCCAACATCTGTGAAATCTGACCTAGTTCTGATCTTTGGTTTTTTTCTTTTTAGTTTTGTTATTATTTTTAGTGTTGTTGTTGTTTTGTGCTGTTGTTGTTTTGTTTTTTTCATTTTTATCATATTAGTAATTATTCTGTTAAAACCTAGTTATGATGTATCAGTTAAGAAGATATGGGATAAATATGTCTTTCAATGAGATTTGATGTTAATCAGGCCCACAATTGGACTATGTTTAGTTTTTATTATTTTTACAGTTTTATAATTGCAAAATTTTGGTATAGTCTTTGTTTTTGTCTTTCTTTTTTATTTTAGGTACCCTTAAGATCTCCCTTTATATTTGAACTTGAGCCCTTTATCTCTTACTCATTGTTATTATAGTGAAGTGGTAACTGTGATGATAATATGTGTAATAATTTTAAATGAAATATTCAGTGCATTTTGTGATCATATTTCAAAGTCTTTACCAATTACTAAGTTCCTCAATTGAGGCAAGTTGAAAACCCAGAACAACTAATTCATATGGGTATTTTTTCAATGATACTAGATGAATAAGCCCTAAGAGTGTTGTATACATCAAGCGATTATATTTGAAAATGTGGTGTGGTGTTATGTACTTCACAACACTTTTATAGCACATCTCTTTAAGTGTTTTCTCTCTCTCTCTCTCTCTCTCTCTCTCTCTCTCTCTAGCTCTCTCTCTCTCTCTCTCATTTGTTAAAGGCATTTAATTATCACACAAATCACTTTCTGTAGGTCAGTGCTAGGAGATATTAAAATGGAATAGGTACAAAAAACAGACAGGATTCTACTGTCTTCATTTTAATCCTTACTAATAACAGGTGTGAAACCAAAACAATATGAACCTGTACCCTCATATAATATAAATGACTCTGATCTGATTTTGTTGTGGCTAAAGAAGGCAGAAACATATGATTTGTGTATTTTCCTTGTTTAGAGAGTTTAATATAAACACATTTTTAATTATTAAATTAACCAAAGGAAAGTGAATAAACAAAGAAACTCATATGGAATCATATCTCAAAATCCTTTGGAAGATGAGTTACATTATGGCTTCATAGAATTATTATTTCGGACAAAGTAGTGCAAATCCCACTATCATTCAACAAGGAATTTTTTAGAAATATCTATGCTCCACCGTTGGTGCTAATGTACTGCATAAATTCACAATCCTTCTTAGTGGCCTCTGCATTTCTCATTTCCTTTACACAGTGGGGTAGTATGATTTTTTCAATTCTATTATGAAATAGAACTTTGGATGCAAGAAAAATAGATTTATTTGTACTTTGCATGTTGGTGTAATTTAAAAGAGGCATAATGGTTAAATTATTTTCCTGAAGCATAAAAAAATCAGAATTGTTCTCCTATCCACATTTTCTTTGAATGTAAGTCATATCCTACCTGAGCACAGCAGTTGAAATTCTATTTTACTTTGTACTTACTAATTCAAATATGTTTTTCATGCCCAAACTTCAACCTTACTAAGTCTTTACAAATATAAATAAAATTTTGTTGATATTTGTTTATTCTCATGACTTGTGCCTTAAACTTGCAGTTCATGTAGTAGTCTATTAATATAAAAGTGTTATTATCCAAAATTAATTTAAAAATTCTCAGTTGATATGTCTGACACAAGAGTACCTGCATTATGTGCAAATCAAAATTTAGCTTTCTTGGACAGAGGAGGTAGAAAACACAGGATATTTTGTTTGTAGAAGCCAACAAAAACATCCTTTGTCCCACTGTTGAATTTGTCGCATTGAAGTGCAGCACCAATTAATCAGGTTGTTGATAGCTCAGCTGTACTCAGAAAACCTCATACCACATACAGATCAAACAATATTTCTTCTTTGTGTTTCTAAGCTTTGAGAGACTATTGAATAGTTTTTTAATGTATTTTTTGCTTTCTCTTTTTTGGAATCTACCACAATCTCTTAAAGAGAAATATTTCATAGCCAGAGAATATAAGAAAGGAAATATACTCTAAATATTTTTATTTGCTTCATAAACAAATTCTTTGGGATATCTAGATAGCCCGGCAAAAATATCAAATTCTCAAAAGTGATATCCTATTACATAAATTTTTAAGAGAAAGATTTTAGTTCATGTTCACGTGAAGTAAATATGTATATTGTACATGACTTCCAAATAAGGTTAGCTGCATTTTCTCCAACCACACACATTACATGAAGTTTTAGGAGTTTGGTTTGAAATGTATTTTAACTTTGCCTTCAAATAATTTCTCAAATAGCATTATGTTTAAATGAATTTAGATTTATTGAACTAAAATTGCATATAACTTTGAACATATTAAATGATGGTCATTAGATTAGTGGAGTGTTCAGATATAGATACACATAAAATTGCATAGGAAACAGCTATTGTCACTCTTTCCAGCCTATGGGAGAAAATATCTCTACACCTATAGAATGTAGACAATTAATTTATTTTTATTTTTATTTTTATTCCCTTTTGCTAGCCCTGAATAAAATTTTCAGATGAGTCGTAGCAGATAAATTTCCCTCACTTCCATTTGGTAGGTCAGTCCAATTTTGGAAATAACAAAGGTTCATACATTTTTGTTTTCTTTTCTTTCTCCAATGGTCTCCTTCTATTGTTGAATCCATTTTTTTCCATTAAGGGCCTATTCATATTTCTAATGAAAAAGTGTGAATGATTTATAATAAGTAGGGGCACGGGTTTTATTCCGCAGCTGTTTCCAGTTTTTCATAATCGCCATGAATATAAGAGAAAATACTAGCTTCAGACAAAACCATTGCCTCCTCTCAGCCTCAACCCATTTTTACCAGTGAGCCATTGTGCAGATCCGGCCGCTGTAAGCAAGCTGCTCTAGTCATAATTATAGGCATTCGGTTCTTGAGCAGGAATGTTGTCCACTCCCTCCAGCTACTGATTGTGCTTTTCACTCTACTTATTTCATTTTTGTATGTGCTAGACCCTGAAATTTTTCGCTTGTTTAAAACAACAATACTAATGGGTATTTGGATTGTAGTTGCTTATTTGCTATTTTATCATGGATTAGAAATAAAATCAATAAGCTATTATAAAGGAGCATCTATTCAGAGTGCGTCAACAAATGTATATCACCTAACAAATAATTACTTGAGATGTGGGAAATATTACCTCACAATTATAAGACAATTTATTTGATTGTGATATGAAATGGAAATAAGAAATCAATTTTACAAATGTTTCACAGAGTAAATAATGTTATTTATTTTGATTTCAGCAGGAGGGAAATATAGGAAAAAGGATATAAAGCAAAATATTAAAAACTGCATCAAAGTTAAGAGTTCAAGAGAGAAGTATTTTGTAATTATGGCTTTCACAGACCTCATAAAATATTGTTCTTGGTGGACTTCATTTATTTGTACATGATTATACAAATACATTGGTGTAATTGTTTTAGTTATTCAGGAAGTTAAACAGATTATATTCAAGGAGTAGGTCAGTCTGCAGTAGGCATTTGTGTTTCTGCATTTCTTGTGATAGAGGCACTTTTTTCCTTAATCATCTCTTTAAAGATAATATACTAACAAGCTGCTCGTTTAACAATCTACTCTGGAAAACAGAAAGACAGTGCCTCTCTCCAGAGCCAAGGAAAGTGTACTACCTAGTAAATCTTAGTGGTCAACTTGACTGAATTGAGAGGCTTCTGCAGAGGTGATTGGATAATGGAGGATAATTCCAATTAATCCATATTCCTTTATGGATTAACCCCGGAAGTTCAGTGGAATTTGCTGAGTGGGTGGGGGTAGCTCTCTCTGGTGCTCTTCTCTGGGTGCTCTGCTTCCCACAGAGGTGCAGTGAGCGACCCTTTCACCATGATGTTTCTGCTTTGGACCCTGCAGACTATGGACTGAATCCCCTGGAACCTTGGCCTAAGTAAACCATTTCTTCCTTCTAGTTTTGTATGCCAGTCTCTCTCCCAGCCACAGGAAAACTGATTAATACAGAAAGGTTTCTTACAGGTAAATGCACTAAAGGTAGTGCTTGCTCTTTGTATCACAGGGCAGGCCAGTTTATTATTCATTATAAAAAAAACTTTAGTTTCTTAAGTATTATTCCTCTTTTTTAATATAACATGCTATGGTATGGAGGTTGCACATGGTCCTTTCTGGATCAGAAAGTAAAACTTAGAACTTGAGGAAGCAAGTCAAACATGCTGATATTCTGGAAATTGTTATTTCTGTGATATACCAGACTTCAAAGCAGAGAAATATTTAGATTAAGGTCAAAAAGAGAAGGTCTCATAGTGCTGCACATAAAATTTTTGTGGGACAATGAAAATAGCATCGCTTTTCTTAGGATGATCATGATATATCCAGCTAAAATCATACTTTTGAAGAAAAATACATCTGTACCAAAGAATGCTGTACAAGATGCATTTATTTGTACCTGTTTTGATGCTAATTCAATGAGCAGAGTTGCTTCATAACATGTACTAGCCAAAATGAAAAAAAATACAATTTCAATCTTATCTTCTTAACCTCTTTAATTTTTAAAATTATGAACATGACAAGGAAGAATAAGCAACTTAAAAAAATAGATTTCTGTTTCTACTTTACAGCCAGGTATGTAAGAGAAAGTGGCCAAGAAGGCTATAATGATTTAGATTTATGAAGCTTATTTACCAACATATGCATAATATATGTACCTGACTGAGAGAAACAAATCTCTGTAATTCTTGAGGTTAAAAATTTGTAATTAAGAATTTGCTGTAACACAAATATATCATTAGTCTGTTTATGAACACTGCAATATAGGCACACTTATTTTATAGCTGAACAATGTGAAGTCCAGAAAAATGAAGAAATTATATATATGACTTTTTTACATTTATGTAGGGGAAGCAAAATGTGTTCATTTTTGACACACTTAATTTCTTAAGTTACTTACCACTATCACATACTTGCTTATTCAAAGTGTAAGAGCAAAATTAAGCATAGGCTCATTGATAAGTGCTTCTACCATTTTCAAGTCATTATTGCAATAAAATAGCAACTGCTACATAGACTCCTGGGTACATTCAGCATCAACTTATGCAATATTCTGCACCTGAGCACCTGATTCCTCCATAGAATATGTTAACACACAAAACAAACAAGGATGAAAGTGACCACTTTAATGTAGCTTAAGTAATTGAACTCAAAATTACACATAAGCAAATCTCTACACTTTCCCTAAAATATTTTCATAAAAGATTAATCACTTTATAATTATTAGACAGAAAACAATATAGAAATAGCTTTCTGTTACTATTATGGCTCTAGCTGGGGTGCTCAACTCAGGTTTGTAGAAACAGTTATTGTTTTTTTTCTTTCTTCTTCAATCATAAACTTTGTAAAATAAGGTCTATGCATTAATGCATCTTTATGTTTTGCTTGTCACATAGCAGCTATTACATAGGTGTATTAAATCAATGGATGAGTTAATAAATATGAAATACATCTTAACATCTAAGGAGAAATGTGACAGAAAATGAACAATGGAAAAGTGTTTACTAGGAGTGATTTTTCTATAATCACAAAGCTGAATGTAATATAAAAGCTTAATATAAAGCAAAAGGTGCAGTTAGAAAGAAATTTTAAATAATTTTAAAACCAATTTTTGGGCCGGGGATTTAGCTCAGTGGTTCTGGCGACTGTCTTGCCTCAGTTCGATCCCCAGTACCAAAACAAAATAAAACAAAACACAAACTTTTGTTAGAAAAAAAAAAAATAAATAAAAGTTAAAAGAGAAAAATCAATGTTAAATTTTAAATTTTTTGGTGAGTGATTGTATTTGATAATGCAAGAGAGTCTTAATAATATTATTTATAAGATATAATTTTTCAATTAACAAGTCTTCTAAGAAGTACAGTTTAAATAACTAAACTACATTATGAACTTCAATGAAGATATTATTTTATGTGATTACAACTTAGGTAAAACCCTCTTGCCATATTATAACAACGTGTAGCAAAAACTACAGACACACAAACTAATATTAATAATACTATATGTAATAGAAGGAGCAAAATAAGCATAAAGAAGAGCAGAGACACCATTGCTTCCTAGATCAGAAAATGTTCCCATTGGGATAATACAGAAGAGCAATCACTATCTGGACAAAAAGAGGAAAAAAAAACCTGTTCCAAGTTAAAGTGATTCATCTCACACACAGGTTCATACCTAAAATCCTTTTACTTCTTCACTAGAACTCTATCTGTAATGGACTTTTAACCCCTGGAAAGCATCCATATCTTTCTTTTGTAGCATGTTCAGATATATTTTAAATTTTTAATTCTTACAGAAAACTTACCAATGCCTGTATGAATATTTACATGCATAGTCATTCAAGCATGTTTAGAGAGGTAATTGAAATAGTAGTGTTTATTACTGACTTAATAATAAGGAAAAAAGCATAATAAGAGAGTCATGAATATAATGATGAAATGAAAGTTCCATGGGCCAATCCCTTTACAAGACACAGTAAGCAATAGTCTACTAAAATAAACACATGAGTGAATATCCCAAAATTCAGTGAGTGAAGCTTAGGTATCCTCTTAAAGCATGTCCTTAATAAGAATTGCATTAAAATACTAATGAAGTTTCCTTTTTGCTGTATCCTGTCTCCCACAAAACTGCAACGACACCATGCATAGAACAGTCTCCTAGACCCACAGTATCTACAGTGGAAAAAAGAGACCTAAAGGCACTATTTCTAGTTAGCTAATCCAGAATCCCTATCTAGACTGTTAGTAAGATCCTCCTCACAAAATAAAATCTGTAAAAAAGTACAGGAATGTCTCAAATGTATATATAACAGTGCAAGAATCAGAAATATTTTATACAATATAAGAAACTCATTAACTTCAATAGTTAACTTAAAGAAATGGAACAAACTAATTAAAAAATGATTCAGAATGATTCCCTTTAAAAAGATTAAATAACCAAGACCTGTCAGGTGAAGGTACAGGATCCCAGTAATGAATGTAACTGTATTGTATACCTAGATTGTACCAATACACTCAATAAAAAGAAAAAAAAAGATTAAATATCTACAAAAGTGTGGATAGAAAAATAAATACTGGAAAATAATTCATAAACAAAATAGAAATTTGACAGACATAGAAATAAAATTGGTAACTAGTTAAACCAAATAGAAATCCTAGAAATAATGTAATACTTTAATTGAAAAATTCAAGGATATATATAATCAAGGGGAAATATCAGTGAACTAGAATAGTGCACATACATCAGAAAAAATAGGCTTTAAATTAACTGTAAAAGAGAAAAAGATTGTTATTATATAAGGTAAATTCATCAAGGAGATATAGCAGTTATAAGTACATATGTACCCAAATCAGGTTCACCTAAATAAATAAATCACTCACTAAATAATCAGGAGAGAGCTTGATCACAATGAAATAATACAGAATAGCAATACCTCACTTATAATAAGAGATAGGTCATCTAAATGGTAGATATATGAATAAACATTGGTCTGAAATTATGCATCAAAATAAAAACACATATATATAAACATATATATGTCCATCTGAGAGCATCACATTGCACAATTTTTTCCAAGAACACGTTGAATCTTCTCTAGGACAGAAATATCTTTAGCCAAAAAACTAGTATTAACTAATTTAAAATGATTGAATTAATATCATATTTTTGTGATCACAATGGCAGGAAAATAGAGATAAGTAAAAAGAAACAATCTTGGAAAACTATCAAGCATATGCAAGTTAAACAACATTCTCCTAAACAATCAGTGAATCACGAAATAAAAGGAAAATAAAATGTACCTAAAAAGTGCTGACATAATGTGTTAAAACCTATGAAATGCAGAAAAAACCTTTCAAAGAGGGAAATTTTCAACAATGAGCATCTATTTTAGTATATGTGCCAAAGTGAGCAAAATGAACTTCTATTTTAAAAAGCAAAATGTTCTTAAACACGCTAATATTACACATTAAGATATCAGAAAAGTACATTAGGTCTATAATTATTAATAGGAAGGAATGAACAATAGTTCCCAGTAGTCTGAGCAGAGTTAAATTAAATGGAGAAACTACAAAAAGAAAGAAAAAAATTTAACTTCACTCAGTTGCTTGAAATGAAATGAAATTGACAAATCTTTTCTAAACTAAGATAAAGCAAGCTTCAAAAAAAGAAGAAACAAAAGAGACATAATTACAGAGAAATAGAGAATTATATAAGACAAATTGACTGAATGATTGTATACCAATACATCTGATAATTTAGAAGAAAAGTACCCATTCACCATATCAAGATCAAAGCATAAAGAAATACAATATCTGAGACCTCCAATAGTAAGTAGATTGAATCAATAATAAAACTCATCCCATCAAATCACCACCATCACTCAAAACATCAAAATGAAAATGAAAACTACAGATAAAATAGAAACACAACCTATTAAAACCTATGAGATGCATTAAGTACTGTATCACTTGATGGTATCATTCTAGATAATATTTACAGAAGAACCAATATTTTTTTAAACTTTTCCAAATAATGAAAGTGAGGAATATTTTTAAATTCATTTTATATGGCACACTTAATCAGATACGCAAAAACAGACAAATACATTACAGGAAATAATTTATAAATTAATGCATTTGATGAATATAAATGAAAAAAATTACAATATTATCAAAATTGAAAAATTATATCAAACATATTATTCACCATGATCAAATGTGACTTGTGAGGTTTCAAAGATGGTTCAACAATGAAAATTAATAAAATGATATATCATATTAACAAAATGAAAAATAAAGCTATATAATTATCTTTATAGATACAAACAAAAAGCATTTGATGAACTTCAAAATCTTCCATAATTAAAAGGAAATCTCATAAATACCTAAAAAATACTTACAAAGTGCCAAAATAACACAGAGTACAAAACTCTATAAGATGCAGCAAAAACTTTTAATATCCACCTATAAAAAGAAATCTCAATAGATTTGATATGTGTATGTGTGTAATCCCATAACTAACCTTACATTCAATGTTGAAAAATTCTTTTCAACACATTTAATGGAAGTAATAGCCAAACCAATTAGATAAGAAAAATAAAATATTAATTAAAAATGAAAGAAGTTCTTTTGGAAAGATACCCAGCAGAGGGATGGCTGGGTCAAATGGAACCTCTAGTCCCAGCTCTTTGAGGTATCTCCATATTGATTTCCATAATGGTTGCACCAGTCTGCACTCCCACCAACAATGGACAAGGGTTCCTTTCTCCCCACAACCCCGCCAACATTTGCTATTGTTTGATTTCTTGATAGCAGCCATTCTTTGTGGGGTGAGGTGGAATCTCAGTGTTGTTTTCATCTGCATCTCTCGAATGACCGGTGATGTGGAACATTTTTCATATATTTACTTGCTGCTTTTACTTCTTTGTCTGAGAAGTGTCTGTTCATTTCAGATGCCCATTTTTGAACTGGGTCTTTATATTTGGGAGGGCTGATTGTTTTTAGTTCTTCATACATTCTAGATAATAGTCCTTTGTCTGAGGAGCAGCAGGTAATTTTTTTTTCCCACATTGTAGGTTGTCTCTTAGTTCTGTTGATGGTTTCTTTTGCAGTGCAAAAGCTTTTTAATAAGATGAGATCCCAGTTGTTGATGCTTTCTGCTAGTTCCCGTGCTACTGAGGATCATATCACAGTGATGTATGTGCACCCATGTTAGCAGCACAGTTTGTAATAGCTAAAAGTTGGAAACAGCCCATTTGCCCATCAGTTGGAAACTGGATAAAGATGTGGTTTTTCTATAAAATGGAATATTACTCAGCCATAAAGAACGGGAAAATAGATTCATTCGTAGGAAAATGAATACATTTTGAGGATATACTCCTAAGTGAAATAAATCAGTCACACATGTGTAAATACTGGGTAGTTTCTCTGGTGTGAATAAACTGTAATAGTACATAAGATTTTAATGAGATAACTGACATTGTGAAATGGGAAGAAAAGGTCTAAAGGTGTAGGGAAGGTGGGATGGATAGGGGAAGGGTAATAAGGGAAAAGAAAAAAATGTGAGAAAAAGAAAAGATGGAAATAAAGTGGTTGTAAATGGGGAGGGGAGGGGGTGTGAAGGGAAGGCAGGGATAAGGGGAAAAAATGCGAACCAAGACCTTTCATGTAGAGGTACAAGATCCTAACAATGAATGTAACTGTATTGTATACCTAAAATGTATCAATAAACATTGAAAAAGAAAAAAGTGAAAGAAGTACAATTGTTTCTTTGCTAATGATGATAGAGAAAACTTTTGTAAATAACTAAAGATGTACAAAACGTTAGGAAAATGTAGGGTGACTTCTGCTCTCCTAACTGAAATCTGCTTTATTTAGTTCAAAATTAAAAGACACTAGAGGCATTAACCACAGAATGGAACATCTGGCCTAATCCTGAGATAACAGGGCACACTGATACACAGAGCTCCAAAGTTTTTTCAGCCGCATGATTGTAGAAGTGTCAAGATGAAAAGAACAGTTGTATAACATTGCTTTTCTGAACTTGAACATGGCTTCCCCTGGACTAGAATATATAGCTAGATGACTCTGAAAGGTAAACTCCCTAACTACAAAGAATTGCTACATCTGGGTTAAAGTTAACTGTCTTGTGATAGTGATTTGTATATTTGTACTGTGAAGTGAGAAACTAAAATTTAACCACCTGAATTAGGTCATGGCTGTAAAAGCCTATTAAAGAAGGAGTTGAAACACAGTGGGGGGTTGATCCCTGGCTCTGCTTTTAAGTGCAACCAGCCTTTGTCTACAAAATAAACTTCGTATTTTACTTCCATTCTCTGTGTGTGTCACTTTCCAATTCCTTCCATAACAATGACATGATCTTATATACAAAAATTTCTAAAAAAAAAAAAAAAAATCCACATATCCAGAAACCCAAAAATACTGTTAGAAATATTAAACAAATTCAGCAAAAGAAAAAATATATATAAACATGTAAACTTCAGTAGCATTTTATACAATAATCATGAACTACACAATAAATTTAAAAATTCATCCTATTTAATATAGAACACACACAAATAATACAAATATGTAAAGAGTGAAGTGAGAGACTTAGATACTAAAAAATATAAAATGAGAACACAGTTGATAAAAACACAATTAAATGGAAAAATAACATATTCATGGATGGGAAAATTTTGTGCTATTAAAATGTTTCCATGTTACCCAAAATAATCTATATAATTAATGTCATCAAAATGCCAATCCTAATTTTTTCTCATACATGAAAAGAAAAGCTTTAAATTTTTATTGAATTGTAAAAGATCCTAAATAGCCAAAGTGATACATGCAATGAAAACTGAAATGAAAAGAAAGGTAAGCAATGCTACAATAAGACTTTCAGTTCCTATCCCTAAATGAGAGTGTATAATCTTAGAGCCACAGTGCCAAATAGTTTAGTCATTCATTAAAAAAATTAAAAATTGATTGGCCACATAACCTAACAATTCAGTGCCTATGTATATACACAAAATAATTGAAAGCAGTGCTTGAAGAAATGTTTGCACATACATTCATAATTTACAATTGCTAAGAAAAGAAAACTACAGTAATGGATAAACAAAATATTATACATCTATAATATTATGCATTACTATTATTCAGTCTTTGAAGCAAAGGAAATCATGGCCTGTGGTATTGGTGTAAATCAAAAAAACATGCTAAGGAACAGTCACAAAAGGACAAATACCTTGTGATTATAATTATGTGAGGCATGGACAGTAGTTAAAATCATAGACAGTATAATGGTTTTCTGGGGCTTAAGGGGCTGTAAAGCTAGTTTTTAATGGGTATAGAATTTTTATTTCACAAAATAAAATTATCATACATAAAAAATATTGATGATTATTCCTTAACATTTTGATTATACTTAACACTACTGAAATGCACATTTAAAATGGCTAAGGTGCACATTTTATGTTATAATACTTTAACACTATAAAACAACTGAAAGACTGTATACTATAAGGAAAAAACAATTTAAAATAGTATTTAGTATTCAGTATCTCAGTCATCAGAAATAGGGAACTGAATACAACCAATCATAAAGTCAAAGTCATTTTTATTTTGAAAATGTACTGTTTACATTTAAATTTTTACCTTGCCACTATAATTGATATGTAGTATTACAACTATTACAGTATCACATGATTTCTTCTCATTGCAACAAAATAATACAGTGAATTAAACTTTCCCTCATGAAATGATGGAAATTTTCTATTATGCCATAAAAATGTATTTAATATGTCTAGAGAATTCATATTTCCTAAAATGTCCTCTTTGAAAATATTGGAAGGCGTATCTGCAATTTTAATTTAGAACAATAGTAAAATAAATTTCATTTATTAGACATGTATACACTGCTTTAGAAGAGAAGAAACTGAATGCTTTGCTATACAATAATGTTAAATATTGCTATTCTTGGAAGCACAGTATATAATTCTTGCACCTTAATAATTGCTCACAGAGTCAGATCAAGAAGACTGCCAAATTTAACTGACATTCCTCCAAAACTAAAATCCAGAGGATGAAGTTTATGTAGTTATTTAAAAATAAATAATAAAATAAGAATTTTTATACACTCAAAATTCATTTATAGCCCTAAATCCCAAGTAGTTACTAAGTTTATATTTTTTAAGTAAGTATCACATTTTACCTGAGCTAAAATTGGTTTTGAATTTTAAATTTGGATTTCCAGCTGTTCAGTTTTAAAGTAACATTCAGAAGCTCTTCCAAGGCAATATCTTCTATTTCTTTACTTCTTTCTAGGCAAATTGATCAGTGGTGTTTTGAGGATTGGCTGTGTGCCCAGTTTCCACAAATGTCATAGACTTCTGTGCACCAAGTTAATTAAAATTGACTGCTTGTTTTAGGCAGAAGAAACAGGCAGAATGCCGGATGGTTCTAAAGAATGATTGAACAATTTAAGCAAACAGAATAACCTGCCTTCAAGCTAAAGAATAAAAATACTTTATTGTGCTGTCTTTGCCCAAATAAAAGGCTCTTAAAATGTTATTTTTAATTGAAAAATGTGAAATATATACCTGAATCCAACTGAAGAGGCTATATTAGTCATAGAAAAATAGTAAAAGTATACAAAATATTAGTTTTTACAAAGTCCATCAGTGAAACTTTTTAATGATCAATGTTTTAAAAAAATATTTGCTTAGGTTACAAGTATATGTGAAATTTCTTTTAATGCTTTCTCTACCAAGAGTCTAATTTAATCAATATTATACACACACACACACACACACACACACACACACATGAGAGAGAGAAAAGAAAAGGGATAGAATACAGATTTCATGAAAAGAAAATTTGAATAGATATTTTAATATTAAATTTATTGTTACCTTACCTTTGGCTTCTATAAATATAAGAGGTGCTCAAAGTGGTGGCTATTAGCTTCTAGACATTTGTTAGTATGGCAAACTGCTGCTTAGGTAACCTTGGTCATTGAGACAGCTGCACATGCATTTTCAACTTCTTTTCTAAGGGCCAGCAGTGTAGCTGGATTTTGCAATATATGGCATCCTCTGTGGTCCTTCATATGATGGTAAAACCATCTACTGAAAATAATATACTGTTTTTCTTTTCTTGAAGTGTGTATATCTTTTTTCGGGCAAAATCTTTCTACATATACATTATCAAATAACATTTAATTATAAAGGGTAAAACAAAAAGTAGAAGCTTAAAGATCCATAACAAATTTTTCCTAAAGTGAATTAGTATTTAAATATGGAATTGAGGTTTCAATAACAGATTTTATAAATGTTTATAAAAATTATTTAGTTTTACTGTATTACACAAAATTACCATGCTATATTTTTAATGGATGCATTTAACTTGGTTTAATGAGCTGAGGCTGGGTTCCATTAACATAGTGTAATCACTTTCTAGGCAGGAAATGGAAGGTGTTAACATGTACTGAGAGCTGAATAAATGACAGAAACACTAGCAGTTGTACTATATTTAATTTACACTATTGTTTTCAATTCTCATCATAACATAATGAAGTTCATATACTTTACAGATTATTTAATTGAGAAATGAATAATAAAAAAATTTCCGTGTCAGAATGCCATTAGGCCATTTTGTAAGAATTTATATTAATTTAATTATTAAATGAGATTTCTGAGACTGTGAAGATTAAACTTAGATGTATATCTCTCATGGTGCACTAAATTAAAATCAAAATGGATGAATGATTTAAATATTAAAACAGAATCAGTGAATCTGTTGGAAGATAACAGAATAGAACTCTTGAAGACACAGGTGTAGGCAAAGGCAAAATTCCAATTTTACAGGAAATATTACAGAGAATCAACAACAGGGATCTCATCTTATTAGCACCTCTGCACAGCAGAAAGAAACCACTAACAGAGTGAAGAGATAACCCACAGAATGAGAAAAACTTTTGCCACATCGTCCTCAGACGAATGAGTAATAATTAGAATATATGGCGAATTCAAAAAAACAGACCCAGCAAATTTAAGACCCAATCCAAAAATGGGCATCAAAGAAGTCAAATAAATGTATGAAAAAAATGCTCCATATCACTAGTCATTTAAGAGATGCATTTTATTTATTTACTTACTTACTTTTTTATTTTCGTACCAGGGACTGAACTTGGGACTTTGCCCTTGCAAGGCAGGCAGCAGCAGAACCACTGAGCTAAATCCCCAGCTAAAGAGATGCAAATTAAAACAACACTAAGATCCCATCTCACTCCAGAAAGAATGGCTCTTATAAAGAAATCAACCATTAACAAATGTTGGTGGGACTATGGGGAAAAAGAAACCCTTCCACACTATTGGTGGGAGTGTAGACTGGTACAAGATATGTACTAATCAGAGTGGAAATTCTTCAAAATACTAGCAGCAGAGATATCATTTGACTCAGCTATTCTTCTTGGTATCTACCCAAAATAATTAGAAGTATCATACCACAGCACAATTTGTGATAGCTAACACTTAGAAACATATGAAAATGGGAAAGGAAAAGGGAAGAGAAAGGAAAGAAATGGAAAAGAAAAGCAAAAATGCTCTTTTCTTTTTTTTAACTGTTAATTACATGAACTGAATTATTATTTGCAGCACTGCCCAGATCCAATGAACTTGAACCAAAATTAATGCACTAATGCTATTGCATTTTCCTCAAAGATGCCTTCAGGATACATGTAATTTATGTTCATATCAACATTTGATTTTTTGTTTTTTGTGATGAAAGCTAACTTGATGGCATAAATTATGAAAGGGATAGACTCAAAATAATATAATGCTCAAAGAAATAATATCGTAAATTTGCCTGTGTCAATGGAAGAAAACTACCATTTGAAAAGTAAGTCAAGAATCTCAAAAGAATTTTAGGAGCCCTTTTTTCATAAATTTACTTGTAAGGCATTAGTCAATTTTCTGTCTTTATATTACACAATTATAATGCATAAAGAAGTTTTGGAGACAGATTGGGTAGCAGAGGGTCATTGTAGGTGGGAGATTGGGAATTGGAAGTTGGAATCCCTTCTCTTTTCACTCTTTTTGTGCATTAGTCACAATTCAGCTCACTTTATTTGCCCTTTCATTACTGAAACTGTTCCATTTAAAACCAGATGTTTCCTAATTGAATATTTCTGTATTTGCTTATTCATCAAATTCTTTGAAGTACTTTTTAATGCAAAGCATCGATAGGCAAAGCATATCTATTATTTAATAATGATGACGATTATGATAATAGTGATGATCATGAGGCAAACTTTAGGATCACCATAGTAGATGAGCATAATTTTATTTCATTTATTGCAGAAAGAAAAACTTAATCCAAGAAAACGTGGGGATTTTTCAGAAATGGGGTGTGAAGAACAGATTCTACTGAGTTTGTGATAGTCTTTATGCTTGGTTATAGGATAAATTAAGGAAATAGTGATCTAAGTTGGATTTCTTAAAACAGGAGCTCAATTTTGGATGTTTGATGTTTTCACAATCTTTATTTACTGGTGGAAGAATTACAAAAAAGGACCAGACTTATTAATAAGTCATTGTCTGTTTAATTAGAAAAAAAAGCTTTCTTATTTTTTATACTTATTGAGACCATTGTCTTGTCTTGTTCCTATTAGATAGAGTGACTTTGTCTTTATCTTGCTGTCTAGTTATCAGATGAATATTTCCCCATATAAACAGATACACTTTCTCAACTATTCACCATATGAATGGTATTGATTTCAGTCTTTTCCTTATGGTAATTTTGATCCTTATAAGAATCCATAATGCATGAATTATTATCCTACTTTTTAAATGGAGAAGATGAGAAAGGACAAATTGTTTCCCCAAGGTAATATTGCTACTATGTGGCAGAGTTAAACCTGTAGCCTTCATTTCTGAACTCCAGAAATATTAAGAAGTACCGTCTTGAAAATATATGGCAGAGACCAGCTTGAAACCATGCTAAGAAGGCTGTTAAATAATATTGAGTTGGCTTATGGATTAGCTATTGATTAAATTGGGAGTCTGTCCTAGTCCTATGTGTGATTTACTAGATAAACCATCGGCTGGTACGCAGAAACAGAGCTCCCTATGTTGCAGTCGAGGCCTCATTGGTTGGTGACACTGTGTTTCTAATAGCAAGATAACACTGCAGCTGAGCACTTTAAGAGTCTTATGTGGCCATTCTCCCAGAGCAAATGTTAGCTAAAGACAACAAACAACAAACAGGTTACTCATTAATCATGACCTGTCTTTCCCAGGTATGCACCATTTCTCCTTTTACAAGCTTAGCTAACATCAGTGCCTTAGCCTCACGGATCCCTCTGTCTTCCTTCATGTGCCCTGCATTGTTGTGTAATCAATAAATAGTGGCAAAACCTCAGGTTTTAGCCTGATAAGAGCTCTGACTGTCCTGGACCCCCATGAATGGAGTCAAACCTTTTTGTTGTCTTATTTATATCCTCACTATACCCTCAGGTGGTTGGAAGGTTGCACAGCCCCTGCTAATATTATATTCTGTGGCTTATATCATTAAATTATTATAAAGACAATGGTCTTCCTCATTATTTCTTTTCTTAAAGTTATTTTCTTTAGCATTTGTGAAATCATTTTCCCTTGTTTCTTCCCTTAGAACATTCTGTTTATTAAACTAAGCTAAGCTTTTTCTGTCACAGTGGTTTTTGAAATTTTTTTTGGTTTTTCTCACTGTTTGCATTCTCTGCTGAAAAAAAATTATACAGTCAGAATTTCAACTAATCTGTATCAATGATAGCCAAAGTGATATATTTATTTCTATTTTCTCTCCTGAAATTTCAAGCCATAATTTTAACTATTCAGATACTTCATATATACCATATATCTAGATAATATAAAAATATATATATTTCAACATGCTGACACAACAAATTTATCTCTAATTCTACTATTACTACTATAACCCAGGCCATAATAACTTCCCACCTAGAATTCTGAAACACCCTTATTACTGGTTACTTAGTATTACTGATTACTTATTACTTATTATCCTACCTCAGGTATTATCTATTGCTTCTATTTTCTTCTGTTTTCCTCCCACTATGTACAAAATGATCTACCAAAAATGTACACTAAAAATATAAGGTCAAAAATTTTTCTTTCATACTTAGTATAATTTCATCAAAAATGTACATTTAAAATATATATACTGCAAACAATGTACTATCAATGAAACATATAAAAGAAAATTAAATAGACATAAAATAGCAATATAATGGAAAACTCAATAATCCAGAGATAACAATTCTCCAGAAGTTGATCTTTAGATATATGTGGTTCCTATGAAAATCTCACCAACATTTTTAATAAATATGCATAACTTTATCCTAAAATCCATATGCAGATGCAAAGAAGTTGAAATGCTAAAATATCTTTGAAAAAGAATAAAGTGGGAGAAAACTTTTTTCTTACAACTACAGAGGTCAAAACATATTACCGAGAGAAAGATGAATAGGCCATTGTAAATGAGTGGAGAAATTAGAAATCAAACAAATACATTCAAATTTTTAAATTTTCAAATTTCAAAGTAATTTGAGCAAGAAAGAAGGGCCTTTTTAACAAATAATAAAAAAGAAAAGGATACGTATAAAGATAGACTGAAAAAGGAACCATGATCTGAAGCTCATAAATGAAAATTAACTCAGTATACATCGAAGATATAATCTAAAACATAAAGTATATAATGTTATAAACAAAAACAAAAGATACTATTTTGAACCTAGATCTATGTGAGGAATTTTTAAGCCTGATATTCAGAACATTGTCAACAAAAGATAAAATATTGTTGACATGAACCTCACCAACATTGAAAACTGTTTGTCAATGAAAGCCTATATGAAAAGAATGAAGAGACGATGTACATGTAGAAAATATATTCAAACTATACATCTGTCAAAAGACCAGTGTGCCAAATATATAAAGAACTAATAAAGTGCAACAGTAGGAATTAATTATTCAATTAGAAAGTGGTAAAGATAGAGACACATTTTACTAAAGAGGATACACAAATGGGAAATAAGCACACTTAAAGTTATTCAATATAATTAGCTATTACAGATGTAAATTAAAATTCATGCTGAAGTACCACTACACACTTCTCACAATGACTAAAATAAAATGACAAAATCAAATACTGAAAGTTGGTAGAAAGGCAAGGCCTCTCATAAAGCATTGGTGAAAATGTAAAAAGGTACAGACATTCTGGATAACAATTTGGTTGTTAGTTTTTTAAAGATAAATATGCAATAACCATATGAAGAGAATTAATATTTATCTCAAAGAACTGATATTCCAGTTATATTCTGTTTCATTATAAAAAAGCATGGTAATGCTTAATGGTAGTGATATTTTATCTAACATTTCTGGTATTAAAATTTGTCTGTTATTCACATTTTTATAACATCACATTTTATTGCATATCTACGCAATATGCTAGGAAACCCTCACAACATTAGATAAAGCAGTTTATGTGTAGAGAGGGACTTATGTATAAGGAATGCTGTAAATTGCATGGCAGCTCCAAAGCACCCTCAGCTGTTCATCTCATTCTTCTTGTCTCACTGACTGCCCAGAGCAAGTGCACTGAGTATTTTTGCTGGCGTCTCCTTCAGTGAATCACAGCTCAAACACAAGCATGTCCTTCCTGCTGCTTAGGTGCAGGGCAGCCATGCTCCCTGCCAGTCCCTCACAACCTTTTTCGTTTCCTATGGAATTGTGGGAAATACCAGTTCTCACAGACCGGATGGCATAGTTTTTCTTTGACTACTTAGTTTTCTCCAGTTAAAAAAAAAAAAAAAACAAAAAACAGTCAGATCTGGGTTTCTATCCAAATCCATGACTCTGGTAACTTTGGAACAAAACAATGAAACTTATTTCTATAGGAAATAATACCTCAGATTTGAATTATTAGAACATAATATTGCTTCTAGAGTTTGTTTTGTTATTGTTGTTTTCTGTTATTTTTTTCACCAGAATAAAAGTACTATTTAACAGTGGATAGTAATCTAATAATAGGGTATTGCTGGCTTTTATTTATGAAATGCTTAATCATTTTGTGTTACTTTGGGGAGCTATATAATTAGTCTGTTTAAATATATAGTATGCCTTATTTTAGACCCTACAATTTAAGTTAGAATACCAGAATATTAATAATAATACTTGCACTACTATTAGATACTTTATTTTAAATAAGTATTCTTTCACTTAAGTCACAACAAATAAAAAATATTTTCAGAAGCTAGGGTATTCAAAGGGCTGAGTTCCAATTTATTTGACTCCTTTAGAATCTATTTTTACACTGTAAAAATATATAGCATAATGTATTTGCAGTTTTGTTCTTAAAAAATAATATCCTGGCATAAGGTAGGTTTGCCTACATATTACTATGCTAAAATATACCTTTTAACTTATTATGTTTATTTTTTTCAATATAACATTGACTAATGACAAATTTATAGAATAAGCACTAGAGTATCAGAGCAACATAGATATAAAATAACATGATTTTAATTTTAAAAGTTGGGGAAAAAAGAATCAATAGAAGACAGATAAAAGCCACTGTCATATGTGGATGGACATAATCTTTTTTTTCTTTTTTTTTTGAGGCAGGGTCTCACTATGTAGTTGAGACTGACCTGGAACTCACTACATAGCCCAGGCTGGTCTCGAACTCACAACAATCCTCCTCAGCCTCCCAAGTGCTGGGATTACAGGCGTGCGCCACCACACCTGGCTGGATGGACATAATCTAATGAAGCAACATATATAGCCAAAATTCTTTTAAAACTCCGTTTCTAATATGAATAACTAACACCTCTGTAAGTCATATACCAAACCTCTTTTACGTTAAGATTTTGAGTTCCCATCCCTTTTTTAACATTTCCTTAAATCAGCAAGTATGTTTGCTGATATCCAAGTATCAGCCCTTGTTTTCCTCATTTATACAGTATAGTAGGGACACAAGTGAACTTTTGGGGCTGGAATACTCCTCAACTACTGAGACCAATGACAGTTGTCCAAGCTTCCTGGACATCACTGCTACATTCTCTCTTTCACTACTACAGGTGTGATCTATGTATCCAGAAATTGGGAAATGATTGAGGAGCATAAATTGCTGAAGGTACATGAATGCAAAATACATATTATCATCATAAAAAATATTTTTATGATTCATTTCTTAAAGAATAAACTGATGTATTATTTGAAGATGTTGGTAGCCTCAGGGTACATGAATGTAAGGGTCTCATAACAGGGTTACCTTGTTATGAGCTGATCCAGGCACCTGTGGGTCTAACAAAGTCACTCATCCCTTGGTAGCTCTGTAATGCAAGTTAGAATTATAAAGGTCACACTGCTAATGTCTGACAGTTTCACTTGGTCTAGCTTATCTACTTACAAAATGCATGCTTACAAGTACTACTGTGTTGAAACCATAAAACTCTTGTCAAATGAATGAAGGCATTCTAAGTGATACAAAGAAAAATGGTGCCTTCTCCCACACTACAAACACTTTTTCACACATTTGGAGTACTAATGTTACTAACATTCAAATTTTTGTAGCCAGTTCTCTATGGTATAAGCTGCCACCAAAATAACTGTGTCCAAAATATTTCCTTCATTATCCACTACAGTCCCTAGACGAATGTAATATTTGAATAGAGATAGTCAGTATTCTCTTAATCTCAACTCTCTACCCTGAAGACAAAACAAACAATATAGAATTTATCAATGTCAATGTAATGAAACCAATAGTTTTATGATAAATGGTAAATGGTTTTAATTAGTTAGAAAAGGTGGAGGAGGGGCCAGAGATTTAACTCAGCTGTGCTGCCCTCTGAATCACAACAAGGGCAAGGAGGGGAGTTCAATCCCCAGTACCCCCCGCCAGAAAAAAGAAAAAGAAAAGAAAAGAAATGGTGGGGGAAGAGTGATTTGGATTGGTAGAGAGTTTTATTAAAAAGTCACCAATAAACTCAATTAAAGCTGAAAAAAAAGTCACATATAGGATCTCTGTACTGACGAAGATATTTGTGTCTTTTGTGATGGTGACTATCAAGTATAGAACCCACCAACATAAATAAAATGCTAGAATAAAAATAGAACTGAAGATTTCTATCTCTTTTCTCTCAGTGCTTTCCCAATTTCTCAATATATTCTTGGATGCAGACATGTAAAACATATGGGCAACATAGACATCAAAATTGTAAAGATTAAGTGCTCTGTTAGGGAAAGGGCAAATACCATGTCTAAGCCTAGGACTTATCACAGGCAAAATAATGTATTTTATGTACTGGAGAAAATTATGTATCTATAAGGAAGTTATAGAGAATTTAAAGATTGTTAGCATGAGAATAAAACAGAACAACTATAATATAAAATATGCAGCAAATTGTATTTCCTTGTTCTTATACTAGCTCTGTAATTTTAACCACCAATTTTGAAATAACTGCATATGACAATCTGCCTTAAAATCAAAATAATATCTTTTGTCATTGTTTTGTTGTAGGTATTAAATGAAATACTGCATGAGAAGACAGCTTGCATAATTCCTGACATACTACTGTCTTAGCTGACCTAGAATTTTATTAATTAAAAAATAAGAAACTAACATAACCTGACAATTTAAAGAAAATGAAGTTAAAACACTGTTGATAAACAATGTAAATTTTTTAAAAATGTAAATCAAAATCTTATTGGAATACTAATAGTTGACTAAAATGTAAAATGCAACGGACAAAAACTTAAACATGATACAGAGATTCTTGAATGGTACATAACCTTTAAGCTAATTCTGATAAATCAGATTATCATAAAATGCTGTATACATGTTTCAGTTTTCATTATACTGCATTACATATAATGGGTGTCAGTTTTAAAGCAAATAAATTACTTTCTTGATAGCAAGTTAATTTTTAATAACGTGAATGTTGCTGACTCCAAGTAGGACTGTAAATCAATTTCAAGTAAAGGACTTACACTTGAGTTATGGCAAATATAGAGAAAACCAAAATAAACTTATATGTTTTATTTGTTGGGTATTCTGAGTGTAAAGAGTTTAAGAAAAATAAGGGCAAATATAGTAAATCACAAATAAAATAGTGGCCTCTATTTAGAAAAACTAATTATATAATTTTTGTTATCTAGCTACCCAACAAAAAAGTATATTTGCAAAGCTCTGAAGAGGATAAGTCAAATACTTCCCAGAGAGGAGGATGTAGGTTTCTAGTGGTACAGTTTTGCTGATCAGGTGTTTCCCAATGTGAAGTCAAAGATCTCACTTGACCAGAACTTCAAAGATAAAATGTTTCTTTTATCTTTTCAGATTTAGTGTGACTTTAGAGAAGAGGTAATATTTGAATTGGATTTAAATACCAAACAATAATGAAAGGGGACTTCTGTGAAAATATAGAGAATTTATGGTATTTGGGGAGAAATCATCGGTGGTATTCAGTGGGAAACACCTAATATATGCTGTCAAAAAATAGAGCTAAAAAACTGGTTGCTCGTCAAGAACCGTAAAATCATGAAACAATTTTAGACAGGAGTGAGAGAAAAATATGTTGTAGAAACATATTTTTTCATGTTTAAGAAAGATTGGGGAAGACAGATATAAAATTTAGAGAGATTATTTGAGATGATATTAAATTAAATAGGGTACAAAATGGTAATAAATGGACGTTGAAGATTTAATTAGGCCAGAAAGTCAATTCAGGAAATTATGTTTCTTTCTAATTGATTGAACTCCAAGAACTGTTAAGTAATTTAAAAGGAAAAAAATAAAGAAAATTAAAATGACAGAGAAATCTCTAATGTGTGGTCTTTACATAAGCGATAGCATTGATGAAATTAATAATAATAATGTCCTTGCTCACTGTGTCTGGCTGGTGCTTTGCATCCTACTAATTACTGCCAGTTCCTCTGTCAAAACAGAACAAGAAATCCTCATGGTCATCACTGACAATGGCTCCAACATGACCAAAGCCACATTTGCTGGTGATTAAGACCTCAGGCCCTTCTCCCCTCTGTTTGTCAGGGTTTTGTAAGAGAACGCATTTAACACAGGGCACCAAAATTGACAAGAGTACCTTAAAATATCTTCCCACATAGTCAAACGTGGAGGAGTGCAAGAAATCTGTCCATGCTACGGGATCAAAGGAATCCAGCCAAGGGCCCATATCCCACATAATGTTCCCCATGAGTCCAGGCCAGGCGGCCTAGGACTCCACAATAGAAGACCAAGGATCTGTGCTGGGCTGGCACCAGAAGGTAAGAATACAATAGCAGGCTCAAAGACTGATGCTGGAAGCAAAAGAATCAGCACTGAGAACCAGCAGAGGAAGCCCAAGAGAAAGGCAAAGATCTGAGATCCTCCCAAGAAAAGAGCTGTCCTTGGTGAAGACTGGAGCTCAGAGGAAGAGACAGCTGAAGCTTCTCCAAAGTGAATAACATAAAAGTCCTTCCCTCCTAATCTCTTTTTATACTGTTCCCAGAAAGATGCTAACTCAATTCAGCTGGGCATTCCCATTCAAGATGACCACATCAGAGGTCACTGGCACTAGGACATAATGGTGGGTGTGGACCAGTGGGTGATGAGCAACTGCAGCATCCTCATCCTAGAGTCTTACCCCTCACCAACTGGACAACATGGAGAAAATCTGACACCACACCATTCATGATACACTCTGTGTGGCCCCAGAGGATCATGCCATGTGCTGCATGAAGATACCTTCAGCCTTAGGTCCACGTCATGTTTGAGACTTTGAACACAGTGGCCATGTAAGGGGCTAATCCAATATGTGCTGTCACTCTAATGTCTCTGGGCTCACCCTGAGCACTGTCATGGATTTTGACAATAGATTCAATCCACAGATCCAATCCACAAGGACTATGCCCTCCTCATACTATCCTGAGTCTGGACCTACATGTCCTGGACCTGACACCACAGGGTCAGTAGCACAGCAGAATAGGAGATTGTGTGTGACCTTAGAAGAAGTTGTTTTATCTCTCCCTGGATTTTGAGCAAAGGATGGCCACCATCAAGTCTCTCCTGCCTGGAGAATAGCCACAGGCTTCCTAATAATCTGAGAATCACCACTGCCAGATAGCATTTTTGTTCCAGGGTCCACCAGTCCTCTTTCAGGCATTCTTCCGGGATGTAGTCTTGTGACATCTATGAGACCACCTTCACCTCCATCATGAAATGTGATGTGCAAATTTTCAAGGACCGGTACACCACCATGAGGCTGTCCGGCAGTATCACCTTGTACCCAGGCATCCATGATAGGATGCAGAAACAGCACTGCCCTGATGCCCAGAAGCATGAAAATCAAGACTTTTGCTTCTCCTGCACACAGGTACTCGGAATCGATCTGTGACTCCTACTTGGCCTTGGTGCCCAATTTTCACTAAATGTGGATCAGCAAACAGGAGCAGGAGGGGTCAGGCCCCTCATTTGCCCTCTCCAGGTGATTCGAGATGAACCGAGCAACTCTGTGTATGCTGCTTGAGCTGATTCAGAAATATAGGTTTGCTCTTGAGCTTGGTGGGGAAAAGCCTTTTCTGATTTTTGAGATTCTCTATGTGTCTCTGATTTGTGTTTCCCTTTGTATTCACCTTCCCTTGTTTGGGGGTTATTATGAATAAAACATGCAGAAGATCTGAGTCACAGTTCCTGCCTTCACATTTTTCAATCGTGGTGAAACTGGAAAGATTATTCTATTTTACTAAGAGTCAATTTTCTTTTCTTTTTTTTTTTGCCTACCTCATTATAGTGTTATGAAATTTATAGGTAAAGTACTTAACATGTTGATTAAAGCATTGTATCCATTATATTCTGTAGTAGATTCCATCAATGTCACTATGACATTGTCAGTGCTAAGGTAGTTTTTCAATTAACAACTAGAGGAAGCCATAGGAAAACAAGCCATCACTTGTTTATGACAACCCTGCTTCTTTTCACTTGATTTGGCCAGCTCAGGTTCTGCTCACAGACTTGCTTTCTTTCAAATAAAAGGAAGAAGCTGTTGCTTCTTGAAAAAAAGATGATGAAGTGTGATTTGTATTTATATATATAGACATCCATACATGCATTGTAGTCTTTTTTCCTATATGAATATAAGTTGTTATAAATATACATACATAAAACTAGTGATAATTATAATGAAGTTTGATATTTGCATGAAAATTTTTTTCATTTTCAAATATGGCAACTGCCTATAAAATACTACATATTCTATAGTAGGTGTTAGGGATGTGAGCAATACTGTCATTATTTACTGTTAGAGGTATTACAAAAGGATAAGATACAAATTGAGTTATCCACATAGATGAAATGACTATGCCCAGAACTTCCCTTGAAATTCTAAAAATGTAATTTTTTTCATTGAAAAAAATTTATTCTTAGTTTGGCATTGTGGCATCTTACCATTTTATTTGTGTATTTGCAAATATGTTCACGGGGTGCAATCAAATGTTAGAGGGCAAAAGGAAAGGATAATTAGAATTTAATATAGTTTCATTTTGATTAGAGAAAGATGCAAAAACATAGTGATAACCTACTTAACACAGGAACTGATGCCTAGAAGGAAAAAAAAAATCAGTTCTAGAGCATAGAACTTGATTTCAGCAGAATCCATTCACATCCTCAAAGTAACACTAACTCCATTAGAGGCCAAGTGTAAATAAATGATCAACTTTAACAGAAGTGCTTAAAGAGCCTTAAGTCAGGAAGAGTTTGAAAGTGAGAAGATTATTAAGGTTAACTCTTGTGAGATAAGGAGGTGAGACACCTTGACAGGAACAAGATAGTTATCACTGCTTTAAAGCAAAAATCATTACTTTAGAAGGAGAATTTAATTTGTTCCTAAATAAAAGAAGATTGATTTTCCTTTTCATTTCATAGATTTTATTTTCCTATTGAAATTCAAAGCTAGGAACTTAGGGAGGTAGGAAGTAAAAGTACTGAGGCTTTGAAAAAATCTTGTTAAGAAAAATTCATAAGTATGTGTTCATTGTTGTGACCATTAAGGACTGAAAATACAAGTCCCCAAACAATCTGAAATCTATCTTCATCTAATTTACATTGTCATTAAGTTTACAGTATTAGAAAATTTCATGAAATGAAGAAAATTAGTAGAAGTGAGATAAGCCAAAGGAGTTAAAAATGTTTGCACTCAGGTATACTCGATCCTACTTATTTTACTAATGTAACTAATTATTGATAATAGCAAAATGATACTAATAAGATCTGAAGATGTGTTTTATTAAAACTATCTTGAAAAAAAATTAGGTGATTTTGAAGGCAAGCGTTAGGATTCAAAAAGCTTTTTCCCAATTAGGTGGGAAAAATTCTCAGTTGCCTTTGGTAGAATCTAATCTGAAAAATATAATGAAACTAAATTGATAGAAAAAACACATACACAGAAAAACATAAATACCAAGTCAGCAAAGTCTATAGTGTAAATAGATTTTTCACCCTCTAGCTTCAACCGTAACTATTATAACTCTGTAGAAGGTTCAACTAGACTTTTTCACTTATTATATTTTTAATAAAATATCATCTGTTGCATAGTGGTTTAGAGCTATGATTAGCTGGGTTTTGTATTAGATATTAAAAATATACCCCTCCACTCCTCTACCCTTCAGTATTTACAAAGACTTTGTTTCCACTTTTTCCTTTTCTCATATTTTTCTTTTCTTTTCTTTCCTTTCTCCTACCCTTCCCGCTTTCCCTACTCTTTTATCCCTTTTCTTCCTATTTCACACTATCAATTATACAATTTGAACGTTATTTGTATTTTTAGAAGGAACAGCAAGGATATGGGGAAAAAATAAGAATCAAGATACATCATGTAAAGGTGCAAGATCCCAATGATGAATGTAACTGTACTGTATACCTAAAAAGTACCAATAAACTTAATGAAAACATATAAATATGAACTAAACATATTTTTTCAAGAAATTTAGTTTTTAAAGTGGACAAAATAATGAATGTCTTACTGTAGAATGAATATCATAACAGACTATTCTATCTGTAAATCATTCTTTAAAATAGACATAAAATTAATAAATTCTTCCTTTTCGTGTGTCCACTACTACTACCACTTTCAAAAAGCTTAGTAATGTTGCAATAAAAAAATCAAGGTCAGTGGAAGTCAGTGGTTAAATAAATTCTTCAGTTGTGTAAAAATTGTACATGGTAGGGTCAAAAAAATCTTTGATCTTTTAAAATTACATTATCAGTTCTTAGTACTGCTATATTATATTATTCCTGTTTATGTCAAATAAGCTTATCCATTTCAGAGAGTATCATGACCCAGTAGAGGCTTGGTCATTGTTACAATAATTCCTTTTAGTTCTCTACAAACATTACAAGTTATCTTCACATTAAATTCCCCAACTCACAGGGCTTTTGCCTCCACTCTCCACTGAATTTTTTTAGACGAACACTCCATCCAGGGACGCAGTTGAATACTGAATCTCAGTCAGAGTTCGCACATAGCCCACATTTACTCAGATACCAGGGGAAAGATAGAATATCTGGGTTTGTTTTCTTATTAAGTTTAGCTATTTAATTCCATTTTATCCTATCCTAGCAATCACTGGGCATTCCCACTACAAGAGCTTTTAAATAATCACCACACACTTGCTCTTCTGCTCCCCCTTTGCTTCTATTTGTGCTAATCCTGTAGAGCATGCTGCTAAAAATCAAATTCTGTGGATAAGAACTTATCCTATGCCTGCATGCTCTTCATTCTTATTCTTCTTATTAAAATGGATTTTTAATGATGAATTTACTTTCTGTGAAGTTTCTTGAAGTTATACATCTTGTGCCTATAAATCCTCCCTTTGATGCAGTTTCACTTACATAGGAGTAAGGAGTACATGTTGTTACTTTGACACTTACTATGCTAGCAAAAAATATCTTCTCTCCATCTTTGCATTGAACCATTTGTCACTTCCAATACGACAATGTTTTCAATATCATAGCAGTTAACTTTCTCACTTTACAATTATTTTTTCAGTCATCCTTAGATATCCTTTTTGGTATTTTCTCAGGTATCCATGCCCCTTCCTCCTCATTCTAGAATTTGAAATAGTAAACATATTTTTAGTTATTTAACTCCATTATTATCCAACTCTAGTATTTTCTCTATTTTGTCTAACAAATCTTTACTTTATTTCATTTAGAGTTCAAATTCTATATGGCAATATTTTATGCAATGTCTTGTTAATATTCTCTACTCACTTTTTCAATGTTATTCCTTTCTGTTCACTTGGCGAAACAACTCATGAGACTTTTCATGTCTCTAGGTTACTCTAGGTTACTGTGATGTCTAGCCTCAAGTTGGCGATATTGATTCCTGGGTCTTCATATGAATTCTCCTTTCACATTTTAAAAAAGAAGCAGATGATGGGAAAGGAATGGTATGTGATATCCAAGGTTGGGTCACTGTGATTTCCTGTCTGCAGTTTCTCTGCCTCTGGCTCTTTCTCTCAAACCACCTCCCCTGGGGAGAAGCTGTGTTGTGAACATTATATGGCAAGGCCCTATTGGAGATTTACAAAGCCCCGCTATGGCTGTAAGAGTCAATGTGATCCATTAGTTCTCATCAATCCTCAGAAGCTATGTTTAGATTATAATTTCACAAAAGATCCTGAACAACAAGTACAAAGGGAAGCAACCACAGAGCAACAGCCACAGAGCCCCCAAATTCTTGTAGCTTACTATTTTAAGCTGCAAGTTTTAGGGTAATTTGCTATACTTCAGTAGATAACTAAGACAGTCACTGAGCTCTGCTGGAAAAAAATAAGACAACTGTAAAGTCTGGTGTTAAAATCTTTTTCTGTAATTTTAGTTCAGACTAACAGTACTGATTATCTTCAACAATTTACCCATTATTTCCCATATATTTTCCTAAATTTCTCCATTGTCATAAAACCCCTAGACTGCCTCTTTCCTAAAATAGTTAATAAAAATGTATTAAATTTAGTCTTTTTAAATTTTTACTTTTAAACACAAGTGATGCATCATATAATATATGCTATATATATTTACATATCTAATAAAATTTCACATTTCTCTATTAGTTGCTTCTAGTCAACATTTTATTATGTCCCATATCATAACCACAGCCTCCCTTAACTAATTTCTCATGCAGTTAAAGTTCTGGTTAATTAAGTCCCTTTAAAGTCAAGCTACTAGAAGCTATATATACTTGACTTTCATTATTTCCATTTTCATATTATTCCCCATCAGTAACAAGTTTGCTTCTCTTATTAATTTTTCACTAATTTTATCACCAAAATAGCTATTTATCTATTTATTATAAATGGTGAAAGTGTATCCTTTGCTGTTCTTCTACTATGTGATCTATTCCTTTGCTTGCTTAATATTACACTGTAATCTCAATAAACTAGAAAGTTATTTATATTACTTAGTAGAGATGCTTGTCAACTTTCAGTGATGTTATGTCCCCATAAACATATGTAGAAAATGTTTTAAGCCCATGTAATTAACTAAGCACCATAGTTTAGCCTAACTTGACTTAATATACTCAGAACATTTATATTAGCAAAACCTATTTTTTTCTAATTGAGTTTATTGGTACAGTTTAGGTACCAGTACAGTTACCTTCCTCATTGGGATTTGTACCTTTACAGGACAGGTCTTGGTTCTCACCTTTTCCCCTTACCCCTGCCCTCCCTTCACCCCCTCTTCTCTTCCCTATTTACTAAGCCTATTTTTTAAAAAGGGTTGAATATCCCATGTGATGTAGTGAATAATGACTGCTGGCAACAGTACACTGTAGAGTACCAGTTCTCCGGTTTTAGATTGCACAGCAGACTGGTTACTGTTGCTCACAGCTCTCAACCAGCATTCCGAGAGAATATTCCACCACATATAACCATATATTTTTAGCTCAGGAAAAGACCAAAATTCAAAAGGCACAGCACTTTTTTCTATTCACTTTCTCACCATCGCAAAGCCTACATATCAAAAAAGAATTATTTTAAATCAGGAGCTATTTGTATATAAATTGAATACTAGCTTGGGATAAATAGCTTTTTTAAAAATTTTATAAACTAAGAAAAATTTTATGGCAGGTATGTTACTCCATTTGAAAAGTTAAATTTTAAAAATAAATTTAAAGAATTGAATGGAATCACTCTCAGAATATGTGAGGAAATAACATCCTTCCCTGACTCACTTAAGTAGATTTACCCTCTGAGGTTCTGGTTTTCAGTAACATTACATATATAAGCCACAGGATATTGAGTCAACAAAAACTAAAGTGAAATAGCTTCTTATGCAACTCTTCAGTGTTGTTCTGTAAATATAATTCTTTAAAAATTTCTACTTGCTTAAAGAGCTTTGTATTATACAAATATCTTCTACACCAGTAGTATTAGTATTTTCTTCTTATAAAAGAATAGATGAATACAATGCATATGTATATAATATATGATTGAAAATTACAGTCAATATTGAAATTCTAAAGAAAGTATTACTGTAACAGACACATTGTCATTAATCTGTCAAAATATTCTCATTCATTTCAAGCACACTTCTCTCATATTTGCCATGTTTCTAATGTAGTTGTAAAAACCTTACTTGATTATCATTACTTGAGCAGTTGTGTTTGCTCCATGTCCTGAATCAATCCAACATAATTACTTTTCATGATTATTTTTACTTTGAGGAAGAACCAGAAGTAGGATGGTCCCAGATCTGGTGAATAGTGTTCATGAGAACACGTCCTAATTTTACAAAGCCCACTTTTTCATTGAATGGTACTTGGAAGCATCATTCCTGATATTTTTTTTCCATATCTCCTTAAGATACAGGAAAGTGGCTTTCCAGAAATACTTAAGAAAATGGCAAGATGATAGGATAGTGTGTTTGAAGTGAGAGGGATTATTTTGAGAGCATTCAATAGCAATGCATTTTACTATAATCTTTTTAATGTTAACATTTACTGAATTTTTCCATCTGCCTCTGTGCGTGTGTGTGCATGTATATGTACGTGTGTTCCCCTCCCAATTTTGTTGTAATTCTAAAAATCCAAACCTTTCATGTCATGGTGCCATTAAGGTTTTTTGTTTTGTTTTATTTTGTTTCATAGCATAGTCCAGGTCAGAAGTAATTGATTTCAAGCAATGATAATACTCAATATAATATGGTACTTGATGTTACTTTCCTTTTCTTGAATATTTTAAATTCAGACAGTCATCAGCTTTTGGTTGTTTGACAATGATCTTTTAACTTTATGATAATGTGAAAACATATCCATACAATAATGCTGTATCTTAGAGTACTCGACAGACTATATGAAATACAAAAATTTTATTGTAAAATACTTTACATGAGATTACTTTCCCAACCGTAGACTATTATAAGTATATTGGAAATTTTAATATAGACAAAGCCCAGCTAAGGTGATCAGGAATCTAAGAATCTTGAATGCACTTTTGACTTTCAATATTTTTAGTTTACAATGGAGTTTTAGGCTAGATTCCACTGTTATGTCTATATTATTAGATATTGGTGACAGACTTAACATTTCCTCTACTTGACTAATGTCTGGATGAGTTTCTTCCTGTCCATAGTCCTCTGATATCTTTTATTTTTTCCTGAGTATTTCTTAACTTTAGGAAACTTAAAATTATAAATTATTTCCTGGTGACTTTGAGAAGAAAATCTTCAGCCTAGGAATGCCATTCTCAAATAACTTGTAGCCAGTTCTTTGAAATGCTATCACAAAAACAGAGAGTGACCTTACCCTCCAGTCTCTTTTAGACAATATGAATCTAACTTGAACATTTGCCAATTAGTAAGCACCAATGTTGATCTAATCACATTAACTGACCGCTTCCTTATTTTTGTTCAGGCTTACTTGCTTAAATACTCTTTGGTTCAGCAGTGCTGAGTTCAGTTATTTTTTTATTTTCCAATGTGAAATTGTGTATACATTTACTTCAAACAGACTGATATTTACAAGTCTAAAAGTAAATCCGAGAAACTAAATGGCTCTAAACTAGTGTGCAGAGGCATGGATTAACTTTAAAATTGTGTTTTTATTTGTATATGTTTAAATTACAGAATAGTGATATTCATTTTGGAGAATTGGTACATATATACAACAAAAAAGCATTGGTGGGGCTGGGGATTTAGCTCAACAGTTCTGCCACCTGCCTCACAAGCACAAGGACCCAAGTTCGAAAAAAAAGAGAGAGAGAGAGAAAGCTTTGGTAATTGTTGAATTTTAATGATATCATATAAATTTTCCTGGAAGAAACCTTAGATTTTGAGAAGTGTAGACATATATTTAATGGTATTTCACTTTTTTTTTTTTTTGAGACAGGGTCTCACTATTTAGTTGAGAATGACCTGGAACTCACTATGTAGCCCAGGCTGGTCTTGAAATCACAGTGATCCTCCTGCCTCAGCCTCCCAAGTTCTGGGATTACAGGCGTGTGTCAACATATCAGAATTTAAAATTATTCTTCTCTAATCAGTTCTCTTTTTTTTCCTTTTTTTTCTTATTGAGTTTATTGGTACATTTTAGGTATACAGTACTGTTACATTCATTATTGGGATCTTGTACCTTTACATGACAGGTCTTGGTTCCCCTTGTCCCTGCCCTCCCTTAAATCAGTTCATTTTAATTTTGGTAGAATAATGAATGGAAAAGGCAAAAATGATTATTTCTTAAAAAAATATTGAATATTGAACATAATTACATTTCTTCATTTATACTACTTGTAGCTAAAGTAATGTCACTAAGTTCATCACTGGAATTTTTACGAGTTTTACTGTGGTACTGTCTGTAACTATCATGCCTTTTAAAAAATTATTATCTTCTCCATCTCAGTTGTACAATGTATTTAAGCATACAATGATTTTAAGCATAGCCACAGTGTTGTACAAAAGATCTCCAGAATTTTTCATCTCACAAAACTAATGCAATTTAATTTAAGTAATTTCTCACTAAGCCCCTTGAGTCAGCATTTCGCTTTCTGTTTTGATGAATCTGATCACCTCAGGTATCTCGTAGATATAAAAAGTAATATTTTTTCACTATGTGACTGTATTATTTTACATAAAATAATATCATCAAGGTTTATCTATTATAAATTTTGTAGTATTTTATTCCTTATTTTAGAGCTGAAAATATTCCATTATTTATGCTTTTCCAGGAATTACAGTAATAAAAGCACTCACTTTTTTAAACACCTTTCATAGCATTCATTGACATTTTGATAACATTAAATATGAGTGATATGGCGTTAGTTAATAATAAGATCTATTTTTTCCTATCTACAAAGCCTCAACGCTTAGGATTTCTTCCTACCTTTCGTTGTCAGTTGTCACAAAAAATTATTTAATAAGCTTCTTTTTCATCAAGATTCATTAACTCATCAAGATTGTTCTCATTTCTGAGTTTTTTTATATTGTCTTTGCTATCATAAAAATTCTCTATTTTATTCATCAAATTTCTATTTATCTTTCAATTGTAGCTTAAGTGTTAGTTTTTTCATAAGATTTTTTACTGTCCCTGACTGAGTCATGTACTCTTATTCTATAATCTTATCTTATTGTGTATTTCTTTCATAGGGATTTTCACATTTTACTACAACACCCTATCTCATTCTCTCTGTAAGATGCACATATTTGGGAGATAGGCATAACAACTATATTTTTCATTTTCTTATTTCTAGAAGCTAACAAAAAACTTCTCATTGAATTATTAATGAGTAATTTGAATATTGAATGAATTAAATAATGAATGAGAATTTAGAACAGCAAGTCATTTAAAAAATAAACTATTCTTATGATGCAATGGAGTAAATTGCATCTTGCTAACCTGTCAAGAGTAAAGTATTAGAAAATAGTGTTTAGATATAATCTAGGACTTTGATCAACAATGTCTAAGGCAAATCTTTTGCAATTAAACTTGGAACTGATATCACCAGAACTTTCCATTCTACAAGCAGTGAGTTTGATTAAGAATTCATTATTAATGGCAGACTAAGATGGTGTACAACGAATTATTAATGTTTGGCTCTAATTCCTGGCTCCTTAGGTTTTTCAGAACAAATATTTTCTTGGCAAATGAATACAAATATTAGTACCAGAATCTGAAACAAGCAAACAAACAAAAGATTCTTATTTATTTGTCAATGGCTTGAATATTTTCACTATTGAGTTTTTCACGGTTTTCATACAATTTCCTCTACTTTAAATCACTTATTGCTTTCCATCAGCTTTGCTGACCTATTGAGAAGTGAAACTATAATACAAACTCCATATGCATAGTTGAAATGGCATGATATCTGCTCAATCTCACACTGAATGGCTGTCTCTGTTCTGAGATCTGCACAGATTCTCTGTACTTGATAATCCATTTTCTTTACTTTTCTTTTCTTTTCTTTTTATTTTTTATTTATTTATTTATTTTTGGTACCTGGGATTGAACTCTGGTCCTTGCGCTTGCAAGGCAGGCCAGTAAACCGCTGAGCTAAATCCCCGGCCCATAATCCATTTTCTTATATACCAATGCCTTCCTGTTTTAAATAGCACCCCTCACTATACACATCTTCATCCTTACTATACTTACCTGTATTGTTTTATTCATTTATATAATAAATCTTAAATACTCCCCATGAATGAGACACAAAGGTATTAATTCAAGGGACATAAGATAATATCAGTAGGAAGTAAACTTTATACATTATACATTCCAGAACAAAGCAGCTACAGGTTAATTCCCAGGTCTGGCATTTATAGGGTGAATGTATAGAGCATTTTACTTAAATCATTTCACTTTGTGAGACCTTGTTTCATGTGATAAGGCTAACAAGGAAAAAGTGTACATGTTCACTAACGCCTTAGCAAGAACCAGTATACTTCTTAAATTTGGAAGAGTTTTCACCCCCTGATCCTGACAAATTGTTGTTCTTGAAGATAAATCAGCCCACTAGTGAAAAGTTACTTATTTCCTGTGAACACAACATGGAGACCCAATGCACATCTTATCTTAGTGACATAGAACAAAAATGACTAAGGGGCCATGGACTTTCGTGGAGAAGGAGCAGGATGGTATTAGCATGAAAGCCTCTGCCCAATCTCTCCTTGTTATTATGGAGAAGGATAGGGAGAATCCCTCTCTTCCACAATGCTCTAATCAATGAAGCTCCTACTATACCCCATGCCTACTTTACTATGCACTGGCATCCATGGAAACTCCAGGGATGGACAAAGGGGCAGTAACAGTGGATTTGATCTCAATCGACTCTACAGCAAACTTGATTAACTATGCTACCAGTCTTCAGTTAAACAGGGGACCAAGATTCTGTGTTAAAATAAATAAAACTACAGAAGCCAGAAGATGTTCCTCCATTTCTTAAAAGCACCAGCTATGTCCTCTACAAAAATGTGAGGATATCTTAATAACTGAGTAGAGACCCAGACACAATTAATTCAATTTCTGCAAGTAAGTGATCTGGTAGGAACGGCTTCCTCTTGAAAAATTTCAGTGTCTTTTTTACCGCTAAAACAGTGGAGACCAAATGTGAAAGACAAAAAGACAATGTCTCAAAGATTGTAGTAACATAGTCATGTGTAGACCACTAGAGAAAAAGCAAAACATATAAATCGAAAAAATAACTGGTATTGGCAAAAATGAGACAAAAGGGAGTGTTCCTTTAGCACCTACTAAACAGAAGTCAGAGTGGAAACTCCTTTGCAGACCAGCAAGCAGAGAAATATTCATATGTGGTCAATTCGAGGTTTCTTAATTGCAGGTAAAATAATATAAAAGTAAACCCTATACCTTCATCACGAAATGTTATCTTCTGCTTTAGTTTCCACATTCTACAGTCTAGTAAAAACCTTCAGTGGGCTTTGTGATAGCGATTATGCCTCACGTGAGAGTCCCATTGCTTCCATATGGATCCCTGCTTTACACTCATGCTCACAGAGCCAATAAATGTCTTCTACTTTGCTTCAAACTTGCAGTCTTCAGTGCTCCCACACAGTGGACTTAAGAAGCAAAGAAATAACTCTTCATTCTATAGGAAAAAGAAAAAAGTTAGATGGGCATTGAATCAATAAAAGGAAAATCTATGCTTTACATTTATGAAGTATAATATTTTAACTACTAGCCATATATGGCATTTAAGTATCCACTAATGTATACATGTAGAAAAAAATTCAGATTTTTGAATGCAATGCCTGAATTAAACATATTTAAAATGCTCAATAAGGAATACATCTAACAGTATCTAATAGTGGCTACCCCTTATACAGTTAACATCATCCCAGAAAGTTCCATTGGACAGAGCCATTCTAGATGTAGCACTCTATTGCTAGGTACCTATCTTGGGAAAACATCCATGCCTGAGTTTTAAGCAAACAAACAAAAGCAAAAATGTTTTATAGTGGGTGTATTTGTAACGGTAAAACACTGTAAATAATCCCAATGTCCATCAAGAGGAGAATACATAAACTAAATTATTTGCTTATAGTGAAAAGCAGATTAAGGTTATAGAAGAAAAAATATAATACAGGTCTCTTTTAAGACCAGTTACAGAACAATAACAGCAGCAAACTATTTGAGGTAAATATGTGGTAAAATTCAGGAAAAAAGCAAGGGAATAATAAAACATAAATTTCAGAAAAATTATTTCTAATAGGAGATGTGATTCGGCAGATCGATCGAGCAAGCAACACGGCAATTCAGCATTGTTGAAAATATTTATATTTTTTAAAGAAGAAATTTTATGTGATGATTTTCATTGTAGTTTTTTCACATTTTATATCCCCCAAACCAGGAACCTCCTTATAATCATAATTAGCTAGAAGACAATTTTCGTGTATTTCTTGCATTTGAAGTATCTTACCCAAATGATTCCCTATGTTCTTCTTTTCATGTGTACTTATGAATGATATAAATTAATCTGTCTAAAAATTTATCTGAATGTATAAAAAAATTATCTAAGTGACAAAAAGATAAAAAGTAGAGATGAGAACAAAAATGATTTGGTTTTAAAAATCAGCATTATATCTTTCAAGTAAGAATATTGCTAACTTGAGTATAAAAATGCTAAATATTTCATTTCATGAAAATAACTGTTTATACCTTGAAACTACCATTTTGTCCAAATTTAACATAGTGTATAGAGGAGATAAGAATTAGTATAATGGACCTAAGTTGATCTTTAATAATTTCCTATGGACTTCAACAAAATAATTCTAAAAAGGGGGAAAACAAAGTAGAGAATTTGTTCCATTTTCTAATGGATTAGCATTTCCTCAAGTTATCAAGGTAGTGCAAGATAGTTCATCTGAAGAAAGTCATATTTTTCATTTGTTTTTTACAAGAGACCAATAACTTTCATGACTTAGGTATTACAGGCTTCAGGTATTCATCACCACTATATCTCATGACTAAATTTTTTTAAACACATGTTCCTGTACATTTTAATACACCCAAATAGGGAAATCTGGCCTTTGTCTTACTTCTTACATAATATAGTATACAATTCAGAAAATCTTAGAGATTTTTTCAAGTAAAATGACTATCTCAGCCCCAGTATAATAATGCTTATAAATATCATACAGAATATTCCTTACCATGCAGGAAAGGAAAATTATATCTTCACAGAATAATTTGAGGACAGAGATTTGCAAATCTTATTTCTTTAGATAATCTTAAAACAGCTATCAATCTGCTTTACCCTAAATGAAAGCAGAAATTCATTAAATCAATGTATAGGGCTGCATACAATTCAGCTTCAGCACTCCAGAGATCAAGTTTTTTAAAAGTGTAAATAAGAACTAAAAGGTATAATAGATAACATGAAATAGAAAGAAAAGATGCGAAGAGGAAGAGGAAATGGGAGGCGTAGGGGAAAATATGGATGGGAATGGAATTAACATGAGAAAAGAAACAATGGAAGCAAAGTCTTTATAGATTCGGAGGAGTGGAGAGGTTGAAGGGAGGGCAGGGGAATGGGGAAAAATAAGAACCAAGATGGATATGTAAAGGTGCAGATTTCCAACGATGAATGTCATTACATTGAATCCTTCAATGTACCAATAAAATTAATTAAAAAAGTAAAAAATACAAAACTTGAACTTTCAACTTTTCATTTGAAAATTTTTAAAAAATGGGAGAGCTATTTATTAATTTGTAACAAGGACCAAAATAGAAAGTTTATCTTTGTTTTAGTACTGTTGTCCACGAAAGCTATATTTTAAATTCTCCTTTGTTTACCCTGATCCCTTTTCTTCTCTAACATTCATGCCTTTTTCTCCTTCCCCTAATTCTGGGAGCTGCCATTGACCCTCTTTCAAATAACACAGGGGTTAATAATATCCCCATTAACAAATATATTTGATAAGGTACCTTCTTTACACAGATAAGAATCTCCATTCTCATTGCTGCCCACAGCATTTTTGGTTCTTTTCTTTTTTTTTTTTTTTTAATTATGACAGCGAGAGAGAAAGAAGTCATAGAGTCCCCACTAGTGACAATTCCCTACAACAAAAGAAGTAGAAATGCACATGTATTCAAGGCCATTTGATATTCTGGAACCAATAATTTTACAAAGATGAATAAATGTTCCACAACAAAGAATTCCTACAAAAGCTGAATCTGTATTTCTCTTGATACTTGAACATTTATTAGGAACTGCACCATAATTATTTTTCCAGTTAAGTGTCAGTTAAAAGAAAGAAGTCAATTTCTGAAGGTGGCGGCCCACACCCACAGTAATAAATGCAGACAAATTTCTGTATGTCATACTGGATTTTGAGATTGGAAGCCAGGAGGTATTTGCCTTCTCAGGGGACATCAGAGTGAGGAAATCCTAAAAGCCAAAGACGATAGTATGTTTCTCAGGGAACTTAATAGGACTAATCTAAAAATCAGTTATTTTACATTCCATCCCCCAATATGATAGAAGTACCTAAGACAGTTACACAGTTCTCAAAAATACCTCCAGGGAAAAGGGAAAGTGGGCTGGAAAATTTAAATCTAAAGCACTTGAAAAGAGTCCTTCAATTGGTTTTAGTTTTCCTGACAATGTCTAAATCAGGTTGTTGGTAGTAAGTTGAAATAGAAATGTAAGATACGTATAAATTTTAGAAACAAATCAAAAAAGACAGTTCTGATGTTTGCTCATATAAATGTGTGGCTTATAAAAATCATAAGCACTACATCGTTCGTGCAAGCTGGTTAGTGTAATACAGTAACTTTCTTCTGAATTGGAAGTTATTCTATTGAGGTAGCTCAATCCAATATTGGATTTTTTTATCACTCTTGGCTTATACTGAGTTTACAATATTTAAGCCTCCTAAATATACTTCATATGATTTTATTATGAATTTCTACATGTGCTTATACCTTTAAGTAATCATAATCTTATAAGTTTAAATTCCCTCTTTTCTCCCACTAAAATGGACAAAGAAACACCAAGTTGATGGGAAATAGAAAGCATGTGAGAATTAGAATTCAACAAATCTAGGTTTTATCTAGCTCGGTAACTTAAATAAGAAAATACACATCAATAGTCTTTCACACAATATGTATAAAACAAATACTGCTTTTCTTTTCTTTGTATCTTTCATGTCATATTAAATTTAATTCATTGTTCTTTCTGACATTTAAATTTTTGTTCTATTGTTGTCAGTCTCTGAAATCCACAAATGTAAAATAGTGTAGATATAAGAAGTGTGTTAATTATGAACTCATTATCCATCCCTTAAATTTCCTTTATTTTAGACCAGAGCCATTCACACCTTTTGTTACTGCCATGAGTAGCCTAATTAACTGGGAAGCTTAATTATTAGGACACCAGCGTTCTCAGGGCTATTTTTCCCTTTCTTTGATTTTTGTTTTGATTTCTATGACATTTTTCTTGGATATGTTCCTCACGTATCTGGAAATGTTTCTTGTCTATTCATATAATGTTTGAAATCAATGCGCATGAGAAAGGCCTGTCACTTTGTTGGCTTCACTGTAGGATGAGCAACAAAATAAAACTTACGCCTTCCTTATTAATCAGGACATTGTGTCTGGTGTTATACCTGCATTCTTTATTCACTACTTCCTGTGCTGAGTGTAGATTTAGTATCTGAAGATTCAGTTTTCATCTTTGGGTTAGCAACAAATGTCCCTCCCTCTATGAGTGAGAGAGAAATCCTCCAAGAGGGAGCATTTTTCCATTAGGCTCTGTAAAGCTAACCATGAAACAACCTGAGCTTCAACATCAAAAGCTTTCTTCAACTGCCAAAGAATAGAAAAGCAGAAATTTAACTCACAAATCAAATTCTCAACTCACTTAGGATTGAGAGGCATAAAAATAGAATAGCAGAAATAAGTGAAGGGAATAGGCTGAAAAGGGTCAGGGGAAAGATGAAAGTCTGTCCCAGAATTTCTCAGACCTCAGGGACCATCACTTTTCTTCCTTTTATGGCCTGCTGTTCCCAGTCAGGAGGGCCAGTGTCTTAGTGATTTATCATGGAAATTACATCATCCTGAAGTTAAAGGTCATCCGGCTGTTACTCTCAAAGACACCTAGATTCAGCTGGTTTTGACCAGCCTAACTAAAAAGGAACTTTTGGGGCCCAGGATTTAGCTTAGTGGTGCTGTACAAGGCCCAAAGTTCGATCTCTGGTACCAAAAAAGGGGACCTTTTGGGCCTTCAGATATTATGTCCTCAAAATGAAGCCTAGAGTGGGAAAGAAATCTAGCTTGGGCAGGAAGGCTGGAGTACCCTAGGTGTCATTCTACTATGAAGACGGAAACAAAATAGTATCTTCAGGAAATGGAAGAGAAAGATAGTAACAGCCAATGTTCTTTATGAATGACACAGATGAACAATTAAAACAAATCCAGCAAAGTTTAAATCTTAATTCCTTACCATACTCTGGTATATGTTTCACTATTAATTTTGTTTTAATTTTGCAGTTGAAGACAGTGTAGACTAAACAATAATATGCTGTCTGTGGCTTACCCCACATAACTAATAGAACATTAAACAGTATACAAATAATAACAGTGTTCTACAGCGTGCCTGTGAAGACTTTTGAGTCATTTTGACATAGATGTGAATTTATTATTTACATCTTATATAGCATTGCTGAGTTTTAAAATATAAATAACTTAAGTCTGCAATTGTTAGATAATATCATAATTTATTGTCACAGGAAACTATTACTTTTAAAATTTATTTGAAAAAATTTAATGAATAATGAAATATAGAAGTACAATAAGAAGTCACTATAATATACAAGATATTTTAGATCATTTTTAACTTCCTTTTTTCTAATATTAAAAGAATAAGCCAAGCCAAGTCTATTATTTATTTATGTGTTTGTTTATTTATTTGCAATACTAGAGACTGAACCCAGGGCATTTGTACTAAACTACATTTACAACCCTTTGTTCAAGTTTATTTTGAGAGAGAAACACATTAAATCAGTAATGCACAGGCTGTGGGCTCAAATATATAAAACTCCTGCTTCAGCCTCCTAAAAGTGTGGTACTTGCATTATAGGTATGGCCCAAGACATCTGACTCCATATATTTTGTATATGTGTAAGCATGTAGGTCTGTAAACACAGACATATATGTAAGTTAACTCAACCTTCAATTTTTATTCTATTGATTTATATGCTCTTTGCTTCTTAAATTTTAAACCATGGTCACTTTTCCTATATTCAATGATTTTTAAAATATTTTTATATTTCCTAAAGTTAATTGCACTCACTTGATTTGTATTTATTTTCTTTGCTTTGTCACTTTATCTAATTCCTTGTAATGAAGTTATAATCTTATTCAGATTTTAAACAGCTGCAGTGAATCTCTATTTTTTCCAATTTGATTTCCTAGCACATGTATTAATTTTTTATGCCTGTTGCTGTATTTTTAACTCCCCAAAGCCCTTGCCTATAATATTTTATAACATTTAATCATTTTACAGATATGATGCCTTGTCTTAAATCTCTCAGGGTTTATACAAAAACGCTATTCTTACTCTTTCTGTGTTCTCAAGGCTAAATTTTGCTCTCTTTGATTTTGGTTTTGGTTTCTATGAGATTTTTTTCATGGATAGGTTCGTCACATGTCTGGAAATCTTTCTTGTCAATTCAGCTGATGTTTGAAATCAATGTGCATGAATAAGGTCAGTCACCTGGAAGGCTGTAAGATGATCAAGTGAGGTAATTACAGTATTAGTAATTAGAGCTCAAATATTAGAACCTATGCTTGTCTTATTATTGCTCTTTTGCTTTTCTGTGTTTCCTTTGCATTATTCACTTTCTACAAAGATCAACCCTCCCCTCATCTTCCAGGATTATGCACACTTTCATGGATTTTGATTTTGAAACCCAGGCATGAAAGAAGGTTAGAGGCATTAACGCTTCCCCTTACCTGCTGTTCTGTGCCATCTTCCCCAAACTGTACATGTTTTTTCCAGAAGTTTAGTCTCTTTAGTGCAATTTATGTGTAGAGAATTTATCAAGCTTGGGGAAGAAGTTCATATGAAGTGCGTGTGGAAACTTGAGAACCCCACCCATACATATCTAATCACTCATTCCTTCTATCCGTTGCAGAAACTCTCTTTGCTTTGCCTTTATCAACAGCTGGTGTCTTCAAGCTCTGATCCTCCTTGAAAATATGTGGTTTTAAATTGTAATTTCTGTATTTAGGATCCTGCTTTGGTGCTTTTTTTTAACCTATTCTAAATCCTTTTGCTTTTGTCTACCTATTGACTACATTTATTCAATGTTGCCTTTTTTTATTACTCTGTTTTCACACATTTAAGTAGTTTCCTTTTGGTTCTACCACTTTAGCAAAGTTTCAACATATGTAAATACTTTTGTCTACTTTACCACGTGACTAAAATTGTCAACATCTTATATATGGCTATTTGGGAAGATTTAGTGAGAAGAAAATGTGAATATATAAAAATATGAAGACATGGTGTAAACTTCAAACCATTACTAAATCTAATTTTATATTTATGAATATCATGCTTACCAGTTAAAAGCTTGAAAGCAATCTAATATTTCCTCTTTTTTAAAGACAATCTACAATCATTGTTGAAATTCCAACAGTACTTTCATTTTTAACTTTATCTCTCAAAGCTGATAATACTGTTAAGTCTACGAGTTTTATTTTTTGGTGTTCAATTACAGTTACATATTGATCCATATATTCTACCTTATTTAAAATAGTAAAGCAATTTCTTCTTCCTCATATACCATAGTTTGTTTTTCACTGTTTATGACAGTAAATCCCATTTTTCTTTCTAAAGATAATATTCTCTATTTTACATGATGCATTACTCTGTTTGATAAGAAAGACCAACTTTATGTAGAATGTTAAATTTCTGTCACTGCAACAAAATACCTGTGTTAACTCATAAGGATGATAATTGCATTTTCACTCATAATTTGAGATTTCAGTTCATATTTGCCTGGTCTCATTGCCCTGGGCCTATGGTGAGTCAGTACGTCATGTCAGGAGTACATGGAAGAGAAGCTGCTCATTTCAGGATTGTTTGGAAAGGAAAGAGAGAGAGAGAGAGGAATGGGTGTCCTGTAATTTCCTTTGGAGACACCCCTCAGAACTCATTTCCTTTCTCTAGTCACCACTTACACTTTCTATCACTTCTCCAAAGCAGCACGGGCTGGGGACAAATCCCTCAGCCCACTGGGCCTTTAGAAGACATTCCGGATCCAAACTATAGCACTTAGGATGAGAGAGGGCTAAGGTTAGAGAATGTTCAAAAGAAATTGTATTCCCATTGAAAATAAAATTTAAGCAGTAACTCAGTAAAATTTTGGAATTTTATTTGTAGAGTCAATATTAAAAGTATGACAAAGCAAGACTAAAAAAGACAGCATCTAATAAATGCAGGTCATCATATAGACATTCAACTAAACATTACATAATTAAGATAATTATCTTAAAAATAATAAAAATGGATGTTGTTTTCTAATTTGTTTCACACATATACATATATGATGGGACATATATTTTACTTTCCTAAATTCCTGAAAAATTTGTATAAAAAATATATTCTCTTGATATAGATATAGGAATTACTCAGTGTAAAGCATTTAAATTGAGAGCAAAAGCTCTTGTAGTATAAATCATTTCAATGCATAAATGTCTGAGTCCATTACTTTAAAATTTTTAATTTTGAAAAAAAAATGTGAGCAAATTTTTAAATTTTCACTTAGAAAAATGATGAATAGGATTAATAGTATTTGATAACAAACTAATCTTTTTGTCTTCTCCATAAGCATTAGTTATGTTTGATTACTATGAATAATTTTTCTAATATTTTTCTAAATTGAGCCAATTTTTAATAATTAGTATAATTCATAATATTTTTATTTTCAATTTTATGCACTAAAATGTTAACAAATCTTTAGATGTACATCTTGAAAATATTAATAATTTTTATGGGATTGAGGCTAAACCAGAATCTGTCAAATAGTACTCTACCACTGAATTACATACCCAGAAACAAATTGTTTTCTTTCCTTTTACTCTTTTCTTTTCTGTTCTTAAAAAACAAAACAAAATAAAACAAAAACATGTTTTTACGAACTTGCCCAAGCTGACTTCAAACTTCAATCTTTTTGTGTCAACCTTCTGAGTAACTCAGACTACTGGTATATGCATTATTCCTGACTTGCTATATTAATAGTAATTCAGTAAGAAGAAAACTTTCACAAAGCTAAAATTTTAGTTTTAAAGAACATATGAACAAATATGTGTGTGTGTGTGTGTGTGTGTCTGTGTTTAGCATTAATTTATTAATTTGGCCTAGCTTCTTCAGAAATATCTGCCACATACAGATGCAGCTTGTGAATACAAATTTAAAAGTTTTGGAACCAGGCATGGTGGCTCACGCCTTAATCCCAGCGCTCAGGAGGCTGAGGCAGGAGGATTGCTATGAGTTCGAGGCCAGCCTGGGCTATATAGTAAGTACCAGGTCAGTCTGAACTAAATAGTGGGTCCCTGTCTCAAAAAAACAAAAAAAAACAAAAAAAAAATTTGTTTTCTTTTTTCTTAATGTTTGCTTTGGGAAACACTTTAAATTACATTTCTGCTAAATAAAGACAAAGATAATATGGAACAATAATTTTTTTTGAGCATGCTAAGATATAAATAAACAAAGATTTAGACCTACATAAATATAAATATCTTTAATAGATAGAATTTTCTCACTTTGCTCAAAGACATAGTGTTACAAAGAAATCTCTTAAAATATTTTTATGCTAAATTTTAAATATTTATATTTTTTCATGCATTTCCTAAGTATAATCATGAATAAATAAGCATACAATTTCTAGTGTGAGCAACTGAGTAGTATAAAATTTTAAATTTCAACAAAAGAAGTAATAAAATGAGCTCAGGATTCAATGGCAAGAAATTTGAAAAAAATTTTTTGTAGATTTGCTATTTTTTGTATGATTTAATACACTGTATGGTTTTGTGTTTATTAGTTTCTGTAATAAAAGGACTGAAGTGGTATCATGTACTTAGTTTCTCTTTAAGTACAATAGTCTATATCATGTTTTACACTTTTCAGGTGGTTTCAGATGAACACAGTGCTCTAGTATGACAATAGTTCTAATAATACCTGGTTTACCTCAAGATTCACCAAAATTACCCAAACATGATATTATTAAGTGACATGCTATCCAATTAGTTCCAAAATAAATTTAGCTTTATGTGTGTTGTTATTATGCAATATTATACTGTTTTTTCCCAAGGGACATCTCTCTGACCTTCATCCCTTGGACTCCTCCTGTGATTTCCCTGTACCTTCTTAAAATCTTGTGTTCTATTAAATGATCTTTTCTTTAGGGAGAAACTTGGACTGTAAGTTAAGGTCTAAGTCCATTTACTGCCGTGTCCGAACAAACTACTGGATTAGCAAAGAGGGTATATCCACTGATTTTTTTACTCAGGCCAGCCCTAAACACCTGGACAAAAGTCTTTTATTATTTTTAATAAAGTTCAATGTGTTTCCTTTATAATAAAGGAAAAGAGATTTATTTGTTGTGATTTATTTTTGAGCAGTAGAAATACACTATTATTGGTCATATTATTTCTCTGTTTTTAAGTAAAATAATGCTAAACCTTTAGTTAAAATGTGAGCCATAAGTAAATATAGAATAAATAACAAAACTTTTTATTAAGTGAGAAAAAGCTATATATGAATCTAAATAGTTTCAAAAGGGATAAAGACAGTGTGGAATGTAATTGATATTGATACCAACTTAAGTTTCACAGCTCTTAGAAGATGAAAAATGGGCAAGAGTGAGGACATTTAACTTTGATGTTAAATTTTCTCTAAAATAGAAAACATAAATGAATACAGTGTGGGTGTTTAACTGATAAGAAATTAAATTAAGAACTGAATTTCATCAAAGTATAAACAGGATAATACAAGTAAAATACAATATAATATCTAAATTAACTAATTTAGCAAAGTCACTTTTATATATTTATATATGCCATTACTACAATTATTATTACTTTTAATACACTTTTCCATATTATTTTAGAATGAGTAGAATTTCAAATAGAATTTCAGTTTCTCCAGCGTTTACCAAAATTTATATTAAGTAGTAAATATTTAACTTTTATACAGCTGACAAGCAAAAATATATAACCATAAAGGATGAACCAAGATCCACTTTACCTGACATGAGTGTTAGCTAATAACATTATACAACTATTCTCCTGTTTAGACAATAAGCCTAATCAAATGGAAACTGCTTTGTTGGGAGTTCGCACCCATGTATAAAGACTTTGAAACACTTATGTGAGTATTTACAGGCCTTCTCTAAAAAGACCTATAGCCATTTCCTTGGGTAGACATTTATGAGGAAAGGGAAATACACCTTTTTGGAATTATTATACACTAGGTCTAAGTTAATATTGATACCAAGGAAACCAATAACTAAGAACTAACTCCATAGGTTCTCTTTTACAGAAGGTTTAAATTCTGCCTCATTATTTGACCCATAATGTGCTTGTTTGGGACACAGTGCTACCTAGGGGTCATTTCTCTACTTTCCAAATGGACAGGAAATTCTTAGTCCTTAGTAGAATAATCACACAGGTTATTCAATGTGTAGTGACCTCTCATTTTCTCATAGAAATTGGAAATTCAAAAAACAACATTAATACCATGCCTTAAGGATATGAAAATGATTAGTGTCACTGTCAGAGTTAAAGAATGGAAAATTGTTGGTATTGTTGAATTCTCATTTCATTCATTAGTTGGCCTTAGGATATAATGGATAGATTATGACAAATGATGATGAGTTATGATAATGTAACCAAATAGTAATTCCAGTATCATTTGTTATGCCAGATGTGTTACTTCAACTAGAACATATTAAGAGACTCAGCTATGTCATTTTCAGCAAATAATACAATAACTTTGTTTTTGTCTCCAATAACATGAAGAAACATCAGAAGTTGATCACATTCACCTGGGATGTATAAGTGCATATAATTATGTTCTTTCATTTAGAACTATGCTAATTATTCTTTCACTATTTGTGTAGTTGATAGGGGCTCAGAACATGAGGAAACTTCATAGACCATTACGCTGGCCCACTATATGGAAGGTGTCATAAAAATTAGACTTAATAAAAGCATTTCAAATAATCTACATTTTATTACTGCAAATCTCATGTGTTAGATTTACTCTGAATAAAAGAGATCAAAGACGATTATCAGAAAATGGAATGATACACTTTACTCCTGGGTAGAAAAAACCAACATAGTGAAAGTGGCCATACTTCCAAAACTTCTGTATAGATTCAATGCAATTCCAATTGAAATTCCAGCAGCATACTTCATGGACACTGAGAAAACAATCCAAAAATTAATTTTGATCAAGAAGAGGCCTAGAATAGTGAAAGCAATTCTAGGCAATAAAGATGAGCTATCATAATCCTCAATTTGAAACTATACTACAAAGCTACTGTGATAAATCAGCATTGCATTGGAAAAGAAGCAGACCAGTGGACCAGTGGAACAGATTATAAGATATAGAACAACTCCAGACACACTCAGCCACCTCATCTTTGACAAAGGAGCCAAACATCTTCACTTAAGGAAAGATAGACTCATTAATAAATGGTGCTGGAAAAACTGGATTTCAACTTGCCAAAGATTAAAACTAGACCCACGTCTTTCACCATTCACTGAACTAAAATTGAAATGGATTATAGATCTAAATATTAAAACAGAAACACTAAACTAGATGAAAGAGAAGTTAGGAAGAACTCTTGAAGATGTTGGTGTAGGAAAAAATTTTATGAATAAAACCTCAGTTGTTCATGAACTAGCACAATCAGCAAGTGGGATCTCTTCTTATTAAAAACCATCTGCACAGCAAGAGAAACCTCCAACAGTGTGAAGAGACAATGCACAATGTGGGAGAAAATATTCACCAGAGGTTTACTATCTAGAATATATAAAGAACTTAAAAATATCAGATCTCCCACATTTAAAGACTCAATACACAAATGGGCATCTGAAAAGACATTTCTCAAACGAAGTAGAACTAGGGCCAGGGATTTAGCTCAGTGATTCCGCCTCCTGCCTCGCAAGCACAAGGACCTGAGTTTGATCCCCGGTACCAAAAAAAAAAAAAAAAAAAAAAAAAAAAGTAGGAATAGCGAATAAACATATGAAAAAATGTTCAACATACTGGTTATTCGAGAGATGCAAATGAAGACAACACTGAGATCCCACCTCACCCCAGAAAGGATGGCTGCTGTCATGCAATCAACCAATAATAAATGCTGGTGGGGTTATCAGGTTAAGAGGAACCCTGCTCCACTGCTAGTGGGAGTGCAGACTGGTGCAACTACTGTGGAAATCAGTATGGAGATACCTAAAAAAACGAGGATTGGAAGTCCCATTTGACCCAGCTATTCCCTTGCTCAGTATCTTCCCCAAAGATATCATACTACAGTATCATACCACAGTATCATACCACAGTATCATACCACAGTAATATATGTGCACCCGTGTTCATAGCAGCACAGTTTGGAAGAGCTAAAACTTGGAAGCAGCCCATTTGCCCAAAAACTGGAGTCTGGAAAAAGAAAATGTTTTCTTTGTGTTGTTGTTATTCTTCTTCTTCCTTTATAAAATACAGTACTACTCAGCCTTAAACAATTAAAAATCAGAGAAGCTTATAGCTAAATGGATGTACTTTGAGCCCATATTCTTAAGTGAACTAAATAGGATACAAATATGTAAACACCGAATAGTTTCTTTGGTGTGAGAAACTGAAAGTATAATAGATTTATAATAGATAATGTGAAACAGGAAGAAAAGGGCAAAAGGGAAGGAGAATTGGAAGGGAGAGGGAAAGGAATGAAGGGACTGGAATTAACATGAGAAAATGAAAAAATAGAAACACAGTCTCTGTTAATAGGGAGGGGTTGAAGAGAGGACAGAGGAATGGGAAAATTTGAGACTAATTTTTACAAGGATGTAACTTTTCACTTCAGAAAGATTCTTAACACTCAAGTGCTCTAGAGAATGCTAGCTCATCCTTTGTAAAATAAGTGAAAAATTAGAGTCCTTTGGAATTCTTACTCATAAGACAAAACAACTGTTAAAACGTTCCTTGATTTTAGAGGCAACCTGTTCTACAAGAACCTAAGTTGGAATCACCTCTGGAAACATTGCAACATAGACACAGGATTCTAAAGCTAGGTCATGCCTTCCTCAAAAGAGAGCTGCACACTATTTAAAAGCAATTTTATGATGTTATTGGACTCTGAGAAGCAGAATGACCCAGTATAGGATATCAAATTATTCAGTAATGATCACATTAAATAACTACTTAGCATTAAATAATGATGGTCAAACATACCAACTCATGTGGTTAGCTTTAACCATAGCTTATTTATAGATAGGAAGTTGCTTCTGTAAGGATGATAATTCCAGAAAGTACATATATCTATATGGACCAAGGCCTCAAACTCCATGTCCATGTCAACATTTTGGCACAGATACCTGTCCTCCAGCCCATACCTATAATTTCTTTGGATTTTCTTATGACAAGGTAATGCAAGAAGAAAAACCAACATTCATTTACATGACAAATAGCTCAATAAGTGGGTTGAAAATTTAAAATAAAAGAATAACCTCTGGCTAACATCATATAACATCATATATACTCACACTTATGCTGAAGAATTTCCCTAAAATTAAGAATAAAAGAACATGCTCTCTCTTACAACTCCTGCCTCTTCTTTTCTTATTAAAATAAGCTTTCATACCGGATTATGGTCTGTTCTTTTGTTCATTATCATATGTTTCAGTATATAATAAATGCATTTATGGTGGAGGACTGGTAAATATACATAGCACAGTCTTTTTTACTTCTCTTCCCCCTCCTCCTCTTCCTCATCCCCACCCCCTCTAACCATCTCCACAAAGTTTTCACCCTGGTTCCTATCATCTTTTATTTTGCTCTTTAAAGTATTTGTACCTGTGCTTTCTTACATATGAAAAATCATGTTGTATTTAAACCACATGTGTCTAACTTATCTCACTTAGCATCCTGCTGTCTAGTTGCATCCAATACAGGCTCAACTAAATTTAGAGTTAATGGTAGAAGGTAGAAAATTTTATAAAGAAAAGTAAATTTATCTAATGGCCTTCCAAAATATTTTTTCCATGGAGATACTCATTGCACATTTTAAACCAGATATATAACTCATGACTTGCGCAGTTATCAACTGCTGCAAAACTATCTCAAAATATAGTCATTCAAACAGAAAACACTGCAAAAGATCTTTAACAGATTTCTGTCTACTAAAGAGATTTTATTCCTCACAGTTAGCATTTATATCTTGTGTGTAAATACCAGCACTATATTGTAATGTTCTTGCCAACTTGGTCTCAGGTATTTGGAGGTAGCTTATATATTTCAATAGAATAAATTAATAAATATAAAATAGTTTTTTGTATATTTCTTCCTTGTTTCTTCTAATGGTTGTAAATTTTCACATTTACTAAAGGTAGAAAAAAACAGAAAGGTGAGGGAAAAAAATGGGCTTATTCAATGAGCCTAGGCCAAATAAAGGTAGGGAAAGGAAGGAACAAAACAAAAATAAAAATATACTCAATCGCGCAGGGTGGACTACTGCAAAGAAACACAACAGCCTATTTCTTCCTCATTTATTTATATTTAGACATAGAAGTAAAGATGTATTATTCTCTTCATTTCTACTACCTGCCGTTCTCTCTTTCCCTTTAAATGCATTACTTACTTCTCCCCATAGTTTATCGTGGCTAAACTGTTTTTGCTCCATGGAAGTAATTTTATATTAAAAAACAGACAGAAATAATTTTTAACGTTGAAGAAAATTAGAGGAATCTCAGTTGCTTGGAGAGGTGGGCATGGGAAAATATTTCTTCAAATAGCAAATTATAACTCAGAAAGAGGATTCTAGCTGTCAAAATTTAAAAAACAAAAGTCCAAGCCTGGGATTTCAGTTTAGGTTATTAATTATTATATATTTAAATATTACACAGTACCAAAGTCACAATAAGGACACAATGAATACAATATAAGTCAATTAATATGCATTGACATTCTGAAAAATAAGAGCCATATAACCTAATTTCCATATTGCAAACTCAAAGAGAGGAGTTTGGGCTGAGAATTCAGTTCAGTGCTGCCACTGCCTGACTCGCAAATATGAGGTCTGAGTTCTATCCCCAGTACCAAAAAGGAAAAAAAAAATAGAATTTTGCTTTCAAAAAGTATGCACCTATATTATCTGCAGCAAAAATTCAACCTATTGACCTTAGTTGTATGATGGAGTATTTTAAAATATGCAGTCTATTCTGTCTCTTTGCATCTTTATGTAGATTACTTTTATTTTTATGTTAGTAATATTTCATATTGCAAGCCATATACAATTGTCAAATTCAAAAGAATTTACATTGGCACAGTATGGTATGACTGTTCATCATATTATATGCCTTTTTAAACAGACGCACTCTGTGAGCACACAATTTCCATATAGCAAATTTATTAGAAAATATACAGTTATAAATAAACAGTATTATGCTCTACCTTATTAAATTTCTTAGGATTATATGTTTAGAATGTGCTGATAAATAGATTAATGATAAAATTGTCTTTTGAAATTAAGGTAATACTTTCCTAAATTATGATCCATTGTTATAAGAAAATAATAAAGACTCCAAGTATAATATAAAATATAAAATAATTTATTAGCAATCAACACCTATGTAAGATATCAATATAATTTTATATTTTGAAAAATGTATTCATGTGTTTACTTGAATTGAATTGGTTTGTAAGAATGCTTATGTATATTAAAAGTATTGTGACTTTATTTTAATATAGTAATAATTTTATTATATATTAATATTTATCCCATTTCATAATTTCAAATGTTTTTATAGGATAATATATTATCAGATGTTCATTAAGATATCAATATAATTTTATATTTTGAAAAATGTATTCATGTGTTTACTTGAATTGAATTGGTTTGTAAGAATGCTTATGTATATTAAAAGTATTGTGACTTTATTTTAATATAGTAATAATTTTATTATATATTAATATTTATCCCATTTCATAATTTCAAATGTTTTTATAGGATAATATATTATCAGATGTTCATATGTGTATCATGATTTTGGAAAGTATTATCTTAATTCCAATCGATAAGAAAAAAATATATATATAAAATGAGAGACACAAAATGTAGTAGTAGTAAACCTTACAAACACAGTTCTGGAAGTATTTTATGTCTGATATAAAATAAATCTGTATAGTTTTCTCAAATTTTCACATTACTTAGCAACTGCAGTTAGATTTCTACTTTAATTTCAATCACATATAAGAAAATACAGGCATACCTCAAGGACACTGGAGGTTTGGTTTTTGACCAGCTCAATGAAGTGAATATCAAAATAAAGTACGTCACAAAATTTGTTTTTTATTTCTAAGAATATATAAGTGTTATATTTTCATTATATCATAGTATAGTATAGGTACATAGCATGTGTCAAAAATGCACATAGCTTAATTTAAAAAATACTTTACAGCTAAAAATGCTGATGATTGAGGCAGAGCAAGTTGCTTAAATTATACTTTCCCCATAAAAACAATTTGAACAGTTCTGTAGGAATGAAACTACTGTTGCAAAAATTAAGGCAATAAAGTGAGAGGTCACAGTATGTAATTTTTAGCATAATAATAGGAAACATTAATGAAGGCAAGAAATATAAGGTTGCCTATATCATTTTTTCTCCAACTCCAAGTAATCAGAATAAAGAGAGATACTTCCCACTTCTGAGAGGAGTAGGAAATTACGTCCAGACCTTGGACTCGAAATCCAGTATCAGGCTCCTCCAGCATAACTCAATACAAAACTGAGTCCCAGAGCCCCTGACCCTTAAACAATATTCATATATGGAATCTCTGGGCTCAGCCTGGTGATAGATGCAGGACTTTTCTTTCACTTGAACATTTAGCAGCCATTGGAAGATTACTAATTAACCCAATATCAATATTGCTGTATCTCAAGAAATAAGGAAAGGCCGGGGGTTTAGCTCAGTGGTGCCACTGCCTGCACACAAAGATTTCAAGTTCGATCCCTGGTACCAAAAAACAAAACAAAAGAAGGAGGTCCAAGGGAGTCATCAAAACAAACACATTATTTAAATGCACAGTCAGGGTCAGTACTGCCCCAAACAACTGCAGTAATAGCATTCAAGATCACTGCATACAAGTAACCATAGCATATATAATAATAGCAAAACAAGTTTGAAGTGTTTGAAAAAGTAACAAAATGAGACATCAAGAAACAAATTAAGCATATACTATTAGGATACATGGTTATTGTTGACTTGCTTGAGAGTTGCCTGAAAGCTTCAATTTGTAAAAAACAATGTCTGCAAAATGTAATGAAATTAAAAGAAGTAAAATGAGTTTGCATATATTCTTCTACAATAATTTTTTAAACGTACAAGATTCGAGTTGACTTTTAGACATCTTAATACAATTATGAAAAAAATCTAAATTGCTACCAAAAGGAGGCATGCTATATATTTTCAAATATCAGGAGGCTAGAATTTTGTTCTTTTTTAGAAAATGATCTTTCCAAGGGAGGTGATGTTCTTTGGGCTATTGTTCTTTGGGCTTTCTTTATTAGATAAATAATGAATGGTTGCATTTGTGTATGTTAAACTATTGTTAGCTTGAGAGACTACCAGAATAATGCATTTTATTTATTTGCCTAATAAACTTTATTCACAGTAATATCAATTATGCAATAAATACCGCCAGATTTTTCTGAAATCACTGACTAAGTACTTGACTTTCACTAAGTTAATGACTTCAAGTTTATCAGTCACATTGCTACTATATTAAGAACCCAAAGTGTTTCACCAGCTATCATTACATTGAAATTAAATGTTGTATCATTTAAGTGAAGAGTTATAAGGGAAGAAAAAAATTACATAGTTTTGTTTCTCCTAAAACCAATACTTTATAAAATAGTTAATAGTATTTTAGTTAGTTTGCTGATTAAATAAACATGATCAAGTGAATTTTTCAAAAGAAAAATGGGATTTACATAGTCTGAAATATTTAATGAAAGCCATGCACATTAATGAGTCTGCTATTCACAAATAATTGATAATTTAATATTGATTTTAAATCATGTTTTAAAACACCATGAAACTTTGCTCTCACCAACATATATATATTTTTCCAAAACAGACTTTCAGCTAAATAGCAGAATGAGGCTAAATGTTTAATACTGTTTTCTTAAAGTCACATACATATAAAATGTAATATTATGATATATAAAAATAGGACACAGTGTTCACTGATATTCTTTGAAATGAACTTAACCATTTATTTGTGAAATGCCACTATTGAGAACTATGGTTAAAGGAAATGGATAGCAGTAAGATTCCACATTTCACTATATTAGCAGCTCTTAAAGATTTTAGTTATAGGATCTCCTTAAACTCTTAAAACTATTGATTGAATTGAACTTGTGTTATTGTGTATGGGTTGAATGTATACATATTTGCCATTTTAAATCAAAACAGACACATTAACGTGTATGAATACAATAACTAAAGACTAAAAATAAATTCACTGATGCAAATAAAAATACTAACTTTTGTAAAACAAATATATTTTCAAATGAAATGTATGAGTGTTGTTGACTTTGCATTTATGTGATATTTTACTGTTTGTTCTAAAATAGATCATTAGAGTCTTATGTCTATTTTTGTATTAATTCTGTTAGTTGCAAGGCACAAACAAATTCAACTTCACAATATTTTGTAGTTAGAAAATAAAGGAATGTTTCAACATTATTTTCAGTTAGTGTTGACTATTCTTCTTTCTCAGTACATCAAACTAACAAGTATTAGTTTATTACATATAATTTCCAATGTGGAATTTGAAATCATATCAATGACTACTCATTCTCTGTGACATTAAAATCCTGTAATCTGCCTTGAATAACCAATGTAAATGTACTCAAATTTTTTTTGAAGTTTGAGTTTTAAATTTATTTCAAAAGTACTTGTAAAAGAAACATGACTAAAGCATTTATAGTGAATTTGTCAAATCATTTTATTGCGTACCTTTTCATAGGATAACAATAGTATTACTATGGTAGTATTTATTTTGTTTTTATTAAAATTAGTTATTTTCAAGATTTATTATTAGTAACAAATCCTGAGTTTTACAATACTTGGGCCAGCCAGGTATGGTGGTACTCACCTTCTAATCCCAGTAAGTGGCAGGCTGAGGCTGGAAGACTGCCATGAGTTTGAGGCCAGCCTGATCTACTACGTAGTGACTTCAAGGCCATTCTGAACTACCCAAGACCCTGTCTCAAAAAACTACACCAAACAAAAAATTCGGAACCAGAAGTATTTTAGAATATGTACATATACAAACTGTGATATTTTTTGGATGGAAGCTCAGTCTAAGCATGAAATTCATTCATGTTTCATACATACCTTATATACATAAACCGAAGGCAAAAATATAGTACTTTTCATGAATCACAGTTGCATGGTGTGCAATTTTCCACTTGAGTCATCATATTGGTCCTCAAAGTTTTGGATTTTACAGCATTTTAGGTTTTTTAATTAGAGGTGTTAAGCCAGATATGGTGGCACATGCCTGTAATCCCAGCACTCTGGAGGCTGAGGTAGGAGGATTTTGCAAGTTTGAGGCCAACCTGAGCTACATGGTGAATTCAAGGCCAGCCTACAAAGTGAGACCCATTCTTAAGAAAGAAAAGAAAAAAAGAAAAAATAGAGATATTAAGTCTGTACTATGCCAAAGCAAGGTAGAAATGATTTTTGGGGGGGTCCCTGGGAACTGAACCCAGGGCCTTCACAGTGAGCTACATCATTGGTGTGACTTTTTAATTTTTATTGCGAGACAGGGTCTGGTTAAATTGCTAAATTTCCCAGACTGGGCTTAAACTTGTAGTCCTTCTACCTCAGCCTCACAGAACACTGAGATTATAAAAGTGTGTCGTCACACCCAGTTCAAAACATGATACTTTTTTTTTTTGCTTTTTAGATTAGTCATATTTTGATGCTCAATAATTATAGGTGATAACTCACCCCCTTACTAGATGGTATGGGACGAGAGCTCAGAGGTAGCAAGAAGTGTGACTTGACGCAAGACTGTATTGTTCTGGGATTTATGCATTATTACTTATGTCAGAGTCTGTGCCACCTGTAAAATGTGATACTTTACAAAATTATTTATTATTTTCTACACACTACTTTATGGTAAAAGATGCTATCTGGTCCTAAGTGCTCTTATATGCAAATAATTTGTACTGCAGATGGTTTTTATTTTCAGGACATTACATGATACAACTCTCATCACTGAACTCTTCCTCCTCACCGAAGTATGTGCTCTTCTTTATCCTGGGGCGCCGTGAATCCCCTAACGTTGAGGGCCCCCCCCCCGCGCTGGGTTTCCATTTGTGCTGTTCTTCGATCTTGGCTTGCTGGGAGGCGACGGCTTGGCGGAGACTGGAGAGAGGGGTTTTCCCCTTCGTCTTCGCTTTCTGGTATGTCCTCCATTTCTTCTGGTTCGGCGATTTTCTTTTTCTTCCTCTTTTTTCTTTCTTCTTCGGAGGCTCACCTTCTCCAAGCGTATTTTTCAGACAGGCATAACTTAAATGTCCGCTTTCCCCACGTTCATAACACTTGGATTTATCAAAGTAGTTTCGCCTTCGGATGAGTTCAGCGGCTCTCCCATTGTCAATAGCAATGCTTGCCTTTATCACTCTACCAAACAATTGTTTGTTGTTGATGGCTCTGGTACAATTTTGTGCAGTCTTTATCCAAAAATAAAATAAATGCAACCCCTTTACTCTTCCTCGTATCTTTGTCTTCCATTATAGTAACCCCGGTATCAATCGTGGTTTGTCAGGGAGAAGGGTTAAGTTGGACACATACACTGTGCTTTTACTTGGAAACAAGCTACCACTCATTTCTTCAGGGGCGGTGGCCCCGGCGCCTTCAGCCCCGACTTTTCCTAGCCCCTGCAGCGGCCTGGGCATCGCGCTCGCAGGGTGCGTGGGGTTCGGTGCAGAGCCCAAGAGCCCCAGGGTCGCAGCAGCCCAGGGGCCCTGCGCTGCCCCCGCTGGCGGCGCGCCTGTCCTCAGAAAATATTGATTCAATGAATTATGGAGATTTTTTAGATGTTGAGATATTATCTCAAACTATAAAAACAAAAGGAGGAGCATGATTACCATAATAGTTGAAAATTGTAAGAAGATTAATTTCAAATGATTTCAGCACATGGGGTTGAATATATTAATTCACTTTATTAATCATTCCACAATGTATACTCATATCAAAACATAGCATTATTCCCCATAAATACTTACAGTTAGATGTGCCAATTAAAACTAAGAAATATAGGGCTGGGGTTTTAGCTCAGTGGTTCTGCTGACTGCCTTGCAAGTGCAAGGTCCCCAGTTCAATCTCAGGTAAAAAACCAAAAACTAAAACTACAACTAAGAAATACATTTGTTGATTTTGAAACCACCTTCATGAGGGAGGTTTTAAAATCTGGGAAACTATCATGATAACATGGCAAATATGTACTTTCTAAAATTTTGTTTGAAGCCTTGAATTTCATCATTGACAACAAATACCATCACTTTCTCTCCTTACATTTACAAGCTTACTTAATTTTCAAGAAAACCACTATTGTTTTATTTGCATCTAATAGAGCTTTGTGTAAAATTATACTTCAAGTTTCTACTCTTTAAAAATAAACACATTTTAAAATTAACTTTGCAATCTTTAAGATTGTGCCAGTCTTGATTTTGGTTGTTGAATAGACTCTCTTTTACATTAAATATGTTAAATACACAGGCACAGTTTTATTTTACAACTTATTGTAATTAGTATCCTATAAATCATCCCAACAAAAATTTCAAGAACTTATTTATGCTGTATTTATGTCTTATATAAAATATTAAGGAAATATCAGGGAATTATTAAAAATGCAAATATAAAGATCAAAACTCATGATTTTGAGAGTAAAGAGACAAACAGAAAACATAATTATGAGAAAACTATTAATTAGGTTGCTTTAGCTTTAGTCTTTTTTCTAAGGAATGATTTTCTTCTCAATTGAAAAGTATTTCTTTAAAATTCATAATGAATCCTTTGAAAACATAGCAAAGAAGTTGTAAAGAAACTTTGATTTTCTTTAAAAGTGATAGCAGTGCTGAGAATATGATGTCATGTATATTATTTCTATTTGATTTACATCATAAATTTACTATTTCATTTGAGAAGATTGTGTCTTTTATAAATGGGCCCTTGGAAAATATTTTATGTATCTTTCAAGTAGAAATAGTAAAAAGCTTTCTTCTTATTCCAAAATTTCCTAAATGAACAATATTTCACCGTCATTTTGAATGTCTATTCTATGAAATTTTGGTATCAAGATTATATTAAAATGTTAACTAAGAAGGCAAAATGAATCTATACTATTTAATAAGAATCACAAAGAATTTCATAAGAGTAATTGTTCTAGATACAAACCCTAAAGGAAAACTTTTCAACACTAATGAACACTTATGAAAATTTAAATGAACATAAAAGCAAACAAAATTTACAGCAAGTATAGTGGTGTTTATTCATATTATGAGCTTTTCAAATGGTTTAATTGATCACAATTGCAAAATGTATAGAAAGTTTCAAAACTTCCACAGTAAACCTATTGATCACTAAATCACTTTGTCTACTTTATGCCTTGACTTGAATTATTCAATTAAATAATTTGAACGAATGACCCAGCATCTGGTCAATAATGAGGTATTGAAAGTTAGATGTGATGTTTAGAAGAGTAGCTTTCCTTTGACATCATTTTCAATATGTGTTGGAAATGTAGCTTTCTTTAAGTACTAGAAGCTGTTCCCTGAAATCAATAAACTAAGCGATGAAACTGTCACTAGTTTAAGGGATCCATAATCATATCAGAAGTAATTATACTATCCTAATTACTTTCCCAAACTATTTGTCCTTGGCAGTGAATGAACTTTAGGGTCATGTATGAAAAAGTAGGTTAACATATACATAGTTTGCATTGGATCAATTTGATTTCTTGAAAGGAGAAGTAAACACAATACATTATTATGCTTTGGATATGTTAAACACATAGCAATGAGAGCAAATGTAACACCAACGCTAGGACAAAATAAAAAGTCTCATTAAATAAAAATCTTGTACTGGTCCGTGTATATGCCCCAAACATTGCTTTATAAATTACTTTCTCTTTTAAAAATTTCACTCTGATACTTTCTACCACATGTATTATAAATACTCTCAATAATTATGTGAAGTTGTTTGCACATCCTGTAATTGTCAAGGGAGATATGTTGTTGACTCTCAGAAAAAGAATTAAAATACAGCTTAAAGAATGGGAAAACTTCACTAAAAGAAAGTTTACAACACAACTTTTTGGCAGTTAGTGGAGAGTACTTCCTTGACTTGCTTATGGAATATCATATGTAAGTTAAGAATGAATAACCTGGGGGATCAGAGATAGTGAAGAAGAGACCCATAGTAAAGTGCAATCCAGTAGCCTGGAAAAAAATAAAATAACTTGATGAAGAGGAGAAAAGAGATAGATCTCCAGGAATTGGGTGGAAGCTGACAGGAAGACTAGAAACCATGAAAAATCTGTAGAAACGGAACACAGTGTAGAGAAAAGAACAAGGTAGTCTAGGAGGTTTACCCTACTTCCCAGAGAGGTGACCTGTTTCCACTGATACAGAGTAAGCTGAGACAAATAGTGGCTCCAAAGAGTGACAGCAGTCCAGGCTTGCAGCATTGGTTCCAAGAGACATGATCATTATAAACTGCAGAAATAGTACAGTATTTTACACTTTAAGTGACTCCTTTAGTAAAGTAGCTCCAGTTGAGGGCAGGGAGAGCCCAATGTAGAGCCCACCATATTTGAAAAAGTTTAAGTAGAAGACATTTGGGGAAGGGGTTAATTGTTTGAGACTGAGCTATAGAGAAACTGCAGAGTAATTATAATCTGTGTGTGTGTGTGTGTGTGTGTGTGTGTGTGTGTGTGTGTGTGTTGCCCTGACAAAGTGCATGGGTGACAGGCACCAACACCAGATAGTAAAGGAGAGGCCATGTACTGGACAGTCTCCCTGATCCAAGGGCCCTACCTTCTGTAGTGAGAAGCCAGTTCAGGTGTGTGTGACTTCCAGAAGGGCTGGGTCTAAGGGTGCCGGCATGAAGTCAGATAGACTGTTTGTACCTCACTTCCTACATCAACACAGGACTCAGGAATATGTTTGCTTTCCATATCAATCAAAGTAATTTTGTATACTGATTGACTGGGGTGGTTACCAAGCCTGGGATACACAGAGAGAAAAGTCATCGAAACAGGGGACTAACCCATAGGTCATAAAACTGTGCAGAGAAAACTGTGATTTGGGGTCCACAGAAGGACACAGAAAGTGGAAGGAGCCAGAGTTTAAGGCAGACAACACTGAGCATACTCAGTAGGAAAAGCTAGACGGGATCCAGCATTCACACATAAACTATGAGAGTGGAAACAAAAGAGGTCTTAGCAGTGTCTCTCCATCTCTTCCCCATATCTACTAGATTCCAAGGCTGCAGGCTCCGGAAACAACTCATTAAAAAATACACAGGAATTTTTTTGGACTCATTTCCTTTGGGGGGAACAGGAATAAGAGACATTACCAAAAACCCCAGCTGTGCTTCTTGTTCACCTGTGATCCACTACGATGTCCACGAGATAGGAAAGTAGGAAATAAAAACACAGTCAGAGACTTGAGAGAAACAGTGTTGGGCTGATCTAAGCTGCTGTGGGCAGCGAGGACAAAAGAACCCCCAGGGCATACAGGGTTCGTTCATTGGGAGCTTGGGAAGGAGGGGAGCTGGGCAGGCCTTGGGGCACCTGCTGATAACAAATAACAAGCAGGCAGGACTGTAGAATGAGGGCACAACAATACCTCTCCTGAATCGAACAAATGATAGAGAGGGGAAGAATTCAGCTGAAGCTGAGTTGATCTTGGCTGGAAATGAACTCAACCAAGTTCTGATGCTTCCAAAGTAACACAGGCAAATTACAGAGGTGCAAGAAGCTAGTACCACTATAGCTGCTAATATTGGACAGAGGTGTCTGCTACAGACCGGAATTTTTCCATTTTTTTTCCACTTTTAAGTTTTTTTCTTCTAATTTTTTCTTTATTTTGTACTTTTTATCATTTTTCTTTATTATTATATTGGTTACTTTTAGCGAATTCTATTAGTTTCTTTGTACTCTTTTTTATTTATTACCTTTATTGGTACATTTTAGATTTACAGTATGATGACATTTCTCATTGGGAACATGTACCTTTACATGATATATCTTGGTTCTTATTTTTTTCCGCATTCTCCTACCCTCCCTCCTCCACTCCTCCCTATTTGCAAAGTCTTTCTTTCCATTTTTCTCATATTTATTCGTATTTCCCTTCTTTCCTTTACCTATCCCTCCCAGTTCCCCTCGCCTTCGGAACGTTTTTTCTTTCCTATGTCACATTTCTATTGAAGATTTTGAACCTTACTTACACTTTCAGTTTCTCTCACCAGAGAAATTATTCAGTATTTACACATGTGTGTTCAATTAGTTTCATTTGAGTATGTCCTCAATGTGTATCCATTTAGACATAAATGTCTCTAGTTTCTCATTCTTTATGACTGAGTAGCACTCCATATTATATAAAAACAACACATCTTCTTTATTCAGTGTTCAGTTGATTGGCAATTGGGTTGCTTCCAAGTTTTAGATATCACAAACTGTGCCTCTAAAAACATGGGTGCACATATGTTGCTGTGGCATGATTCTTTTTTTTTTTCTCCTTGAGTTTATTGGTACATTTTGGGTATACAGTGCAGTTACATTCATTATCGGGATCCTGTACCTTTACATGACAGGTCTCGGTTCTCATTTTTTCCCCTTGTCTCTGCCCTCCCTTTACCCCCTCCTCCCTTCCAAATTTACAAACATTGCATCTCCATTTTTTCATTTTCTCATATTATTTTCCTTTCCCTTATTACCTTTCCCCTACCCTTCCCATTTTTCCTACACCTTTAGCCCTTTTCTTCCTATTTCACATTGTCTTTAGGATCTTATGTACTATTATAATTTATTCACACCAGAGAAAGTATTCGGTATTTACAAATGTGCAACTTATTTATTTCACTTAGCAGTATATCCTCAATATGTATCCATTTTCCTATGAATGACTCTAATTTCTCATTCTTTATGGCTGAGTGGTTTTCCATTTTATAGAAAAACCACGTCTTCTTTATCCAGTCTCCAACTGATGGGCAAATGGGCTGTTTCCACGTTTTAGCTATTTGGGAAGATAACTAGCAGGGGAGAAGTTGGGAAAATGGGACCTCAGGTCCTAGTTTTTTTAGGTTTCTCCATGGTGCATGCACCAGTTTACACTCCCACCAACAGTGAAGAGGGTTCCTTTTTTCCTCAAAATCCAGCCTGCATTTTTTATTGGTGATTTCTTGATAACAGCCATCCTTTCTAGAGTGAAGAGGAATCTTGGCATTGTTTTCATTTTCATCTCTCAAAAAACAAGTGATGTTGAAAAATTTTTTATGTTTATTTGCTGCTTCTACATCTTTTTCAGAGAAATGTCGATTCATTTCAGATGACCATTTTTGCACTGGATCTTTAAATTTTGGAGATCTGATTTTTTAAATTCTTTATACATTCTAGATAGTAGGTGTTTGAGAAACAGCTGATAAATTTTTTTTTCACATTGTGGGTTGTCTATTCCCTCTGTTGGTGGTTTCTCTTGCTGTGTGGAAGCTTTTTAATAAGATGAGATGGTTCTTTATCTGACTTTTTTCTTCTTTTTATGTCTTTTTTTTGTTTTTAAATTTTATTGTTTTATTCTATTATCCACCCACTTATCATTGATAATATAATAATTAAGCTTTATTAATCATTAGATTTTTTCATTAAGTTTATTGATATATTTCAGGCATAGCATATGATGACATTCATCTTTGGGAATTTGTAGCTTTTCATGGTATAATCTTGGCTCTTATTTTTTCACCATTCCTCTGCCCTCCCTTCAACCCTTAAACTCTTCCCTATTTACAGAGACATTGTTTCCAATTTTTTCCTTTTCTCATATTTTTTCACTTTTCTTTCCCCAACTCCTTCCACTTTCTCCTCCCCTTTAGACCTTTTCTTCCTGTTTCATATTATCTATTATACATTTTCATTCTTATTTACACTTTGTTTCTCACACTAGAGTAACTGTTCGTACTTACACATGTGTGTCCAATTTATTACACTTAAGAGTATGGCCTCAATGTGCATCCATTTGGAGATAAATGTCTCTAGTTTCTCATTCTTTATGGTGGAGTAGTACTCCATTTTATAAAAAAAAAGAAACAAACCACATCGTTTTTATCCAGTCTCCAGTTGATGTGCAATTGGGCTATTTCCAAATTTTAGCTATTATGAACTGTGCCACTCTAACCATGGTTGCACGTATAGTTCTGTGTATAATTCTTTTAAATCTTTTGGGAAGATACCCATCAGGGGACTAGCTTGGTCAAATGGGACCTCTAATCATGGTGTTTTTAGGAATCTCCGTCTTGTTCACCACAGTGGTTGCACAAGTGTGCACTTCTACCAACAGTGAATAAGGATTCCTTTCTCCCCACACCCTCACCAGCGTTTGTTATTGTTTGATTTATTTATACAGCCATTCTTTCTGGAATAAGTTGGAATCTCTATGTTGTTTTCATTTGCACCTCTCAAATGACCAGTGACTTTGAACATTTTTTTCATTTGTTTATTTGTTATTTCTACTTCTTTGTCTGAAGAATGTCTATTCATTTCAGATGCCCATTTTTAAATTGGGTCTTTAAATTTGGGGGCTCTGATGTTTTTAAGTTCTAAATACATTCTAGATACTAGTTTGGTCTAAGGAACAGCTAGTAATTTTTTTTTTTCCATATTGTAGGTGTCTCAGCTCTGTTGGTGTTTTCTTTTGCAGGGGAGATTTTTATTAGGAAGAGATCGTGGATTCTCTGTGCTAGTCCCATGCTACTGAGCTTTTGTTCATAAAGTCATTTCCTATGCCAGTTTCTTCAAGAGTTCTACATAACCTAACTCCCAGAAAGTTTCGTGTTTCTGTTTTAATATTTAGACCTTTGATTCACTTCAATTTTATTTTAGTACATGGTGAAAGTTATGGGTCTAGTATTAATCTGTGGCAGGTTGAAATTCAGTTTTCCAGCACCTTTTATTAAAGAAGCTATATTTCCTCCAGTGAGAGTGGTTGGCTCTTTTGTCAAAGATGAGGTGGCTGAGCATGTCTGGAATTGTGTCTGCATCTTCTAAAATAGTCCATTGATCCTCAGATCTGTTTCTTTGCCAGCACCATGCTGTTTTTATCACAGTGGTTTTTTAGTATAGTTTCATGTTGGAGATTGTGATACCCCCAATTATGTCTTTGTTGCCTAGAATTGCTTTTCCTTTTCTAGGTTTGTTCTGGTTCAAAATGAATTTGTGGATTGTTTTCTCATTCTGTGAAATGTACTTTTGGGAATTCAATTGGGATTGCATTGAATCTATGCAGCAGTTTTGTAAGTATGGGCTATTTTAGTATATTGATTCTAGTGTATTTTATACTAGTATATATTCTAGTATATTTATTCTAGTATATTGATTTTAGTATATTTTAGTAGCAAGGGATGTATTTCCATTTTCTGATATTCTCTCAATTTCCTTTTTCAAAGTGCTGTAGTCTTTACTTCTTTCCTTAGACTGATCCCTAGATATTTCATTTTTTTTGGATGCTATTGGGAAATGAATTAATTTCTCAGTTTCTCTCTTAGTGAATCTGTCATTTGTTTACCAGAATGCTCTTAATTCTGGAATGTTGAGTTTGTATCTAGCTACACAACTGCATCTGTCAATTAGGTATAGAAGGTTTTAGCAGAGTTTTTGGGATCTTCTATGAAAAGTATCATGTCATTAGCAAACAATGACAGTTTAGGGGATTTATCTCAGTGGTGCAACAGCCTGCCTAGCAAATAATGACAGTTTAACTTCTTCCTTTCCTATGTTTATTCCTTTTATTTGTTTCTCTTGTCTAATCGCTGTGGGTAATGTTGCCAAAAACATGTTACAGGAGTGGTGATGGTGGACATCCTTGTCTTATTTCTGATTTAGTGTGAAAGCTCCCAGTTTTTGACCATTTAATATGATGCTGGCTGTTGGTTTTTTATAGATAGCCTTTATCAAATTGAGATAAATACCGCGATGATATTGAACTTGTGAAAGTTTTCAGTGACAACAAAGAGCCAACTAGGGCAACTAAGCCATAGGTTTGCTACCATTGGACTAAGGCAAATGTTAACCAACACTTCTCTCTGAGCAGGACACTATGTGTTGTACTCAGATAGGTAACAACATAAATAATGTGAAGAAATAAGCTACTTCAGGATATGGGTCACAAGGGCACAATTTTGTAATGGTAAAGTTTTAATGTATAGGCATCAGGTTGTCATGTTTGACAAAGATCAAGATGTTTGCTGTAATTCATCTGGCAAATAGCAGATCATGTAGGGCCTTCTACAATCATTATAATGATATTGGACTTCACTTCCGGAATAATGTGAAGCTTCTGGAATATTTTGACAAGTAAAAGGATGATATGATTTGCATCTTTAGAAATTCACTACAACAGTTATTTTATGAAGAGGCATATGTGGATTTGAGGAAGTTGGTAAGGGAAATTTTGAAACATTTAGTAAGTCACCTTAAGTATTCCATCTTGTCAAACAGGAAAGAAGACAGTAAAATGTCACTTAATCCACAAATTGAAATCTAAAATAGAGATAACAGTGGTGCTTTAAATTAATAAAACACTATTCAAGTGCTTGTTTTAAAAACAAATATCTAACATATCAACTTTAATAAGCAAGATGTGCTAAATGCATTGTTATGTTCACTCAGTGCAGAAAACAGAAAGGAAAATGAAGATATGTTTAATCTATTTTTTCGGGAGCAACTCTACTTAATTTGGGGGGGGGGAATCATTTGATTAGGCCTAGTTCTCCTGCCTACATGCCAGCTACGGCATTTTGAGATATGGCTCCATTTTGGCCTCTGGTCACAGCAGGGAGTTCAATGGTCCAGAGATGCTGTGATGCTCTAGGACAAGATTGCACCAGCGGAAGACATCCGTGGAGGAACAAAATCTTCATCCCCATAGTTCCTCCTTTTTCTAGGATTTATGCTACCCCTCCGTCATTTGTTATATTTGTTTCTCCTGTGTTACTGAACTTTCTGTCCTGAGTTATTTTTTCATCTGTATCTCAGATGTACTGAATAAAAGGTGGCAGGTTCGGATGCTTTCGTCTTTGCCTCCCAGAGCAGCATTGATCAGGCCTAAGTTCAGCTTTTTCTCAAAATCTTATTTTTTTCCTTCCGTTTTGGATAATAAGTCAATTTGTCTTATGCTGTTATGGCTTGCAGGAGACTAGGACTTACTGCAAAGGTTCTAGTGACGTCCCCTTTCCCTGTTCCCTACACTATTTAACCTTTTCTCTCTTTCCATTATCTCCCTGCCTCTTTTACACACACACACACACACACACAATTTTTCTAGTAAAAATATTCGGATGTACAGGGAGATAAGTCACATAGTTATACATTCTGTCTGTTGGAAATACATAAAAAGGTAACATTTCGTTATACCCTTTGGAAGTGTGCAAGGTCTCCAGAAATAGAGGGAGGGAGAAGAAAGGAAGAGCAAGTAAAATAATGAAGATGGGTCATGTACATGTACTGATTTCCCCGGATGAAAGAAATCATTATGTGCTGCAAACCTGAACTAAGAAAACAAATTAAAAATCACTGCTCAGATAAAATGGCTCTTAAAACAAAATATCTTAGGCTCCTGCACTACAATTTTATGTCATAAAATAGTAGAACAAGAAAAGTTATGAGTCCTCAACTTTTAGAACTCTCTTTGGGAGCAGATGGAAAAGGAGCAGATGAAAACTTTGAATAATCATAGTTAAAATGAATTTCATTCTTAATAAGATGTGATTTCTAAAAGTAACAGCTTATGAATGGAGGAAAAACACTAACCACTAGCTGCCTGAAATTCATTTGAGAATGATGATATTGCTATAGACCTAAGATAAGAAGATCTATATTCATTTTGAAGTCAATAAATAATGGGAAATAGGTAATGACATTATTAAACAATGAAAAATATCTTGTATAATTGAATATAGATTTAATTTTTCAATGGAAAAGTAAGACAGATAGCATTATTAAAACAGTTTCAAAAATAAGCAGGTTTTCAAAGTGAAGATATAGTTTAGAAACATAAGAGAATGTTCTTGGTAAAAGCAAGCTCTAAAGCTTTTTGAAATAATACAAACAGGAAAGTATAAATGAAACTTTTTATATTATCCAACCTTGATCGCCTCACAAAGAGCATCACTAGCACAAGTAACCTCTCTGTCCACCCCGTTTGTCAGTACATGCCACACTGTGTCCTTGAAATGTTAACATTCTTCATAAAAGGTCAAGATATGGTGCAAAAACAAAATCATGCTGGTGTCCCACACTTACATAACAAGAAATCTCAGCCAGGATACATTGCCAGAGCAGGGGTTTCACTTGATAGAAATATGCAGAGTTCCAGACCTAGCTAGGTTGCACGAGTATCATAGGCTGCAGTACCATACGAACCATTGGCTATTTTCCATTTGAAATTTCGTGTAGTGCTAAGAAATACAGGAGTTTATAAAAATTAGGAGAATATACATTATCAATGAATTCATTAAATAACCAATGTCCTTTGATTTCTTATTGCCCCTTTTATGCCTTCTTGATGAACATTTTAGATGACCATTTTAATATTAACCTCATCTTATCTACCTTCTTTTTTAATCTGGAGAGATAACTAGTAGGCAGATTTATATTTAAAAATTGTTTTGTACTTTGCTCTTTTCATAAAGATGAATACAGACCTCACTGATATGAAGAACAAAAAAGAGTGACTGCTTTTAAATATTTATGAATAGTTATACAGATTCCTCTTAATGACTAAAAATTGTATAAAGCAATAGTTTTGTAATACAAAAATCAAGAAGTATACAACTCACATAGTTGGTATGAGGTAAACACAAACTGATTCTGATACTGTGAGAAAATGGCTAATCAATATTTCTATTCAATATTAAATCAATCATATCACCTTTATCATTGTTTAGGGAAACACATTGTTGCAATAGAAATGAATGTGATATTAAGGAAGCTAACAGAAAGACTATTCTGATATTTTGGCCAATATATACTCAGCTCTCTGCCATAGTTTCCAGGGATCATAATCAGAAAATTTGATCATTTATCCAAAGAAGTTTAAATCCATGTATGTCTTGGGCTGATAATGAGAAAAGCTGAAATACAAAAGTGAAATCATATATGTACGTATTTTCTACTACTTCTACAAATATATGCATATATATTTAAAATAGATATATACAGAAAAATACTACGTGTAGTGATTATGACTTCCTTCTCAAGTATAGGTTCTTTGAGGCAATGCTTTATAAAATATAAACTGCTAACTTAAAACATAAATCTTATATGTGTTAGAGTGCATTGCTGTGCCACCTACTTTTTGTTATATATCTGTTAGTAAACCTTTGTAATTCCTATTCATTTGCTATTGTGAATATAAACTGATTTATAAGAAGTTATTCTTCCTTGAGAAGTTTCACAGTTTTGCCTGATATGAAGAAAGAAAAATGTTCTCTCAATATAATTAGGAATACTGGATTCAGAATCAATGACATTAGTTAAACTTATGTCAGGTATGACAAAAAATGAAGTAAATGTTTACTTTTTTATTTATTTTTTAAATGTTTACTTTTTTAAAATTACAGTAAAGGACACATTACTATTAACCCTCTGAAAACACTCTCTCTTGGGTGGAATATACTTTAGCCATTTTTTTTTTTTTTTGCCATTTTCTGAGGCAGTTCTGGAAGAACTCAGATTTTTGGTTTGTTCATTTGTTTGTTTTTTGGGGGGTAGCCGGGATCAAACTCGCAACCTTGTCAATCCCCGGCTCTGGAAGAATTCTTCTATGTCTTTCATTGCACTGATTTTTTATCTTATTTTATAAGCACACTCAAAAGACTTCCAGAACTGATTCAAAAAGTGCTAAAAATGGTGGCAAAGTGTATTTGAAGGAAGAAGGAGTATGTTGAGGGGGATTACTGGTAATAAGTTTTGTTGTAATATGCTTAAAATGTAAATATTTGGGCCCAGAATTTAGCTCAGTGGTTCTGCTATCTGCTTCACAAGCACAAGGTCCTGAGTTTGATCCCCAGCACCAAAAAAATTAATTAATTAACTAATTAAAGAAAAAGTAAATACTCATATAAATTTCACACTTTGTTTAAGACTGATGAGCTATCCAAAATACCAACTGTCTTTATTTAAATGAGAAACATAATAATCAAGGCTTGATCGTGTATATTTCTCATTAGAGTTGAGATAGTAATGTCATATTTGTTTTTCTATAATGCAGCACTAATATTACATTTTGAATTTTTGTATTCCTTAGGTATCCTATGTGATAGTTGAATACATATCTAGATTGTAAACATAATTAACATTTTCCTAAGATTTTACCTTACATGGAAATATTGGAAAATATTTTCTCTTTGCACTATTTTATTTGACATGTAAAAATGATAAATATCTAAGTGTGTCATATGATGTTTTGATATATAACTTTTAAATTATAGTAAACATGTTTCTCTTCAAACAGTTATTTATATCAAACATATCTATGTCCTCAATATTTATCATTTCTTCATGGTGAACATAGTCTAAGTGATTTCTCCTTTTTTAAAAGTGCACAGTATATTATTGTTACCTATAGTCACCATGTGGTACAGTAAAACACCAGAATTTTTCACATACATCAAACTTTCTCCAAGTTTTCCCAACCCTCTTTTCTAACCAGAATCTAAAAACCACTCTTTTACTCCAGTTTTCTATGAGGCTATTTTAAGTTCTACGTGTGTCTATCTGTACCTAACTTATTTAATTTAACATAATGCCCTTCAGTTCCATCAAAGTCAACACAAATTACAGAAATTCAATACTACTTATGTGAGAATTGTATTCTATAATATATATGTACCACCTTTTTATCCATTTCTCTGTTATTTGATGGCTATATAGGTTGCTTTCATTTCTCGGCCACTATGGATAGTGCTACATTAAAATGTCTCTTAATTACTTTTAGTTTTATTAGTATATATTTGCATTACATCAGATTGCACTCATCCTGAGGAGTTGGTACATGTGAATAAAATATCTTAAATCTTTTATGTCCACTTCCTTTCCCCTCCATCTTTTGGTTAACTTCCATTTTCAGATTTGTTTGAATTGATTGATATTGTTTCCTTTGAATACTATCTAAGAATGAGATTGCTGGGAAATCTGGTAGTTCTGTTTCCCAGAATAGTCATAGCAATTTACATTCCTATAAGGAATGTACAAGGGTTTTCTTTACCCCCAAACTCCTATCAATAGTATATAAAGGTTTGATTCACCCTTAGCCTCACCAACACTTAGTATATTCTGTCTCTTTGATAAATGATTGTGAAATGATAGTGTACTGCGGTTTTTTGTTTTATTCCCTTGATGATTAATGATGTTGAGCATTTTTTTCTTGTATATGCTCATCATTTGTCTTCTTTAGAGAAAAGTCAATAGGAACTGTGAAGAAACCACTGTGGGTGTGTTGTCCCTATTCTGGCACTAGAGAATACCTCAAATTCTACATCATTGCACATTTTCATGTGGTGTGTTATTTAGCATGAACTGGGTGAGTACTTAAAAATGGTGCTCCATTCTTGCAAGCCTATACCAAAGGTTGAGTGAGCCCAGACATTCACTGGCCTGTGGTCAGCCACAGGGATTCTGCCTAGTCCTGTACCTTACTGTGAAGGGACTACCACAGGGGTCTACGCAACGAAATGATGCTTACCTTCTTTTTCTTCCCCCAAATATGCAATGACTTTCTGCTGTATCTCCTGGAGCTGAGCAATGACTAGGGGTAGGGATAGAGTACAGTGACCACCTATGCTGCAACACAGGTGACTAGCACACCACAGGTGCTGGCAATACACTCCATGTTGCTATGCACTACCTGCTGTGTGAACAACTTATAGCCAGAGATTAATGCTACTAGCCACAATCAATCATCCTGAGATGATGGAAAGAGCCTTATATCTCTACCTTGTACCTACTTGGAGGCATGATTTAGGAGTGGCTTGTGAACACATGTGGCTCTTCCCACTATCCTGACTAATTTACAAAGCAAAGTCCTCTGTTTACTGTGTCCTCTGCCTACTGGATGGAATCGTGCACCATGCTACACTTCCCAGGATGTAAGACAGATAGTGGAGACCTTTGGGTACCGAGCCCGATTCTGTTAGATTTCATCTGTTTCACAGCCCAAACGACCTCTGCAATCTTGGGTTTGTGAATTAAGTCCATACAACAGCTAGTATTTTTATAGGCCGAAACCTGTTTCTATTCCATCAGACTTCAAGTCTTTGCTTGGTGTTGCTACAGAAATAAAGACTCCATCTGTGAGCACTGTTCTGGAGTTAGGGCCCTTTCTGCCTCTTCCTGGTGTGACATGTCACTCTGAACTTACACTGAGTTCAGAAGCTAAGTCCTTCACTCACTTTCCTGCACTACACTGGAGGTTAAAGTACTGCCCCATGCTAAGCTGCCTGAGGTTTGGGGAGAGTGGGGGTGGAGGAGGCAGGCCTTTGGCCAGTGTTGGTCCAGAGGCTCAATCCCTGGACGGTGACTGGGGCCAGTGACAGGGCCTGTGGGGGTGTGACTGGCCCTGGATTTCACCATGGTGAAGCCTGATACTGCACTTCAAGTCTGAAATCTACAGTTAATTTTCTCTTTTACCTACAGACAGGAGGCCACTCTTCATGATGTACTGGTTAGAGCTAGAATGATATTTGCAACCCATCCCTTTTCTTCTTTTGCAATGCACCTTTTCTTATACTAAACTGGGAACTGTAGTCTCTTGCCTGGTTTAACGCCTGTGAATGTAGTTTTTGTATGAATAGCTGTTAAGATTTCTCGCTTGGAAATACAGTCACTAGAGGAACTTAATCAGCTACCCTTTTCTTTTGCTTCATATATTTTGAATTTTAGTTTCCATTTAAAAATAATACAATCAATTAGGCAAAGAGATACTAAATTTTAATTTGTATATTTGAATATGTATGTTTGTTTGGAAATAAACATTGATATGAATGTTAAAAATGACCTAAAATATTTAGTACTAACTGATTTTCTTTTTCTTTTTTTTTTTTTTTTTTGTACTGGGGATTGAACTCAGGTCCTTCAACTTGTAAGGCAGGCAGCAGATCCACTAAGCTAATTCCCTGGCCCACTCACTGATATTTCTTAAGCAGTTTGATGTCTTTTAATACAAAGTACAGTCTTTGTACATACATAAGTACATATTCATTTGTTCAGCAAATATTTATAAGAAAACACCACTTGTTGAAAATAATTGCTGCAGTGAAATTCTGAAACTTTTCAACTTTCTACAAAAATCAGATAAGTATATGAGATAATTTGACATGAATTTTTTTTTTTTTTTTTTTTTTTTTTTTTTTACTGGGATCACACTCAAGATCTTGAGCTTGTGAGGCAGGCAGTGGAACCATTGAACTAAATCTCCAGCCCTTGACATGTAATGTTAAGTACCACTCTCTCTAGAAAGAAAATAATGTGAAATCAGAGCACTAGATAATAATTGATAATTGTGAAAGAGGTTATGCTTTTTATATAGACAGTGGTACAGAAAATTCTATTAGTGTTATGCAGAATCAGGAAAAAAGTGGAAAAATGAATCAATCAGTGACCTAAGCCAAAGGCAAATATAAAAAAGAAATATAGCCTTTTTGAAGAATGGTTAGAAAAATCATGTCATTGTATGGTGTATAAAAAATTATTTGCCGATTGGATTGCATAAAATGTGAATGTTTAGAATATTTATGCCTTTCAATAGAAAATAATGTAATAGTCATTTAAAAATCAACTTTGTTATTTCTTCCCATGATTTTATGTTTTGGATTGTGAAATGTTTCTCTTACCTGATCAATATGAAAAAGAGAAACAAAAATAAGTTTTAACAGAAAATGGAATTTATTTACATTTTCACTATGCTTGTTTGCTTCTTCATTTCACTACATTTCAACCAGTGTTAATTGCCATTTAATGCTATTTTTTTCTGCTTTACATAGTTGTTTTAAGAAAGTCACAAAATGAATCATTGTACTTTTCTTTCCGATTACTAATCATGTTAATTAGTTAACTTTTGTAAGTTATGGTGCTTTGAAAAAAATTCAAAAATTTTAAAAGTAAAGCATGATTAGCTTCATAATTTTATAATTTATGACCATTTTATTTAATATAAACAGCTAAATATTATTATTTCTTTATTCATATGTCATTTTTCCTTTTTTTTCTTTCTCTAAATTCACTCAAAACTTTTTTCCACCTTCTTAAATCAAAAATTACATTTTACTATATTTTTCCCTAACTTTATTTCAAATATGTTGTTTTAAAAGACTATAATTTGCTCCATGGAAATAATAAAATGGGATATTCATCTCTATTCTTTTATCAGACCAATATTCTTAGCACCTCTTATACAAATATGCAGTCTTTCCTTATTGATGTTATGCTTTTTGATGTTATGCTTTTGATGTTATTTTTTACCTTTTGACATGCTAGACCCTATTTATAAGTAATCTTACTTTTTTTTTTTTTTAATGAGGTACTGGGAAATGAACCCATGGCCTTGGTGCTGAACTACATTCTCAGTGTTTATTCATTTTATTATTTTATTTTAGTGGTGGTAGGGATTGAGTCCAGGACCTTAGCACTCAGTTGCATCTCAAGATCTTTTTCATTTTTCATATTGAGACAAGTTCTGGCTAAGTTGCTAAGTTGCTCAGGCTGGGCTTGAATTTATTATCCTCCTGCCCAAGTTTCCCAGGAGTGCTAGGATTACAAGCGTGCACCACTACATCTGGCTAGCAATTATTTATTTTTTTCATTGTTTTGTCTTTTGATCATTTTTAAATAACCAAGATATATTATTACTTTCACCTTTAAGTGATATTTGTAAAACTAGTAGGACAATATCTTTTATTAGTTTTATTATCTTTCAAAAATTTCCTTCCTAAATATACGTAATCTTCCATATTACCTATGAGTTCATTTAATTGAAGATTCAAAACCAGGACCCCTGTGTTTTTCTGTTTTCCTTTTCTGGGTCCTTCTTGTTCTCCCCACTGCTTTCTGCATATAATTGCTATCATTGCACCTACAAAATGCAAATTAACACCGGTGTTTACTTGTCTCCAACTCTTCTCTTGTTCTACTTCAAGCATAGCTACTGTATGAAGATTGTCTTCTAAAAATGGAAAATTCTTTACTATTATTTCTCCAAATAGTTTCTGAATTATACTTCAAATACTCATTTAACCACATTCTCTTCTACCTTTTGAGATTCCACTTATGCATGTTAGGACATTGATTTTGTCCCCCAAGTCCTAGATGTTTTTCACTCTCGGTGAGGTTATTTTAAACCCACTGTTTGTCATTTTTGTTCCTTAGCTTGGGTAACTTCTATAGTCCTGTTTTCAAGTTCACTGCTTCTTCCATGGTAGCACTAAGTCTGCTAATGAACTTATTCCAAGTATCCTTCATTTTTGTCATATAAAATTTGTTTTTAACATTTTCACTTGAATCCTTTTCATAGTTTCTGTCTCTACTGAGCTTACAATCTGGTCTGCTTGTTTTCTGTACTTTTGTCATAGGTGTTAACATATGAAGCATATTTATTTTAAATTCCCAGAGAGGGACTTCCGTATTGGAATCATGGCTGTCTAGATGAAAGTTGCTGCTTCTCCTGGGATATCTTGTTTTATTCTTGTTTTTTTGCTTGTTTCAAACACTTTAAAAAAAGAACATCATAGATCGTATGGGGGAGACTGTGATGAATAGATTTTTGTGCTATGTCTTTCTGACTATTAGGCCTTTCGTACAGTGATATAGTTAATATGTTAAGAATTGTGTGGTGTTGGAAGATTTCTGTGGCCTTAGGCTAAGCTTCGGACGTCTCTAAGGGTCCCAGCTGACGTGGCTGAGAGTGTATTTGCCACGCGGTTCCATTCTCAGCTTTTGAGTCTTTTGTGCTATGCCCCGGAGAAGCTCTGTGTCTTTTGACTTGCATGGGATTTGATGATGGTAGCCTGGTGGTGGCATATGGGAAGGATTAATGTCTCAGTCATAGGCTGTGCCCTGGAGCCTGGATTCATGACCTTCACGGGACTCCTGCTCATCCCTCAGCTGGAGTGCCAGCTGCAGCACATTTTCCTACCTCTTGTATAGGTAGATGCTGAGAGGATTTTTTATATTTTTATTCTATTCTATCAACTAAAGTAAAAGTTTTGATTTTGAGAGAAACTAAATTTCTAGCTTTATGGTTCATGGTATGGTGTTGATGAAAGAAAATTTTCTTATATTACTGAAAAATTGTTATATTTATAGACATAAAATCTAATCTATTTTAAGTTAATATTTATGTACTGTGTCTTTCACAATGGCTTGCTGTTTTCAATGCATTTTGGCACTTGTTACAGTATTTTACTAAGACATAATGTAGATCAACAATGGGTTGTGGGGAACACTACCTACATCTGAAAATTCTCACATTTCCTTTTACCTCGAGCGATTAATACTGTAAGGTAAGTCAACTTAAAAACTGAGCTGAGTGGAGTTGACTTATTGTTTCAAATTCCTTTATTGTCTTATGTTTAGGGTGCTATTTGTTATTTTGTTGTTTGTTTTCAGTGTTAGTGTTACAGCCGTAATGATGAGCCTTCTCAATTCCTAAAGCGCAGGGGTTCTCTCTCAATGACCTTACCCCTCCTAGGTGGTCACTGCTATGCTTTTAGTTTGTACTTGTTAGATGTATTGGAATAGCTTCTTTGCCCATTTCAGACTAACTCGCATCAGGCTTTGTGCTCCTTTTCCTCAGGAGTGGATAGTTCTCTACTCTTAGCTTAGTCGTTGGGAAACAATACCCATCCATTTGTCCTGATGGGATTATACAAGAAGAAGATTTTTGTACCTCTCCCCATATCAGAGAACTAATGGTGTTGCCATATAATCCTGTCTAAGGATCTTTTCCTATTTTTCCCTGAAACAAACACATGTTTTTCTCCCTTGCTTCCTCTGATTCAGGGTCTTTATTTATTTGAGTTTTTATGTTATATGAAAGAAAAATCAGATAAAAGAATGGATAAATTTATATAGTCCAACATTCGATAAACTATTTTTTAAAGAAAAAATGTTTACTGGATCTGTGGGTACATTTTAAGGAAATGTCTGTGTTATCTGAATCCCAAGGAAAAGAACAGCTGAGGACCCATAGTGAAGCAAAGATACAGCACAGAGAGCCCAAGCAGGCCAAGTTTAGCAGATGTACTGAAAGGGTGAAGTATAGTTTCAGGAGCAGAAAGGACACAGAGCCCAGAGATAATAACTGCTCCAAGAGTCAGAGTTGGTGTGTTCTCTTCTCTGGTTTTGAAATCTAGGGGTATGTTTAAGGATTACAGACCACAGGTTTTTTGGTAACCAACAATTGTACTCCACCCCTCCATGTGGAAGGAAAATTTTTGGTCTTACATGTTCTTGGCTAAAATGAATATAGTAGTCACCTCTCTGCAAGACGAGTCAAAATCACAATTTAAATGCATGCCATTGATATTTAATTGGTCAACATGGGGTTTGATTCCCCTAGGTAAAATGCACTGACCCCAGCCTTATTGTCCAGGTGAGGAACTGTGGAAAGCTCAATAAGCTTTTCTCAGGAAATTGTGAGGCCTTAAACTCAGGAGGCTCAGATCACTTTCTGTTTGAGGTTTGCTAACCTACCCAGGTGTTGATCTCCCAGCTGCAGTTCATGTCAAACTAATTGCCCATTCTTTCAGAGCATAAATTACTAAAATGTCAAAAAAATCTTCTCACATATTAAATGGATATTGCTAAGTGTGTTGGTGTCTGCCTGTAATCCTGGCATTCTACGAGACTAAAGCAGGCAGATCACAAACTTGAGCCCTGCTTCAGCAACTTAGTGACTTATTGACACCTTGTCAAAAGAAAAAAAGGAAGGAAGGAAAAGAGAGAGGGAGGGAGGCGGGGAGGGAGAGAAAGAAAACTGACTGGGGATGTAACTCAGTGCAAAGGCAATAGGTTCAGTCTCCAGGACTGGAGAACACATACCCATGCACATGTAAACATATATCATGAAATATCAATAATAAAACATAATAAAAACAAAGAAAAAATGGTTCCAAAGTATAGAAATTAGTATGGTATCAGATTTCTCCACAAAATTTTTCTCCACAAAAATATTGTAAACAAGAAAAATACTTGCCAAAACATAGCAAACTGTTAATCAAGGGTGAGGGTCAAATAAATACAATTGAGCACATTTTCAGATGTTCAAAATCTCAAGCAACTCATCTCTGTTAATATAATCATTATGTATCACAAACATGTACTAAGAAATTTTTTTAAATCTTGAAATATATCTACATTGCAAATCATATTTAAAAGTAAGGATGGGGCCAGTGATTTAGCTGAGTGGTTCTGCTGCCTGCCTTGAAAGCACAAGGACCCAAGTTCAATCCCCAGTACCAAAAAGAAAACAAAAAGTAAATCATTGGGAAATAAGCTTATGCCAAATAAAGGACAAAACCAGTGATTTGAAAAGAGATAATTCAACTCAGATTTTGGACAAAACTTTTTGCAACAGATTATGTAGTTTTTTATGATAGAATAAATAGGAAAGACAAAAAGAGTTATTCTTGGGATGAATGGTTAACTGGAGTAAATGGAAATATAACTAATAATCAATTGACTCAATCATGAAAATATTTCCTTAATTATAAAATGTAAATAGCACTGACATAAAAAATATTATGCTATAAATCTACCAAAGTTTAAGAGAGAAAAGGTGATAATAGCATTGTGGCTAGGCTTTCAAAACAAGATACACTATATGTCCAAAAATAACAATATTTAGTTATGTTGTAAAGTATTTAGAAATACAAGCTAAATATAGGAAGGAGGATTCAGAGCAGTTGACAGTTTTTTCTTGAGAGCAGGATCACAGATGAGTTTGGGAGATCGAAGACGTTTTTCATTATGTGCCACATAACAATATTTAAATTTTTTTCCATTGAGTTTACTGGTACATTTTAGGTGAATAATACAGTTACATTCATTGCTGGGCTGAGGTGGAATCTCATTGTTTTCATCCACATTTCTTGAATGACCAATGATGTTGAAGTTTTTCATACATTTATTTGATGCTTTTATTTGTTTGTTTGAGAAATATCTCTTCATTTCAGATGACCATTTGTGAATCACGTCTATTTTTAGGGGGTCTGATTTTTTTCAGTTCTTTATATATTATGGATAATAGACCTTTGTCTGAGGAACAGCTGGCAAAAAATTTTTACCACATTGTAGGCTCTTAGCTCAATTGGTGGTTTCTCTTGCACTGCAGAAGGTTTTTAAACTGGGATGAGATCGCAGCTGTTGATTATTTATACAAGTTCCTGTGCTACTGAGGATTTGTTCATAAAGTCTTTTCCTATGCCAATGTCTTCAAGAGTTCTACTTATCTTCCTGCAAGTTTAGTGTTTCTGTTTTGATATTTATAGTGAAAGATAGGGTTCTGGATTTAATCTTTGGCAAGTTGAAATCCATTTTTTCCAACACAATTTATTAAAGAGGCTGTCTTTCTTCCAGTGAGGATGGTTGGCTCCTTCGTCAAAGATGAGGTAGCTGAGTATGTCTGGAGTTGTTTCTACATATTTGAACCTATTCCACTGATCCTTGGGTCTGTTTCTTTGCCAGTATCACTTTGTTTTTATCACAGTGGCTCTGTAGTATAGTTTCAAGTTGGGGATTGTGATATCTCATGTCATATCTCTGTTGCCTAGAACGACTTTTGCTAATCTAGGTCTCTTCTGGTTCCAAATGAATTTTGGAATTATTTTTCTCTAGTTTTGTGGAGTATATTGTTGGGATTTTAATTGGGATTGCATTGAATCTGTATAGCAGTTTTGGAAGTATGGAAATTTTCACTATGTTCATTTTTTCCTACCCAGGAGCAGGGGATTCTTTTCATTTTTTTTATATCCTCTTCTATCTCTTTTACTGTAGTTTTCAGTGTAAAGGTCTTTTGTCTCCTTCACTAGACGGATTCCTAGATATTTCATTTTTTGGATGCTATTGTGAAAGAAATCATTTCCCTAATTTCTCTCTCAGTGAGTCTGCTATTTCTGTACTCTTGTACATAAATCTATTTATTGATTTTTTGAGTGTTTACCTTGTATCCAGTTACTCTACTGAATCTGTTAATTAAGTGTAGAAGTCTTTTGGTGGAGTTTTTGTTTGTTTGTTTTGTTTTTTGGGTACCGGGGATTGAACTCGGGTCCTTGAGCTTGCAGGGCAGGCCACCGAATCTCTGAGCTAAATCCCTGGCCCTTTTGGTGTAGTTTTTTGGGTCTTTCAATATAGTATCATGTCATCAGCAAACAATGACAGTTTAACTTCTTCCTTTCCTATCTTTATTCCTTTTATTTCTTTCTCATGTCTAATTGCTGTGGCTAATGTTTCCAGAACTATATTGAACAGGAGTGGTGATAGAGGACATCCCTTTCTTGTTCCTGAGTTTAGCATGAAGGTTTGCAGTTTTTCTCCATTTAGCATGATGTTTGCTTTTGGTTTTTCATAGATAGCCTTTATCAAGTTGAGATGAAGATCATCTATTCCAATTTCCTGTAGGGTTTTTATCATGACTGAGAGTTGGATTTTGTTCATTTCTTTTTCTGCATCTATTGAAATGATCATATAGTTTTTGTACTTGACTCCATTAAAACAGTGTATTACATTTATTGATTTACGTATGTAAACCATCCTTGCATCTCTCAGGTAAATCTGACTTGGTCAGGGTGTATGATCTTCTACATCATCCCCTGTATTGAGTTTGCCAGTATCTTATTGAGGAGTTTTGCATCTCTGTTCGTTAGTCTGAATGTCTCGTAGAATTCAGCAGTGAAGCCATAAGGACCTGGGCTTTTCTTTGTTGGTAATATTTTAATTACATTTTCAATTTCACTGATTGTAATTGGGGTGTTTAGACTTTTTATATCTTATTCATTTAACTTTGTTAAATCTTATGTATCTAGGAATCTGTCCATTTCTACTGTGTTTTCCATTTATTAGAGTACAGGTTTTCAAAGTAATGCATTTGAATTGAAAATGTGTGTAGAATTACTTTGAATGAAATGACCAATTAAAATTTTAAAAAGTAATATAAAAATAAAGAATTCAGATCTATAAAACACCTGTAAATTGAGACCAATAAAACATAATGATAAATTATAATATGGAAAAAGTAGAAGACTAAGTGATTCTATGGTTACTCATTATAATGATGATAGCTATATGAATAATTACTTTAAAAGTATGAAAATTATAAGCATTTGTTCATTCTAGCTGAGCTTATGTTGAGCTATATTTTAAACTTCATTTTTAGTAAAGTATTTTATGGACAGAGTTGTGCTTCATTCTAAGGATGGGAAAAATAATGTCACCTGATAAGTATATTAACAGAAATAAAATGTTTTCAAATTAACTATAAAATATACAGTATATATTACATATAGTATACATAAATATATTATGTAATAAATTTATTTATTATATAATAATATTTATAGTGTATACATTATATAGGTA
>NW_022900927.1:26503530-26517232 GCF_012274545.1 Fukomys damarensis | reverse complement strand
TATATATATATATATTACTTTGAGATAAAATACACCTTCATTTGTTTAACTTTTCCATCACTGTTTAATGTGATCCGACCCTTTGATATTCATCCTTGAAATAAATTTGAGTATTTTAGCACTGGTTTTGTTTTTCTACAGTTTTAGAACTTGATTTATTTTTTATCCTTTATTAAATCATACCTGGAGTTAGTTTTGAAAGCTACCTAGTGCTCTTCAAACTGTGTTGAATGCTCCCTGGTTTGCTTGGTATTAGATTTAGTATGATGATTTCAGTTTGATTAGAGCATCATTTGCCTTAGGAATCATCTGTTATCCTTGTTGTGCACAATAATTAAAATTAATCACATTCTTCCTCTTCATGATCTTGAGATTTAATAAAAAATATGCTGGAGGCTTGGGATTCTTTCTAAGAGAAGTTCTCATTACTACATTTATTTCTGAGAATATAAAATATATTTTAGGGACAATAAAATCTTTTGAAATAATGGAAAGGGTGACAGTAAACTCTCTGCTTTCTTATGTCAATCATAGGCTTAAGTTCTGAAACCTATAGGCCAATATTATAGAAAGAAATTTCTTGTATGAAAAAAATTATATAGCAATGTAATATACATTGAAATTTACTATATGAAAATATAAATTGTTGTTTACTGAAATTAGACTGCTCTGATATGTTTGTGAAGCTAGGAGTTTTTGAGAATACTCAATCTTGGATAATAAAAAAATATCAAATCCAATGCTAATCTCTTATTGCAACTTAAGATATTTTTTTATCTTTATAAAGGCAACAGAAGAATTATGCCCATGCCAGAGCCAAAATAATATATTTAAAAACTACAGCATTTTGATATGTGATCATCATAAGTGACATAGAAATTGGCGCTGAATGTCCACACTGTGACTCTAACCAGTCATTCCCTATCCCCAGGGTACCAAATACACTTTACAAGTGGGCCTCTAAGGGTGTCCCTCTCCACTGAGTATTTTTTTATGCCTTTATTTTATACCTAACATTTCTCTTGTATATATAAATTTTTCTATTTTTGCCATATCAGAGAAATTGAAAATTTAAAAAGTATTAATTTACCTAACATTAACCAATTAAAGGAATTCTGAAATCTTTCTAAATTATTATGCCTAAAATTATTGTCTCTTCTTGTGCAAACTGAAGATTTTTAGAAAGACTTTGCCTTTGAAAAATTTAATATTCACCAATATACTTCCTCTTATTATAGATAAACTTTTTTATTGTTTATAATGTGTGCTATGTGATCTAAACCAATACAGAGAAATATTCATTTTAAAAGTTCATGGTTACTTTTAGCTAATAAGTACTGAAAATAGTGTTATCTTATTCACTTCTCAGGCACAGCCTGAGTTATGTAGTATTTTAACTCAATTATACAGATAAAAACATTAGATACAGGAAGATCATCACTCAGACCTGTATCACCTGACTTACAGCCTACTTTAAGTGTCACTATATCATCATGGTACCTTTAAACAAAACAAAACCTGCATCAGACAAAGCCTTATGTATAAGGCCAGAAATCATATATCAGGATTTCCTAATTGTCTGTCTTCCACACTTGGAAATGAGTCTGTACTTTGACATTTCCTGTTTCACAGATCTTGTCCTCAGCTGTGTCTTATCCACGTACTGGATGCACTGGATACGTGATGTATGTATCTTTACCACCTCTCCGCTGTGTTCCTTGCAACTGTCCAGATTTCCAACCAGCACGTCTTCATTGTAAAATTTACTACGGTTAGAACTCTATCTTCAAAGTTCAGCGGGCTCCCTAATACTAACAATACATTTATTGGTTCAGAATCATTGTGGTATAGAGGAAATAGTACACATAGGAACTTTTGAGATTTTGTACTAGGGTCAGAGTGTGGCTACATGAAGTGAGAATCACTAACAAGTAGAATCCACACTTGAAAGGATAGTGAACTGGTAAAATACAAAAAATGGAAAAGCTAGAATAGGAAGTGAAGCCACCCAACCAAGACACTACTCCCAGAACAAGTCTGGTGACACAAATATATATTGTCTGGTACTACACCATCTCCCCACTGGGATACAACCCAAAATCTATGATAATAATAACAAACCAATTTCCTGATCACAGGGGTGGGTCTGGAAACCTAGCAATCACGTGAAATGCACAAAGTTTGCAGGGAAAAAAGGCAGGGCTAGGGCCACTACTGGGCACTTACCCCAGAAGCCACTGTCCACAATGCAGGCAGTGCTAGGTGGCCTGTGACTCTGCCATGGGCCATAAGGAAGATACAATTACTAATGATCAGATCAGAAATTGGCACAGATGGGATCCCTGGAGATCAGGGATGGAGACAAGCAGCCTGCATTATCTGAGAAAATGTCCTAAGTACATAAGTCACTAGAATCTTGAGGGTCTAGACATGCTATACAAAGAGTTCCAGAGATAGAATGAGAAAGACAGCAGAGTATTTGCTAAGTTAGTAGCTGGCTGAGAATCCCTGGCTAAAACACACTAAAGCCTCCCAAATATAGTAGAATAATGAGAAAGAGCAGAGTATTTGCTAAGTTAGTAGCTGGCTGAGAATCCCTGGCTAAAACACACTAAAGCCTCCCAAATATAGTAGAATAAAGTAAATAGGTGTGAAAATTTGGCCCATCTTGTAAATCTGCCTGAGGTCAATATTTCTGTAGGTACCAAGTCAGATTTTTCTGTTCTCTTCACAATTTCTACCTTCACATTTTTGTATCAACAATTTGAAACGTAGTCTTAAGTCATTCCTTCATTGAAACTGTCCTTTTCAAGATTACCAATCATCTCAACATTGTTAAATCTAACTGCCTAATTTCAGTTTTCATCTTACTTGGTTAATACAATTAATATAATTGCTTCTTGAAGTTTTTAGTGGGGTAGGAGACATTCTTCTACTACAAATTGATTCTTACTCCGTTAGTCATTCCTTTTCAGTGCCGTTTTGCTAATTCTATTTATTACCTTGTTTCAGAGTGCTTTATTTACATAGAACTAAAGTTTTCTAGCAGCTGTATTTCAAACAGCATTCTCTACTCGTTATAATGATATTTTTTTATATATAAACAATCACTTATGCACAAATGACTTCCAAATATAAGCCTCTAGTTCTTCTTTTCCTCTATACTCCTGATATATATGCACAACTACTTTCGTTTACACTTGTATATATAATAGCCTCTCAAATTTGACATACTAAATCCAAGCTGCCCCCGTTTTTATTCTGACCTGCTCTTCTAGTCTTTTCCTTTTTGGTGAATTTGAATTCCTTACAGAAATTAGAGTCCACAAAATAATGTTGAAATACCTCATGACCCTTCTTATTTTTTCCACTCCATAACCAAAATTCCATCATAAAATTGCCTTCAAAATAAGTTAATAACACTAAACACTAATTCTATTGCTTTCATCTATGTGCTCAAGCCACTCTGATCTTATTGCCTATTCTCAGTTCTATGGTTATAGCATTATGTTTAAGATGTAAATGTAAGTTTGTAGCATTTTCACTATTCTCTAATAAGCTTCCACATAATGCACGAATGCAAAGCAAATATAAATAGAATGAGACACAATCTCCTGCATAAATAAGACACTGCTATGACAGTAAACTGGGATGTCACCTTGAATAAAGAAATGCCCATCTGATTCGGAAGGGCCACACATTTCTGGGTGTGTCTGGATGATGGATTTGAGAGGAAATACCCATCCTGGGCAAGCGTGGTGCCAACCAAAAGACTCATAGCCTGGATGGAATAAAACAGGAAAGAAAAATGAAGTTTTGCTTCTCCTTCTCCAGTATTTGTCATCACACAGGGATATCTGTCTTCAGCCTTCCAACGCACACTCATCCGTTTCCAGTGAGACCCTCCAGCTTCCTTATACACGGAACTCTGCAGGAAGCAGATGAGAGAAGGAAAGAGCAGAAAAAGGGCTACACCCTTTAAAGGCATCCACAGAGACCCGCCTTCATTGACCAGGCCTTACCTCCTAACAACATATTCAGCCACAAAGTCACCGGTGGATTCAAGCATAGGACCGTAGTGATCCAATTACTTTCCAAAAGCCCCACTTTTGAATATCTGAGGCTTTGGGAGACGTACCATGTCTAAATCATAACTACCTAGTATTCCAGATGCATTTTTGCTTTACAGGATTCATTATTACCTTACCCTTACCTACTATTTGTTTTACTTTTCCATTATTTTACTATTTATATCATGAATATGTGCACAATGAAGTTTGAAAGGTGTTAAATTTTCTGTTATCAGGCTCCTAGGAAAAGGCTACTAAAGCAGCAAAGCTCAATACAAATTTGTGGAACTAATTAATTATGAACAAAACATATGGGAGTATATCAATTATCCAGATGGAATAATACAGTATGAGAAATTCAAAGAATTGTCAATTTAAAAATTTAAAACATTATAAGTGGTAGAGGGCTATGCATAAAAAGTGGAATAAGGGATAAATTGATGGTGCTTACAGATAACTTCCTATACCTCCTAACTGGGGTAACTATTTAAGAAATGAAAAACAAAAAAAAAAAACGAAAAAAAGAAAAACAGGTATGCCCTAGAAGGGATGATAGTCTATATTCTTTAAAGATAAGTCACACTTTATGGAGTAAAATACTATCTGAGATTCTGTGAAGAATAGCTCAACTCAATGTGTACGGCTTTTGAATGAATTTCAATCAATGTTTAAGATGGGTCTGGAAGATTTCTTCCAGTGTATATTTAAATAAAGTGCCCTTTTTATACCCAGGGAAAATGAGCATCCTTATCTAGAAGGTGAAAAATCATGGAAAGGAAGCCAAATAAATTAGCTGTGCCTAGTCCTTGCCCATGTCCTCCTGACCTTTGTCACAGTTCTTCACGATTCTCCATTATTCTTCAAACCCACTCAATAATAACTGGGCCTGCTTTTTTGGCTTTTCATTCACTAAAGAAGCTCCAGTATCACTTAAAACACATTTTAAATGAATTTTTGTTTTCTGCTTTTAACATGTCTTTGGTATAGACCCCTCGATCAATGAACTAAAGAAGAACAGAAGGAAAAGAGAAGTTCTTTCTCTTCACACATAATATTCATAGGACAGAGGCTAGTTTATGGCAACGAAGCTCTTCGCCATACACTGTTCATTTCTAAATTAAAAGATCATAAACACATATGAGTATATATGTGTATATATATATGTATGTGTACATATGTATTTGTATGTCTGTACCTGTACATATATATGTGTAGATATATATATATATAATGATTATCACATATTTATTATATAATTTTAGTAATTTAAGCATAATCAGGAAAAACTTATTTGTCTTTAAAAAGTCCAACTTTGAAAAGTTTTCTTTTAATTTTTTGGAGATATTAGAAAATCCATTTGGAAATTATAAGATTTTTTAATAATTGTTCACTTATGAAATATTTATTTGCTAATTGGCACTGGATACTTCACAGGCCAACTGTTGCATACTTGTAGAACCTGAGATTATTTTAAAAGATTTTTCTTTGAATGGAAAAAAAATCCACATTAAAATAGAATTATTTTTAATCCTAAAGCACGCAGATTTGTTTATTTGGTTTCACACAACAGGGTCTGAAAGAAGAAGAAATTCAGTACAATACATGGATGAGAATAGAAAAATAATGAAATTCTTTGTGGGATAAGAAGGGACTCTGAGGATTTGTCTGAATAAACAATGTTGTAATGCAACTTTCCCACATGGTACACTAGTTTCATTTAAGCATATGTAGCTCTGGAAGCTAGTAAGTGAAGCAAAATGCTCCAGTTTGCTTAAATGGAAAATAAATCACATTTACTTCTAAATCAGTTATATTTGAAATAACTTACAGATATTTTACTCTTTTCTAGAAAAGGTTTTTTCTTATCGTTTCCAGAAAATAAATTTAGATTTTCCCCCCTTGGTAATTGGGGAAGAATAACATGCATATTGTATTAAAAGCTAGCAGTATAGTGTCTACAAATGAAAGCCGCCCTGTGTTATGGTGATTTTGGACACTGTGATCTTCACCATGGCTTCTCAGCATTGTTCCTCCTTTTGTGAGGCAGGAAGGCTGAAAATGCCTGAAGCTGGGTGATTTCCCTTTCTTCAAGTTAGATGAGGTCTGATGAAGTCCTTTCCCTTGCTGGTGTAAGGGAGGAAAAGGGCAATAACCTTGCACACACATCACATGGGGCATGGCCCACACTTTTATACCAAATGCAGTTTAACTAGAGAAAAGCATAAAAATAGAATCAAAGTTTTATGTGACATTACAGTGTTCAGAAATGAAGAACCAGAGAAAATTACCTATTTTTATGTTTAGGTTAAAGAAGAGTGGACAGCAACATAGAAAAGTGATTGCACAAAAGGAATGATGTAGGAACAACAGACTGAGGGAGAGAACCCCACGAGGACCTCTTGGTCCAGACTCTTCTGGTCCTCTCTGTGAGGGGTAAAATGATGGGGTAGACATTCTTTACATATTGGAGGGGAGGCTGCACATCTTTCAAATACAATATTTATGACTTTTTTTTTTTTGATACCAGGGATAGAACTTGGGTCCTCGCGCTTGTGTCCTGCAGAACCACTGAGCTAAATCCCCAGCCCTTTTAGTATCATTTTTTTCTCCCTGCTCAAAAGAAGAACTATATAGGGAAAGAAATGACATCTCAATAATTTCTTCAAATTTCATGTATGGAATATATATCCAGTGTGATGTTAGTAACTCATATATTCACCAGACTTATTACAACAATTTTCTTTCTTTCTTTTCCCTCTCTCTCTCTCTCTCTCTCTCTCTCTCTGTCTCTCTCTCTCTCTCTCTCTCTGTCTCTCTGTCTCTCTCAGATTTAGTTCACAGTTGGGTGGCTCCAAGGCAGAAACAGCAAGGCAGAAGGGCTTGGCTAAGGAAAAGTGAATAACTCACCGAAGCCAGGAAATAAAGGGAGAAAAGAGTATTTTGTTCTTCTGTTGCGTTTCTGGGATCTTGATTATTATATGTCTAGGTGTAGATTTTTTTTTTATTGTAGCTAGTTGGGATCCTATATGCCTCAGTTATCTGAATGTCAAATTCTTCCCCTCTGTTTGGGAAGTTTTCTGTCATTAATTCTGCCAACAGCTTTTTAAAGTCATTTGTATTTTCTCCTGTTACTTCATGGATTCCTATCAGTCTTATGTTATTCTTCTTTGCATCATCTAGGAGTTGTTGGATCGATTTCTCATGTTCTCTTACTGTTTTTAAGAGACTTCTCTTTTTATGATCACTGACTGCAACCTTATCTTCTATATCGGAGAGCCTATCTTTGCATTCTTTTATTCTGTTGCATACACTTTCAATAGAGTGTTTAATCTCCTGGATATCTGTTTGAATCTGTTTTATGGATTCCATTTCTTTCCTATGTTGGGCGTTTATGTTTTCCATTTCTTTCTTATGCTGGGCCTTCGTGGCTTCTATCATGGTCCTGAGCTCATCTATTTTTTTGTCAGTTTCTGCTCTAGAGTCTCGAATCACAACTTCTATTTTGCTCACTATCTCTATAGTTATCTGAGTAATTATTTCTGTTTTGAATTTTTCTAGAGCCTGATCAATCTGTTTTGTTACTTCCTGTGCTTTGAGTTCAGGGTGTCCTGGTGGTTCACTATTGGCCTTTGCATCCTTATTTTCCCTACTGTTTGCCATTGGTGAACTGGAAGTCTGTCCTTGTGTCTTGCTTAAGTGTTTTCTCATTTTAATTTTTGCTGTGGGACTGTCCTTCATTTAATCTCTGGATTATCACCCAAATCTTCCTGATATAGTTGCGCCCTAGCTTCTGTGTCTCTAATGACCCACAGACATTATCATCTTTATAACATCAGAAAAAACAGCTCATCAAATCAACAGCAATGCTTTATCACAACTGATACAATCAGTGACACATTAAGATCAAGCACAACTTGGACACTGACCTCCTGTGGTAGTCACTAGTCTATCACCCTTAAATCATTTGAATTAAATTGAAATCAAGCAGTCCAGAACATGTCTGCAGTGAACAAAATTTCAATATAGTGTATTTACCATTTAATGGCTCAGACAGAGCGAGGATGCAAGACCCCTGATCTCAGTTAGCTGATGGCTAAACCCCATGACACTGACTGACCTTGGGCTGCAAGACCCCGATTGAGTTCCCCAACCTTCTGAATGGTTGAACTCCACAATGTTCTATTACAAGTTCCCATGCCCTTTCTTTAAAGATATTCACAGTTGGGAATGAAGAAAAATACCCTTGATGACCACATCTGTCTTTGCAGAGGAGGTCCAAAATCTGGCACAGTCAGGAGATCTAAGAACAAAATACTACAAGCAGCAAGAGAAAAGAAACAAATCACATACAAAGGAAAACCCATCAGAATCACAGCAGCTTTTCAACACAAACCCTTGGGGCAAGGAGAGCCTGGAATGAGATATTTCAAGCACTAAAAGAGTACAACCTCTAACCTCGACTGATGTATCCAGCAAACCTCTCTTTCAAAATGGAAGGGGATATAAGACACTTCCACGACAAAGAACACCTGAGAAACTACATGAATACCAAACCAGCACTACAAGCAATTCTAAACAAGATCCTAGAAAAAGACAATGAAGGCAACAACACCACAAAGCCCAATAGAGCAAATCAAATAGGCAAGGGAAGAAATTAAAAGGAGAAGGTGAAAAAGTAAAAGTCAACAAAAGGCCAATAACATGTCAATAACAGGTCAGTACATATCAGGTATAACCAGCAATATCAATGGCCTCAACTCACCAATCAAGAGAAATAGACTGGCAAAATGGAATAAGAAGCAAAATCCAACAATATGTTGTATACAAGAAACACACCTAGTGCAAAAAGAACCCCATAGACTGAAAGTGAAAAGATAGAAAACAATTCTCCATGTGACAGGAGCCCAGAAAAAAACAGGGGTAGCAATCTTATTTGCAGACAAAGTAAATTTCAAACCAAAACTGAATCTAGTATTATTGATGTAGGACGGTACTGTATCATACCTCTATGAATGTAAAATATCTAGTACCTGCTTTATGATACATAGTAGGGACCGTGCTTTATCAGAGCTACATTTAATGATATTACTCTAGAATGTTCTCTATCCAGATGATGATTAAGATGCTAATTAAAAAAATGGTGTCAGGTACCACAACAGCAACAGAACTTTTCTGTTTTCTGGATATTATTCTTTTCTTTGTTTTGTTTTTTTTTAAATGGAATGTGCTGAATGTCTATAATTTTGTTCAGATGACTGCAGAACCTGGAAAAGCTGGTTGCGGCTATCGATGCATAACATACTATTATTAGTCTTTTTATATAAATACACACACACACACACACACACACACACACATATATAATTTGAATTTTGGGAAACTTTAACGGTGCTGCCAACTTTGGAAAAAGTCATACCAATTTACTGTGTTGAGTTGGCATTGTACAGAAGTGGACAACCATATTGGTCTAGAAATGTTAATTTATTTTTATTTTTATTTTTTATTTTTTTTCCATGTGTACAGGGGTAACACATCGTACTAAATATGTAAGGTCATATCTACATGGGTTTCATTACAGAAACTAATAAAGTATTCTCTAAATAATGAAGAAAAGAATAAGATAAGACTATAAGAGCGAGAGGCAATTTAAATATGTTCAGGGACCATTTTCATCTCCAGAATTAAGGATTATTTTAATGTTACATCATTGCCTTTTCTCTTTTACTTTCCTTTTTAGTTTTATTTTAGGATTCCCTATTTTTAATGTTCATACAGAGATTTCTTTAACTGAAATACTGAATAGTTTCTTTGGTGTGAAAAACTATAATAGTACACAGGATCCTAATGAGATAATTAATAATGTGAAATAGGAAGTAAAGGGCTAAACGTGTAGGGAAAGTGGGAAGGGTGGGGGAGAGGTAATAAGGGAGAGGAAAAAAATATGAGAAACTGAAAAATGGAAATAAAGTGTTTGTAAATGGGGAGGGGAGGAGGGGCTGAAGGGAGGGCAGGGACAAGGGGAAAAATGAGAATCAAGACCTATTATGTAAAGGTACAGAATCCCAATGATGAATATAATTGTATTGTATACCTAGATTTTACCAATAAACTCAATAAAAAGAAAAAAAAAACAAAAAAAAAGGAGAAAAGAGGAGCCAAGAGGAGATAGGCTCTGTAATGATCTGCGCAGGGTCGGCCTCTGCCGACTACGCTCCACCTCCTCCCATCTTATTTAGCTATGAGCTCATCAGTGAAAGACTCCACTAATAAATATCACACCCCAAGATCCAATCACCTTCCATAAGGCCTACCCACGAATGCAAGATTTCCAGGGGACACTCTAGATATAAATCATAATAGATATCTTTGTTAAGGACCTGGGAGCAGCCTTTGATGTATATCAAAATGTACGATATTAGTAATATGTTAGTTCTCCTATCTCGCAGTCTCTGCAGAAACTTCACTTAAAGCATGCCTTGATCCAAATTATAAAAATATTATCTGCTATGAAGATAAATTTGACTTTTATATTTAGTAAAACAAAATAGCAAACACAGAGAACCTAGGTTTCCCCTCTAACTTTAGTGTTTTACAATTCTGCCACCTTTTTTTCTCCTGAGTGAGTTCTGATTGCTTTCCTCCATCAAATTTCTCATGCAGATGAAGAGAAAAGGAAAGGAGAAAGTATGGGGAGGAAGAAAACAATTAGCAATAAAACTTGAGAGAATAATGTAAACTTCATTGTCCTCAGTTTATATGAAAGAATGGTCGTAACAGAGTCTCTCCCTGATTAGAATCTACTTAATTTCTCCCAATCTTTTTCTCAATTTGGTTTTTACATTGGATTTCTCTGTTACTGTCTCTACTGTCTGATTTTAGCAAGAATCTCACTAAGGGGGAGTGGTTTTTTTTAGTGTGTATAAGGTTTTAGTTTGGGTTAATGAAAATGCTGTGGAAATGGATGGAAAGATGTTTATGTTTGTACAAAATAAAACTGCATTTACTTTTACTATATGCTTACTAATGATTAAGATGGCAATGCTATTTTTATTTTTATTTTACCACAGGAACAATTAATCATGCAAACTCAATTTTTACTACAGTTCTGGACACTAACTGCCTAATAGCTGTAAGGGCCTTGTCACCTCATCGTCCATCCTCTTCTTTATGATGTCTGTTCATCCTGGCATGCCTACAGCGAGTCTTCTTAACCTTAGGACAGTTTAGGCAGAATACCACCCATTACTGATCTTGATGTTTCTCCTTAGTCATTGTACTTTACCTGATTTTTCCTCTGAACCTTTAGAATAAATTTCCACTTGTGTGTGTGTACCCGTGTGTGTGTTGTGCTCAGACTTAAACTAAGTCATCATTGTGTAACGAATCACTGCTCCAATTTTTCATGTCTAGTAGAATGAACCATAAATATTGTCTTTTACATATAAAATCTGGCTCAATTGTAGAAATTTCATCTTAGTCAATCTACAAAGTTATTAAAATACTTTTTCTTTAAAAATAGTTTTCTCAGTCTCCTCCTGTTTAGCATTTTTATATAAAATGTAACAGTATTTATTACAGATAGCAATTATTCAGTATGTTATTATTTATAGCCCTCTTGCATTAGTTCCACAATTTTGTAAAAGTGAATCACCTGCAGGGTAATTCTTAATGTCTTCTGTCCCTGAATTTATCTTCATATGTGAAGAGAGGAGAATAGCTCCCAGTTAGCATCTAATGTTCCAGAAATAAACAGAGCAGATGCACGTTCAGCTAAACACAGCACACAAATGCACAATTCAATCATTTGTCTCTTACCTACACTTGCGATTGTAAATTATGGTCTTTTTAAATTAGAGAATACAGCAGATGGTGGAGAGTTACTTTAAAGTGACGTCTCCTTTAATATAGACTGCTGTGCCGAGTGATATCACTCTATAACAGTAGTGTTGATATATTTATTGCATTAAAATATGTTGGCTTAAATGGGCATTTCAACTGTAGTTGCCGTATTGTGAGTCTGACTGGAACAGGGCGTCACCAGAGTGTACATGTCCTATCCAAGAAAGAAAGAATGATGGATGCTGTGCGCCTGTGAGGAAATCACACTGTGTAAAATGACAAGATTCAGGATGATAAGAAACTCAATTTCTACACTGCATTTCTCCATGGAAAAAAGATCTTACATATCTGTGAATTTAATCATAATGTTATTTTAAATAAAATGAGCTTTACAGATTGCAATCTCATGGCTTGCTGAAACACTTTAGCTTCTTGTTGCATATGTCATCATATTTGTAAATAAGAAAAGAATACATACATATTCTCATAGACACATGAATCATACATATAGCAGGGGATAATATTCAGGTTTTGAATGAGGGATGCCAATATATTTGAAGGTTTCATCATATAAATATAAATATGTATGTATATATTTATGTATAAAATTGAGGGCAATTTATTGATAAAAATATAGAATAACTAAAGAAACACACTTCTGGAAAGAAGGAATTATAGGATAATGTCATAAGACAGACATTTATTTAAATGAAAATTTCTTTAAAATAAAGTCAGTGAAACAGTATATTTTGCCTAATGTAATGTTGATAAAAATATTTAGTATGCAATATTACTTACTATTCATTTATTATAGTTTTAGGCTGTCCATATCTAATTTGCATTGGAAAAGAAATGTTTTCACAATGTACAAAGTTTTTTCTCTAATAAGAAATGCTAGAAAATTGGTAATTGCTTTGATGAATGCTAATTTACATCATGAATATATAATAATATAGAGACATTCTATTTAAATATGTATTATTAAAATTGAATAGCAGCTAAAAATGTAGCATCTAGCACTATCAAAAGTTGAAACTTTTTATGGAGCATAAAATTCAAAACCAGGGCCAGGGATTTAGCTCAGTGGTTCTGCCGCCTGCTTCGCAAGCTCAAGGTCCTGAGATCGATCTCCAATACCCCAACCCCCAAATATTCAAAACCAAGAATTACAGAAATAATGAGAAATATTTTTCTATAACAGAAAATATGTAACATGCCACGATTATTCCATTATTTGTAAAAGTGATTATGGATGATAGCATTTGGACATATAAATATTTAATTCACAGAGTTCTTTTTAATTCCTATAGCCCAGTGACACTGTCATTTTATTGGAATCTTCCATTTTATTTACTATATTTTTAATGAATGGCACTAATTTTTTGCTCTGAGATTAATTAGAAAAATAAGATAATTGATTAGGAGGTTGTACTCAGGAAAGAGAAGTGGAACTTGAACAAAACAGGAATAGGGTAAAATCAAAACTGTGAGTCTGAACACTGAAGACAAATGAGGCTGATGGAATAAGAGGAACAATGGAGTTCAGATATAATAATGTGTCAGAAACAGGTTAGAAATGCGAGAGTCATACATATATCAAACTACTGAAACCACATGTTGGGAAATTGAGTTCAGAATAGAAGAAGCATTTGTGCCATATGACAAAAGTAAACAATTGATTATATGCACTGCAATCCATGAAGATGACCAAATGAAAGAAAGTGAAATGGTAAATTTTGAAAATCAAGGACAGAAATGATTAGAGATAAAGTTCAGGTCTTAGTTATACATAT
>NW_022900927.1:26402678-26503274 GCF_012274545.1 Fukomys damarensis | reverse complement strand
AATAAAGACTGGGTAACGTGTTAAGGGAGATGAATTTTTATGGCATTTAGTGAGGAGTCATTAGAAGTTTCTAGTGTTAAATAAGTTGGGAGGTAACACTACCAGTCATGCGGACTGTCGAATTCCATTGTCAGACTATCAGCGTTGAATGCCTATTTCATCATTTATCTCTTACCTGTGAGATTTTGTGCATAACAGGTAACTTCTCTATATCCCAGGTTTCTCTTCTGTAAAATGGGGATTCCAACTGCAGTTACCCTACGCTGTTAGGAGAATTAGATAAACTACTATATGTTAGTATTTGTAAAGCTTTTAAAGCAGAAAGTGCTGATTTTATTTTATTTTATTTTTAATTAATTAATTTCATTTATGTATTTATGTACTTATGTATTTATTTTTGGTCGAAGACCTTGTGCTTGCCAGGTGGGCTTGGTGCCACTGAGCTACATCCCTAGCCCAGTGCTGATTTTATTTCGGAAAGAAAACCTCAAAATTGCTAAAACAAGCAAAGAAAATTGAATAGTCTTGGAAGGTGGTGGATAGTTACGGACAAGGATACACTCACTGATATTGCACCAAAGAGAAGTAGTCATGACTGGAGTGCAATAGATTCTCTTGGGATTTCCCTTGGTTACTCCTGGGCCAAGTGATTTTTCCAGGAAAGGGTTCTGCTGTCCAAATTTATTTAAATCAAAGAATATCATTGATTTCAAAGTTTAAGTTTAGCACATGTATTCCGATATAAGATAACTTTTAATAGCTCATGAATTTATCTAGCTTTTCTGGAAAATTATCTGATTACCAATTTAATACTTCTGGCCACAGAGAGGAGAGACTCAGCAGTCCTAACACACACTGACAGACATGAGCACTCATGAAAGAATGCCAGGCTGGATGGTGAGAGAAAAGGATCACACTTCAGGGATAACACCACACACAGGCATGCACACACACACACAGACACACACACACACACACACACACACACACACACTTTTGCTATTGTTTGTTGAGACATAAGGAAATAAGTTTCAGTTATAATAACATTTTGCAGTAAATATTTTATCATTTAAAAATATAATCACATTTAAAATTTTACACTAATATTGCAATAGTTATGTAGTAATATAATAATAGTAACATTGTTTTGGTTCATTTGTTTAATTTTGGGGGTAGTCTAGGATTCAGTGAGTAACCAGGGACTGCATTTGGTTCTCACGTCTCTTTTATCTTTCATCTAATTGGCATTGTTCAAGATTCAAAGCCTGCACTCTTTTAGGCTGTTGAGCAATTATACTGATGGCCATTTAAAAATTCCTGTAAAATGTTTATCAATAATATTATATTGGTGTTATTATTCATTTCCCATTGGAATCATTTTCAAGTACATCATAGTTTGACTCATAATTGGTGATGCTACCTTTGAGCACTCAGGTTAAATAGTGTCTGTTTGTCAAATGCAAAAGTCACTTCTTTTAAAAGAATCTCTACTTCTCTAATACATATACCTTAGCATCGTCAAGCATGTTTGAAATGAAGACTCACTGTCTCGTAAGCAGTCATCTTTCCACGAATATGGCATATACTGTCCTTTCAGAATTGTCTCCCACACTGATTAGTGCTGACAGATATGGTCCAGATATGGTAACAGCATCAGTTTGTGAGGATAGTTCTGATTGATGCCAGTATAGGGATGTTTTATTCTCCAGAACAAACTTGTGCTATATTGAGCTGTATGTTACTGCAAGTTTTTTACTAACAGGTGACTTTCTTTGTTGTGTTTTTAACCTGGCTTAGGTATCAGGTTCCTGTAGAGTGAATTTGGAAGAATTTCCTCCTCTGTAATTTTTAAAAACAGTTTGAGAAGAATTGATATTAGTTCTTTAAATGTTTGGTAGAAATTAACAGTGAAGCCCTGTGGTCCTGGGCTTTTCTCTGATGAAAGAACTAATACCGATTCAATCTCCTTACTTGTTGTCGGTTTATTCAGATAATCTGATTCTTCATATTTCAGTCTTGGTAATTTTTTATGTTGAGAAATTTATCCACATCCTTCGGGTTATATAATTTCTTGAAGTGCAATTGTTCATTAGCACATAAATGCATAAAGCAATCCATTTTAGTAATTTTTTCTAAGTACATTTGAAAATATTTTTCACTGTCGAGTTGGTGAGTGATATACTTTATGGATGTCACTGTGTTTAAGTTGTTTTTTAGGTTGTTCAGTTAGACTTCGCTTTTCCTTTAAATTTTTAGAGTTTTTCTCAGCATAATAAATCAGTTATGACTCTATCTAAGAGTATTGCCTGAAACTTTCTATAATGTTAGAATAGTTAAATTGGCCTGGCTATTTTTACATTTTGTGTGAAACAATTTTTCCTATCTTGATTTCTTACATTAAAAGTGTCTTTTAAAAATAATTATATTCTTATGTATGTATTCTTATTTTAAAATTTTATTTAAAGAAAAATCCTATCAATTTATTGAGAATTTTTCACTTATATTTAATGTTGTCGCTCATGAATTTTGGTTTAAAGATATCATTTAACCTTCTCTTTGCTTAAATGAAATTTTTAAAATTTCATAATATCCTCTTTAAATTATTCATTTAATTAAATGTTAAAATTTTCAGTATGCATATTTTTATTATATTTTATACCATTACTTTTAACTGTTCCCAGGATATGCATGAAACTTATCCAGTTGTAATTACAATTAGTCATCATTTTAATTTTTGTATGTTTTCATGTACTTTATTCCTGCTTATAACTTGAAACTTAGAAGACATAGTTACTCTTGTTTTAAAGTATTTTTATTTGTATTTATTTACATATTATCTCATGGTAGTGCTGTTTCCTTGGAATGTAGGCATTATGCTCCTTTAACACTTTAAATCTATTGTTTTGAACTGTATCATTCATTCTGAACACTTGATTAGCAATCTGCTACCCTTTGAAGATAATACCTCCTTTCTGAATATGTTAATGACCACTGCTGAAGGGAAAATTGAATGCGAAATTTTTATCTAATATACTTGGCATTTTGTTCCAATATTTCAAAAGAGCAAATAACCTGAAGAAAAAATGTTATAGTATAATGAATATAGTACTAAGCTATAGGATGTTCCTTTTAAAATTTTACCTTCAAAGTATAAGATTTTAATTTTCCCAAGCATGCAGAGATTTGTTTTATTTTACAAGTTTTGTTATCCATTGAAGTTTAGCTTAATACCAATATACAACCAGAAATGGAAATATTTCCTAGTTAAATATTATTATATTATGTTTATAATATGTTTTATTACTTTAATTGTACGAAGTTATGAAATAAATGTGATAATTTGATATATGTATCTCATATGTAATTATCAAATAAGAGTAACTTCCATCTCTATCCTCTGAAATATTCATTTAAATTTTTGATTAACATAATAATTATACTTATTTATGGAGAATGATGTGATATATATAATATACATTAATTATATCACATAGACATTTATATAATATACTTGTACAATGTATTATAGATCTTGTGTATTATTTCTATATTTTATGTAATGTATTTATGAAATGAAACATATGTGTGACATATAATTTATTTATATAATTATATATATTATAGGCCCAACAATTATATTATATACTATATTTATATAATTATAACTAATATGTTAATTGCATATTAACTAACTATATAATTATATTTAATGAACTGATCAAATCAAGCTCATTAGTATTTCCACATTTCTATCCCTTTTCATTACTTTGTTTTCAAAGAATTCAAGCTGCTCTCTTCCAGTTCTTTATGAAATATATACTAATTTATTTTTATTTTTATTTTTTTTTTAGTGTCCAGGATTGAACTCTTGGGCCCCTGTGCTTGTGAGGCAGGTGGCAGAACCACTGAGCCAAATCCCTGGTCCTTATACTAATTTATTTTGAATGATGATCCCATCATTTTTTTAAAATCACTAGAACTTATTATTTCTCCCTAAGACTATTTGGAAACCAGTCATCTAACTTAACCTTCCACTTCTCCACTTCCCGCACTGTTCCCAACCTCTAGTAGTCACTATTAGATATTCTGATTGACAACACATGTACAGAAAAGAATATGTAATATTTGTCTTTTTGCATTGGACATATTTTACTTACATAATATCTTCCATTCATAGTGCTGAAAATGAAATTACAATTAATTTTATGTCAGAATGAAGCAAAGCAAATGTTTATAAAAGTACTGGTAACTGAATGAGAATCAATATCTGTCATGTAAAGGCACAAGATCCCAAAGATGAATGTAACAGTACTATATACCTAAAAAGTACCAATAAACTCAATGAAAAAAAAAAGTACTGATAATTGAAATTTGAGTGACTTTCACTTCACTTTCAAAATTACCCATACTGAGACTAGTACTAGTGATGTGGTTTGTTATTTTTTCTCCAATCCACTGTTTTATTCACTTGCTTGCATCCATGCACTGTTGCTGGACTCAGGTAAACAGTATCACAGAATACTTAATCTAGTTATTGCAAAAGTAAATTTAATACAATAGGCCATAGATTAATTATGTGGCCTTAATATTTCCATATACTTTGCATTTTAAATATTATAGAGGTTGTGATATGAGCAGGCTCAAAATGATTCAAGCTTTAATTGAAGATAACTCAGGTTGTATTTAATGAATATCTGGTGAAAAGGTCCTTGGGAAGATGCTGATCCTGACACCAACAGGGACAGCTTGTTACCAAATTTTCTAAAGAAACAGAAGTGATTCGTGACTATTTAGGACACTGTGTCTCTGAATGACTGTGTGATCCATGATAAAATAAACTTGGAGATTCATTATCGACGGCGTGAGATCTACCCATTCCTTAGCCTTTTGCGCCTTTCATCTCGCCATCCCCGCCACACTGGTACCGATGCTTATTTTTAAAAACTTCCATTTATAGACACCTAAATACAGGGAAAAAAGTTCTATACTTTATTTTCTCATATAGAGTATATTTCCTTAATATCTCTTCAATGGAATAGTGTTATATTGGAAAATAAACAATTTTCTTCTTTCCGTGGATATTAGATGAGAGGATTTACTAGTGCTGTATTTGGGTGTAGAACATCCCCAAAAGTTCATGTGTTGAAATTTTGGTTCCAAGGGTGGTGCTGTTGTTCAAGAGGTGGTAGAATCTTTTAGGAGACAGAGTCCAACAGGGTGTCCTCGGTCATTTGGCAAGTGCCTTCACAGGAGACCGTGGGGCCTCGGTCTTTGCTCCTTCCTCTCCTCCTTATTTCTGTGTAGGAAGGGAGTAGTTTGCTCCTCCAACCCATCCTCACAGATTCCCACAAGTCCCGTAACAGTCGGTATGCCTGACCTCAGAAGGGAAACTTCAAATCTAAGCCAAAACTAACGTTCACAATACGTTAATTACTTCAGATGTTTTTACATGGAAAGCTGTCTAACATAACTAGAAAACATTAAATAAAGACTATCTTGTAGTAGTAGATTTTAGGATTTTTTTTGTTATCTCTAACCTAATCTTCACTAGTTTATTTACAGTTGATGAGAAAATTGAAAACAGTGATATTTATTGTCCTTATATATAAATTATAAAACAATATATTAGTTTCTCAAAGTACAGATAGCCTTACCTCTTAAAAGATACAGATAATGTTCTTTCACTATATTATATCTTCATTAAAAATCAGACACACATCTAGACCAATAAAAATTAAAATTTATATTTGAAATTCCTAATAAAGATGTAAATTGATTTTACTAGAATTAATATTTATAGAAATTCAAGATAATATTTATTTTAATAAATGACATAAATAGAATAAATGAACATAAAATATTAAAACAAATAATGTTTGGTAAGTATGAAAACATTGTTACCTAAAATTCTGATAATTCTTTTATTTTATTTTATTTTATTTTATTTTTTTGTGGGATACCAGGGATTGAACTCTGGCCCTTGAATTTGCAAGGCAGGCGACAGAACCACTGAGCTAAATCCCCCGCCCTGTGATAATGCTTGTAATAAATATCTTTAGCTGAATATCTAGAAGACAAGAATATTTGTAAGAATTCTTTAATATTATAATAATGGATTCATCAAATGAGCAAAGGTACAAGGAGAAACTTTCCCATCTTAAGAATTGTTTCATTCCCTGTTTAAACTTTTCTAAGATCATTAATAAATCTTTACAAAAAAGATACACAAGTTTAGATAATGGCAATTTCATACAAGCTTTCCTTTAAAACATGGAGGAAAGCTGGGATGTGATTTAAAAATACTTTGAAATGATCAGTGATATTTTATATAATTTTTTTGTTGGCCAGTTAATAGTTATAGAGAAAAATAATTTATTATAACCAAAATGAGTACAACTGATCTAAAAATTTCTATAAAGTTTAGGTAATAAAGTTTCCAAATATAGAAATAAGCTTGTTTTCAGTACAGGTTGAAACATGGAGGGGCATGGAGAGTCCTTGGGACTTCAAAGAATTTACTCAATATCTTGTATTTTTGCTGTGCTATTGTAATTAATCATGTAATTCCTTGGTGTGGGTAGAAATGGCAGTCAATAGCTCAGGTAATTATTAAATATGAGAACATGGGAAAGTTACCTTACTACTTTTTGTGTTGTTTTCCTCAAACATCAAAATGAAATAATGAAATGTATTTATTTAATTAACAGACTGTGAGAGTAAAAGAAGATCATATATGTAGGAGAATAGAAAATTTTCTGGATTTTTTCACAAACACACATACACACAGAAGAATTGCTGGTATTATAATTACTATTATTGTGTAGGCATTGCTCTCCTATCGTATCTTATCCTTGATTAATATGGGTTTTACATGATTCTTTTTCAGTTTGAGCAACAAATATAATTCAATATATTTACCTTTGCTACAAAAGACTGAGAAAAAATCCCAGCCATTCATTTTGACAAGATTTATTTTAGAATCTGATTATGTTCATGTTTTGTTGCTGAGAAGAATTTGCATAAAAATGCATTTCCACTGTAAACATTCTAAATGTAGTGATATAATTTCTAGCTTCCAGGAGCAACATGGTGCATCAAAGAAGCACTCTATAAAGTTATAGAGTCAACATCATCAACTGGTTAAAGACAGAGGAGAGAAAAAGAGAAATTAACGTCACTATATTCTATCTCACATTTGAGTTTAGTGTTTTCCAAATTCATAAGATACTTATTTGACATTAAATCCTTCACACAAACAAAAAGTAAATATAATGTAATTGGAACAAGTGATGGAAAGAGTTAATGCCCAAAATATTTAATTGATATTTTTCTGAGAACCAGAAGTACATAGAATTTCAGTCCAATCTTCTTGCTGTAATAGTGAAAATTAAAGAGGCCTCCTGGACTACAGTGATTTTTCACTGAGTCAATAATCAGTCTGATAGAGATAGCAACAGCCTCAGAATTGCCAAACCACCCGTGCAGAAGAAATATGAGATTCACATAATTACAATTTAGTTGGCTACTTTAACTTATAGAACTTTTGTTGGCTGTTCTAGGTGTACCATTTTTAGAATAGTCAATCTGAGATTTAAAAAAAAAAGAAACATTTTAGCTAAAACTAGATTATAAAATTTCTCTTGAGTTTAAGTATTACTTCACTTCAAATATATTCTAACTTTAATAAGTAGGCAGATAAAATGAATTAAGGCATCTAAAATTATGGGTTTTGTATGCTAATTTCTTATCTTTTGCTGATTAAATAAATAGTTGGATACTCTGTTTTTATTCTCTAGAATTGAAATAAGCACTGATTTCTAAAAAGTTAATAAGAATGGAATTTCTTATTTCTTCTGAAGTTAGTGATGTTAAGTCTGTCTTTTTAGGTATAAAAAAATAAGTTTCGCTGCCTTAACTATTTTTATATTTATAAAAAATTATGACATAAAACTAGTGATTACTCTGAAGCCACTTTAACTGATGTTTAAAAGACTCTGCCTTACTTCAATTGATAGACCAATAGAAAATCTCATCTCTAAGGTTTATAGCACTTTATAACAATTAATGTTATATTTTTATTTCATGTAGATTAAGAAAAAAGGATACATATTCTCTCAAATGTATTCAGTATCGCCAAACAAGTATTTCCGAAGCTATTCATAATTTTCAAGAAATAACTATCCCCATTCTGCATATTATTTTATCTAATCTTTCATTGTTGCATATCATTTTACTCTCAGCGTCTTATAGCAACACAAAACACCTAAAATGCTCTTAAGATCTTTGTTCAAATGTCACTTTGCCATAGACCTTTCTCTTTTCAACCTCTACTGTTATCCAGCCAGCTATATTCTCTGGATATGCTTTAGCATTGAATCGTTAATAATCTGTATATGAAATAAATGAATTTTAAACTTATACATGTCACAGATTGTTTAATTCACAGAATCAAAGTGTATACATACACACACACACACACACACACACACACACATATATATTTATACAGACATACTTATATCTAACTGTCTGTATAACTGTATCTGTATCTGAAACAGATATACTTTTCCTATGCCACTGGTACTTAACAGTATAGTAAGTACAATGGTGGGCATGATATAGGCCCTCAATGTATACACCTAAAGAGTCTGTAGAAAATCACCATGAAATGATTTGACATTCATACAGTACTTAAGGGATTAATAAGCATGTACTAATCTTTAGAGATTAAAATTATTTAAAATAATTATAATACATACAACCTTCAGTTTTGTTAATAAAAAGCCAGTATTTGATAAGAGAAATACAGAGTTCATCGATAGATAGAAGGGCACATTTTTCAGTACCAATAAATAAATAATTGGGCAAGAAAGGCAATTGTCTCAAACATTAGGAGATATGAGCTTCTGCAAAGATTTTCAATGAATAAGAAAAAAAGCCAGTCCTAACACAGAAAGTAACCCTCACAATACTAAAAGTCTGTGAGCCTGTAGACCTCTTATGCTGACAATTTAGAGAATGTATAAACAGAGAGGAAATGTTACTAACGATATACTGAGCCTCTCCTGTCCTGGTACTTTTACCTCCTATTTTTCTCACTCAACCTAAAATAGTATTCAGTTCAGGCCTTGTGGGAGTTCCATAAATATGTTTATAGAATTTCTACTGTGAATCTTGGCATGAGACTCAAGGATTTCCCAAGATCACACGATTCAATATGTTGGATAGAGTGAAAATTCAAAACCTATCTATCTAAATCAAATGCACACATTCTTTTACTTACACTCTACTGTAATTATCAGAAATACATAAGAACCAAATAGTAGAAAATATATACATGTATTTATATTATGTATATGTATATAAATTTATGCTAAAGGTGGAAATGCTTTCTCCTAGTTTATTGTGTGTTTTAAGCCTCTCAAAATACATTTAAATCTGCTATGAAGAAATTCCAGTGTATCAAATGGTCAAATGGTCTTCTGTTTACAATGAAGAGCAAAATCTCTTCCCATTTCCCCAGCTGTCCCTCTCTTGCTCTTATGTATTTTATATTTTTAACTTTTTAGGCATAAGAAATGTCATTATATTTCCTTCTCCAAGTAATATACTTCTCTATCCTCCTGCCTACAGAAAACTATTTAAATGAAGTAAGGGAATTTAACAACTTTAAAGTATAGGAAATCTGTACACTTCCTTCTCAAACAGTAAGCTGTCCACTCAAAGACAGCCGCTTTTTGAGCTTTAAAGGGCTCACTGGACTTACATTTGATGTTTCAAAAAAATCTACTCCTTTAAAAATGATGAAAGCTGGTGAAAAATTAATTCTAAAGAAAAAGTAGGTCATGTGAAAACATCTATTTATTCTCAATCATGGCATCTTGCTCAGTTAGCACTCTAGTACGTAGTATTTTAGAATTTAAAAAAATTGAAATTGAAGTTACAATTTATAAAAATATCCCAGTCAAGTAGTTTGAAATACTGAAAACATGAAGTCACTACTGTGACAGTTTCTATGTATTTAAATAAAATCTTGGTGGCATTTGAGAGTGGCTGAATTAAATAATTATTTAATGGTAAATAAATAGATGCTAGCTCCTGATTAGATTTGTGTGATGTGTTAAAGCCATATTTAAGCCTTTAATATTACGATGCATTTTTGTAAATATTATTTGTTTTAATTTCTCTTTCAACATTGACTTCTATTTTCTCATTGAGTTTATTGGTACATTTTAGGTATATATACATTTTAGCTACATTCATCATTGGGATCTTGTACCTTTACATGACAGGTGGTCTTGGTTCTCATTTTTCCCATTATCCCTGCCTGCCCTTCACCCCCTCCTCTCGTCCCCATTCACAAAAATTTTGTTTCCATGTTTTCATTTTTTTCCTTTTTCCCTTATTACCTTTCCCCTACCCTTCCCATTTCCCTACACCTTTAGCCCTTTTCTTCCTATTTCATATTGTCAATTATATCATTGGGATTTTATGTACCATTGTAGTTTTTTACACCAGAGAAACTATCCAGTATTTAGGCATATGTGACTTATTTATTAGGAGTATATCCTCAATATGTTATCATTTTCACATGAATGACTCTAATTTCTCATTCTTTGACTTCTTTTTTAATTGGTCACATTTGAATTACTATAGTTTATGTTTCTTTATACATGATATGTACATTTGATACTCTTTGTGCGGGTTTTACTATATATTTTCCATTTTACCCACTATTAAGTTTAGGGATTTTAATTTTTTATCTAATCTCTTTATTATTAAATTACCTTTCATGACATAATTTGTATGGCATAACTTGCCTATTTTTCTTTATGATTTCCCTTCCTTTCCTCAGATGTAAAAGATACATTTAGGAAAGGAAAAAGTAGCAGGTACTTAATAAATCTTCAAAATATAAATTTTTGACTGTCTGCAAATAAATTTCATATTTTTCTTTAATCATCTATGGCATAGAAAAAAATTTTAATATCTTCTGAAATGATTTTAAGATTTTGCTTCCCCAACATCACAGATAATTATTGAACTAAGCTATGTTTCATAATATTATCTCAAAATTTAAGCAACTTATCAAGTAATACAAAATTTAAGTGATATCCACTGCCATTTAAAGAATTTCAAATAATTAAAATTTTAGTTTTGCTTTCAATTTTGAAATCATGTTTGGTAGAGATTGCCAGAAAATTCAAGAAAAAAATGCATAATTGAAATAACATGTATCTGTAAGACTGATAAAGAAAAAAAATATAGTTTGTATTGTAGGCTTTTTAAATGGAGCACTTATAATTTAACCAGCTTGAATAAAAATGAAATTGACAAGCACTAATTTTTGTGAGTATCTTCTTTGGTGGTAAGAATAAAGCATTTTGAAGAGGCATGTACTAAGTGACCTGATCACCTCCGATGTGATAATGCAACATTTTATTTGAAAACTAAAAAGAATTAGGTGCTATTTACTTTGTGAATTGAATAAGAAAAATATGCCCTTTAAACCTTTTCACTAAAAAAGTAAAATATCTTTTTGTCATCTCTTTATGTCTACAAATTGCTTGACATTTAACAGTTTAAATGCCATTAGCACTGAATGTTAAGCATCTATCAAAGAAAATTTAGGTAAAGATTTATATTTAATACTTTAAGGATATCATCTTGATAGTGCTAAACCAGTGGTTTCAGTGCACTCCAAGAAATAAAGGATCACTGAATATAGAATTATTTGAAGACCGTGTTTACATTTTCAAACAGTCATCTCTTGTACCTGCTTTATGGCCAGAAGACTAAGCTTTCTAAACTGAGATTTTTAATATGTCCGATTCTTTGTTCTCAACCTCACACATATTGGAAAAGTAAGACAAACTCATCTGTTTGAATTTTAGTTTTAAAAATATGTTTCTCTTCTTCATTTCATAATATACCAGTTAAGATTTTGAATTTATGAGACCACTAGATCTGAGGGAAAATCTTTGTTCAACCACAAATAAGGAAAACTATACATCTTATATATGATCAATAATTCTCATTTTTCTCACGTAGACATAGGAATAATACTACCTTTATGGGTTTCTGTGCTGTGATGGTTACTTTTATGTGTCAGTTTGGCTTAGGCTACAGTTCCAGCAATTTAGTCAAACCTAGGCATTCCTTTTGAGGTACATTGAAGATATAACAAATACAATCGGACTCTTTTAATAAAAGAGACTACCTTTAACATTTTTCTTTAGGCCTGACCAATGAGTTGAAAGACCATAAAGGAACACCTAAGCTTTTCCTGTGAAGAAGAAATTCTCCATATTGTAATACAAATTCCTGCCTTAGTTTCCAGACCACAGCGCCCACAGTAGAGATTTCAGACAATATTCCACCCAATCATGTGACTCTGTTCATTCAAATAGATCTCTAGATACACTGTCCCAATGGAGAAGGTATATTCTTCTATTTATTTTTGTTTTCTTTTAGCTATGTTTTACATTTTTTGTTGTAGGCGTATCAATAATTGGCATGGCATCTATTCATAAGTAATTAATTTTTACATTGTTTATACACCATTACTGGTCAGTTTATTTTCATATTTTCACCTTGTACCTACCACTCTTGTAAAACCCTTTATTTAATACTGTAATTATTTAGATTTTCAAAATAAAAATAATATATTTTGGCAAGAATGAAAGTTTTTCTTTTCTAAGATATATTTTTATTAACTTTTCATTTTATTGCCCTGGAGAATGACTGCAAGCTAAGTGACTGGTTTATTTTCTGTCTTATGTTCATAAAAAATGAGCACTATTTCATCATATTATTATTTTTAACATTTTTACTACGTAACACTTAAAATGCTACAGGACAATTCTATCAATGCACATGCCACATCAGGTGGGTCCTTAAAATCCATTACTCCAGCAGCTCTCTCTGCCAGTTTGAGTAAAAGTTAAAGTCCTTTCCCCCAATTGGTATGTAAACAGAGAAATATATCTAATATCACAGATTTAGTTAAGTAGAGCAGTTTGGCAGAGTCTGCCAAAAAATGTGTACATATTTCCAGAAAAGAAAAACTTGTGTAAATATTTCAATATTAAATGTATTGACACATCATAAGATTAACACAATTACCTTGGCCTCTACAATTACAGGAGGTGCTCAGAGTGGTGGCCATTAGAGGCAGGCATTTATGAACAGCAAACTGTTGCTTGTGTCACCTTGGTCATTGATCTTGCCACATATGCATTTTCAATTTCTTCTCCAACGGCAAACAGTGTAGCGGTTTTTCTTCTAGTATCACGCATATGAGAATAACACCATCAGTTGACAAAACATTGTACTATTTTTCTTTTCTTGAAATGTGTGTTTGGTGGACATTTTGTGCTTAGAAAGCCTAGATCACAGTCCTGTGTACTTAAACATTGAAATATATTGCATTAGATCACCTGGGTCATCAATTTTATACAAATAATGACAATAAAAATGTAGAGGAGTAATTATACATTTTAAATGAGCAGATTAAGAATATTCATTTAATTAGCCCTATACTCACATTAGTAATAAAATATTGTACTATATGATATGTACTAAATTATGAAAAGGAAGAAAAAGCAAGGTATAGTTGTGAAGTAATGGCCTTTGGAATGTGACCCTGAACTTTGAATTCCCTCCCTGTGTTGAAGCTTGATAAAAATATAATGAATATTTAAATTTATGAAATGTATTATATTAAAAAGCACAGTTCCATTAACCCCCCTCAAAATAATGTCCTTCGCTTTGAGCACCCATTCCATCAATCTTGCCACTTTCTCAAGAATTGTAGACACTCCCCTTCTTCAGTGTCTTCAGTTGTGCTGTTATGGTTGCCTCTGTATCCTGAACTAGTTAAAAACCTTAGTATTTCATGTTTTTAAAAATTTTGGTGAAATAGTTAAAAGTCATGTGGTGCCAGATATGGTGATTAAAGTGCTTGAGGACACTCCATCAAGAGTTTCTTTTTTTCTTTTTCCTCATTGAGTTTATTGGTACATTTTCGGTATACAGTACAGTTACATTCATTGTTGTGTTTCTGAGCCTGCCTTTCCCCTGGATGGCAGCAGCAACAGTATTTGATAAAGACAGTCAGGAAAGTCTCCCAGAGCTGTTTCAGACAGTGGCAAGAAGGACAGGACAAGTTTTTTTGAAGGGAGAGGGAGGATTTTGAGGGAAAATGGCAATGTATCTTTTATCATTACTTTTTTATGGAAATATGCACTGTACATTGTGATCACACCTCATACATGTGCTGTGTGGCTAAAAAATTACCAAACTCCTTGTTCAGTAGTTTCCTTGACTTTAATATGGAGAAAATAGTAGGAACTACATTATGATATACTGTATAAAGTAAATGAATTAATATATGTGGAGCAGGTAGAGTAACTTGTATATAGCACTATTTGAATTATTAGTAGTAATATTATTATTCATTACACATTGTTACTTAATGCACAAATAGCTTAAATTTATAATATTTGTAAAACTTAAAAGCTAAATAAAGCTTATATAATATCTTTAAAACCTCATTGTTCCACTTATTACAACATAGTTTGGGTTGTAGTTACTAATTCACATTGTGTTATTTTACTTTTTTTTTTTTTTTCCGGTACCGGGAATCAAATTTAGGCCCTTTTGCTTAGTGAGGGAGGCAGCCGAACCACTGAACAAAATCCTGGCCAGTCACATTGTGTTCTTTTTTTTTTTAATTAAAGATTGGAAAGATACATGATTACAAGAAATGAAGATACTAAATAAAAATTTCAAATATACATATATATGACAGCAAAAAAGGATATGAAATAAACAAGAATTTATTAACACAAATTAATCAAAATACATTAGTTTGATGTGATCTTCAAACATTATGTTCTTTGTCATTTTCTTATAATATTTTTGAAATAATGTAATTATAAATAAAACAAAGTTGCATATTATAGTTGAGAAACTGTCCTCAAAATTTTATGATTTATAAACCCCTTGGTTTAATTAATTGATAAATATCATATACTTGTTGATTGTACCACTTACATTTTCTAACAAAACTTCCCACAGAAAAAAATATGCTTTATATTTGAAATCCAAAAGCAACTAAAAAAATCACATTTTTAAGATCAGATTTTTCTGTTTCTATTTCATTATATCCCATAGTTAATTTTATTATATTTTATAAGCATAATGATAGAATTTAACACCAATAGATATGTGATATTCTTCCCAAATGACTATGAATTAAGTCAAGCATGTAATTTAAAGAAATCATAAGGTTGCCAGAGAAACTATCAATATGCCAAATGTGCACAATCCTATCACATTCATGCCCATGTTTCTCATTTAATAGTGCATACATATGAGTAAAAACATACCCCCACATATATACAAAATGCATATTTTCTATACTACAATATATACTTGGATATAATAAAACAGTGCAGCGAAGTGTGGAATGTTGGTAATTTGTATAATTTGAGAAAAAACAAATAGCATCTTTGAAGGAGTTGGAGAATTTTCAATATGTATCAGATACTAACTGATATTCATGATTAAGTATAGTTATAATAAAATTTACTTAAAAATTAATATGCATCGCCAGTAGAAAATAGGTACAAAGATATATTGATAACATAACAACATTTATTTTAACAAATTTCCAACCAACAAGCTGTAGTGACAGAAAAGGAAGTTTGTAGACAGCAAAGAGGAAAATGACAGATGGGCCTTAATACTTTTCATACTTCTCATATATACAGATTTTATAAAGTCTCAAATAAAAAAGCAAAGAAAATGAGAACCAAAATAACTCATCAATTTGGTAGACCAACATAAAAGATTTCATAAATTCTCAAATAAAAAAGCGAAGAAAATGATAACCAAAATAACTCATCAATTTGGTAGACCAACATGTAGAGACAAAGATTAATGTATTGATACATTTTAAAATATGAAATGTAAAGCCTGAGGTTTAGCTCAATAGTGCTGCACCTGCCTAGCCAGAACAATGTGCTGAGTTTAATCCCCAGCATCAATAATACCCAGCATCAGAGGAAGAAAAAGAAAAAGGAAAAAAAAGAAGAAAAGAGAAAAATAAAGCATATATACTTTCTGACGTACTCAATAAATTAAAAATAAATTTATTTGTTATCTCTTCCTCTTGAATTGTTCCCTTCGCAAGGATGTAGTGAGCTTCTTTGTCTCTTTCAATCAGTTTAAATTTGAAACTTACTTTGTCTGTAAGTATATATGTATACTTTCTGACATACTCAATAAATTAAAAATAAATTATTTGTTATCTCTTCCTCTTGAATTTTCACCTTCACAATGATGTAGTTAGCTTGTCTCTTTCAATCAGTTTAAGTTTGAAACTTACTTTGTCTGTGAATAAGATTGCTACCCCTGCTTATGCTTTTTTTTGATGGGGGAGCTCCTGTTACATGAAGAAGTTTTCTGTCCTTTCTTTTTCAGTCTATGGGCTTCTTTTTACACTAGATGTGTCTTGTATACAACATATTATTGGATCTTGATGGTGAGCTCCTGTTACATGAAGAAGTTTTCTGTCCTTTCACAGTCTATGGGCTTCTTTTTACACTAGACATGTCTTGTATACAACATATTATTGGATCTTGCTTCTTAATCCTTTCTGCTGGTCTATTTCTCTTGATTGTTGAATTGAGGCTGTTAATATTGATGGTTATAACTGATATGTACTAATTTACTATTATCATGTTTGTTTGCTTTTTTTTTTCACCTTCTCCTTTTAGTTTCTTGGCTTGCTTATTTGATTTGCTCTTTTGGGCCTCAGTATACAACATATTATTGGATCTTGCTTCTTAATCCTTTCTGCTGGTCTATTTCTCTTGATTGTTGAATTGAGGCTGTTAATATTGATGGTTATAACTGATATGTACTAATTTACTATTATCATGTTTGTTTGCTTTTTTTTTTCACCTTCTCCTTTTAGTTTCTTGGCTTGCTTATTTGATTTGCTCTTTTGGGCCTCATTGTGTTGTTAATAACCGATATGTACTAACATTATTATCATGGTTTTTTTTTCACCTTCTCCTTTTAGTTTTTTGGCTTGCCTATTTTATTTGCTCTGTTGGGCCTCATTGTGTTGTTACCTTCATTGTCTTTTTCTAGGATATTGTTTAGACTTCATTATAGTGCCAGTTTGGTATCCATAAAGTTTCTCAGGTGTTCTTTATCCTGGAAATATCTTATTTCCCCATCCATTTTAAAAGAAAATTCTTTATCCTGGAAATATCTTCTTTCCCCATCTATTTTGAAAGAAAGTTTTGCAGGATACATCAGTCTAGGTTGGAGGTTGTTTTCTTTTAGTACTTGAAATATCTCATTCCAGGCTCTCCTTAACCTAAGGGTTTGTATTGAAAAGTCTGCTGTAATTCTGATAGGCTTTCCTTTGCATGTAATTTGTTTCTTGTCTCTTACTGCTTGTAGTATTTTGTTCTTCTTTTGGGTTTCTGGGATCTTGATTATTATATGTCTAGGTGTAGATTTTTTTTTATCACGGCTAGTTGGAGTCCTATATATGCCTCACTTATCTGTATGTCAAATTCTTCCCCTCTATTTGGGAAGTTTCTATAATTAATTCTGTGAACAGCTTTTTTAAGTCATTTACATTTTCTCCTACTACTTCTTGAATTCCTATCAATCTTACGTTGTTTTTCTTTGTATCATCTAAGAGTTGTTGTATCAATTTCTCATGATCCCCTACTGTTTTTAAGAGACCTCTCTTTTCACTGTCACTGACTGCAATTTTAAATTTTATAATTCATGGCTTCTATCATGGTCCTGAGCTCATCTATTTTCCTCTCAGCTTCTGTTCTAGAGTCATGAATTATAACTTTCATTTTGCTTGTCATCTCTATGATTATCTGGGAAATTACTTCTGTTTTATATTTCTCTAGAGCCTGATTTATCAGTTTTGTTACTTCCTGTGCTTTGAGTTCAGAGTGTCCTGATGATTCACTATCAGATTTTTCATCCTCATTTGCCCCACTATTTGCCATTGGTGAACTGGAAGTCTGTCTCTTTATCTTGCTTAAGTGTTTACTCATTTTTACTATTATTGTGTGGGGGCCCAGTCATAGCCCACTGGAGTTTGACATTCGGAAAATAACTTCCTCCTGTACAATTAAGGCATCGGCACAATCTATGTAACATTTGTTACTTTTCAAGGACACTGTTTGTTAAACTTGCTTTGTTTTTGACCCTGGGATAACAGGAACTCCTTAGCGGAAGATCTGATGTTATCTGTAAGAGTCAGGAAATCTGGTCTTTACATAAAGATAAAAACAATTGCTTGGTGCTTCCTGTTGTTGTGTGCCCTTAAAAGCTTCTTGCTGATGTGAGCCTTTAAAAGGAGCTATTTCTGTGAAATAAATTAGACTTCTCTTAGTCTCCACTCAAGCTTGAGTGTTCTTTCCTTTCTCAATCCTCACTCCCCAACTCAGGCATGTTAGTGTTGTGACAGCTGGGCTGCCACATTGTTGTTGAGTCATCAGTTTAACCTTTAGGTTATTACTTAAATCTTCCTGATATAGTTGGGCTGCAGCCCGTGGGTCTCTAATGACTCATAGACATTCTCATTTTGATCATACTGAAGAAAACAGCTCATTGAATCAATCACAAGCCTTTATCCTAATTGATACAATCAGCACCACAATATAATGAAGCACAATTTACAAATTGATCAATTATGGTAGTCATCAATCTATTACCTTCAAACCATGTAAATTTAATTAAGATCAAGAAGCAATCCAAAATATGCTTACAGTAAATAAACTTTTCAAAAGGATGTTTACCATTTACAATGGGGGCTTAAAACAAAGTTAAGACAAGAGGAGTAGATAATAATAAGAATTAGAGAAGGTTTCATATGAAGCCAAAAGACATAGAATGACCAATCGTCAGGAAATTGTTAAATTCACAAAGAACAAACAAAACAAATATAGTAACCCTTGAGTGAGGTAGAATAACATAAGAAAAGAACATCAAGAAAAGAGAAATAAATAATAAAAGAAGAAATCTGAATTAGGACAAGAGCAGAAACAAAAAGAGAGATGAAGGATACTATAGTGGAGTAAGAGACTGAGTTAGAGAAAGAAAACAAAAAAAAAATAGAATTTGCAGAGTATGATGAAAAAAAGAAACAAACAAACATAAGTTTAAAGGGCCTCTTTCAGTCTATATCATAATATACAATATGTGCTGCCATTTGCAGAGCCGAGTCCCCTGATCTCAGCTAGCTGGTGGCAGAACCCCACAAAGCAGACTGAGCTCGGGCTGCAAGGCCCAGACTGAGTTCCCCGACCTTCTAAAGGGTTGAACTCCACAGTTCTACTATAAGTTTCCCCCACCACTTCTTTAAAGATGTTCAAAGTTGAAAGTGCCAGAAAATACTCTTTATGACTACCTCTGCCTCTACAGAGTAGGTCCAAAGACTGGTACAATCAGGAGGTCTAAAGCGCTAGGGGGAAGGTTGGGGGGGTGCCCACGCAGCTACCTTTCTAGTGCTGAAGATGACAGCAGCAGCGCCAGCAGGGGAGGGCCCGGCTGAGCAGGCCCTCTGGTGCTGAAGATGGCAGAATGCCCACATTGTGTTCTTAATAGCAAAATTGTGATTTTGTAAAAAAAAAAAAGAAAAAAAATAGTTGAGCTGGGCATGGTGGTGCACACCTGTAATCCCAGCACCTGGGAGACTGAGGCAGGAGGGTCGCTCTGAGTTTGAGCCCATAGTGAGTTTCAGGTCAATCTCAACTACATAGTGAGACCCTGTCTGAAAACAAAACAAAACAAAACAAAAAAAATAGTTGTGTTTCCCATTAGAATTATTTTATTTAAACTGTGTTTATTATTAATATTATTTTAATTAAAATCATACTTGCATATATTGTGGGGAACAGTGTAACGTATCGATCTATGCATAAATTATGGATTCTAAGAGCAAACTATTTCCTCACCTATTGTCATTTTTCATGTTAAAATACACAAAGTTGACTCAGGTATTTTAAATACACAATATGTTATTATTGAGTATAACGTAATAGATCTGAAATCCTATACAATCTGTTTATTTGAAACTTTGTATACTTCTACAAATAATTCTCTGGCTCCCTACATCCTAATAACCAGCTGCTTCTTTGTTTTTAAATAGTATAGTTGTATCAAGAAACCTGTGATGCTAGTGCATGTTTCTGAAGTATTAATTAAGTATTAATTACTGGAAAACTTGGAAGCAAAGATTTTACTCACCTCTCAGAGGTCATATATTTTAAAATAATACTGAAACTGCTGTACACTCTTTCTATTTATGTTCTCATTGATCCTATAATCTTTATAATTTAAATTGTATTATATTGCTACTTCTAATTTTTTCAACAATATAAAAAATTTATATACTTCAAAAAAGTATTGGTTAATAGTTTCAGATTATTCCTGGAAACAGACTGGATAAATACTGTCACTATATCAAATGTGCTCAAAATTGTAAATTAGTCTTCAAAACTCTTTGAAGTAGATTTTATTAGTAGTAGTATAAAAAAGTAATTGTGTTTTTATGGGTCTAAGCCTGACCAAATGCTTCCTCTGTTGAAAATATTTTAGTATTTATCACATCCAAAATAATGTTACTTGCAAATAAGAAATTTCAACTTATTTTGTTTCCTTTTTCTTTATTTTCCTGTTTTTCATTTCATTACATATCACATTCTAGTATATTTACTAAATGATGACTAGTTTGAGCATATTTGGGCCATTCTCAATGTGAAGGAAAATATTCAATCTTTCACCAAAAGTATCATGTTGGTTGAATATTTTATATAGATGATATTGTCGAGTTGAGAGCTTTTAATCAGGAAAACAGGATGAAATTTTCCACATGGTTTTTGCATGAAATCATTTGATACTTTCTTCTTTAACCTACAAAAGTAGAGAATTAAATGAAATTTTGATTGTTGAAATGATCTTATGTTGCTGGGATAATCCCCATTTGATCATAGTGTATTAATATTATAGTATAGTATGAGATTTGATAAGCTGGCATTTTGTTGAGAATATTTGTTCATATATTCAGGGATAACATTTGCTTATTTTTCTTCTTATTATTATTTTCTGTACATATGTGTTTAAACCAATAATTTAAAGCATATACACACACACACACACACACACACACACACACACACACACACACATATATATATATATATATATATATATATATATATATATATTCAAACCAAAAAAGCCAAATGTACATTTGAGTGAATAAGGTAATTATGAAATATATACTATGAAATGCTAACCAGTAATAACTTTTGATATATAAAAATGTATGCTTTTAGCTCAAAATTATAATGCTAAATAAAAAAAGAAAGATTCAATATTGTCATGATTTCATCCTTTAAAAAAATCTAAGGCATGGCACTTTATAATGACAGACTAAGACAATACTTTGCTTGAGATGGAAAGAAAGGAGAATTAATTTTAAAAGAATACAGAAAAAGACTGTAAGATATGTTCTGTTCTGTATTACATTATGTTTCTTGTGTACATAAATATTTAAGTGTAAATAATTATTTACATATTATTGCATAAATATTTCATAAATATTTATGTATATTCTTGTGTACATAAATTGTGCACCTTACATGTGTTTAATTTATTGTAAGTTAATTATGTATCAATGATGTTATAAAAATAACACAACTAAGTAGAACAATTTCATGTTGATTTATCTCATGTTATCTGCATTTTAGGGAAAGAAAGAAAAGTCTGGTTTGTGAAATAAAGTCCTAGATTTACTAAGTTAGTAAATGAAATAGATAGAATTAAAAGCCATAAGAATGTCTTAAAATCCTAAGTACTTAAGTATTATTTTGCACAGTATCTTTAAGTGATTATTTAAATTATTAATGCTTTTTATTACATTTCTTCTCTGTATAATTTGATAGCATTACAGATGAACATATTTGCATGTATTTAAATCAATCTTTAAATGTTCCCTTTCATTAGTATTATTGAAGCAATATATTGTTTTCACTCTACTAAAGGTATATTGTGAACCAAATAATTTTTTCTAATCTTACCTAAGGCATAAATCTCCATCAACATCTTTACTTCTGGAAGAAAATTTAATTGTTCCATCTCATTTCCATCTCACTGTTGTTTCAGATCCTCAAGGAAACAAATTACAAAATTACATTAGATATGTAAGATATTTATTGATGTGAGACCGTATTTTTAATAAAAATAAATCAGAAAGGAGAAGGGAGGAGGAAAGTAAGGAGAGAGGAAGTAGGAGGGCAGAGAAGGAGAATATGCAAGAAGAATGATCAGACCACAAAGATAAGTCTTATTCTGTTTTCTTAAAACAGATGGCATCATGACTGAGAAAGATTTGGGAATCATATATCAAACTGGGAAGATTATCAGAAACTTTCCTTCAGGCAGAAGGCTCTCTCTGGGTCAGAAGTGCCTATTGGGCTCCCAAGCCTTTCATGAAAGGCCCTTTGCAGTGCTCCTCCTGCAGTGCTCAGGATTGGACATGAGCACTATGGAATTCAGTGTTGGATCCACAGCTACTATGGTTATGGACATCAGAATATTAAGCTGCTTGCCACATTGAAAGATTTGAGTGACACATTTTTATGGCAACTATAATAATATAATTGCTTGAATTTTCACACAGGATAGAGGAAATGACTCACGCTAAATAGATAGTAAAAGAAGTGTGAGTTATAAAACTAATAAGACATTTTTATTGCATCAGGAGCGATATTTAATTCAAATGTCTATGGACTAGATAGCTCCAGATTCCCCTGCATCTTCTTCTTACTTTTTCCTGTAGCAGAAAAGTGAAATGACAAGAAATGCTCCACAAAATAACTATGAGTTTTTAGTTCTGATGTGTTCTTCCTCTCCCTTTCCCCCAGTAAAGTCAATTTCCTGGGTTAAGATTTCAAAATTGGTTTACCCCATGTGTGTTCTTGAGTCATTACATCCTGTACAGTGTTTTTCTGAGATCATTTGGCTGAAATTCTTTATTCTTATGACTCATTCCTAGGAAATGATAATCTACAGTAATTAAACAGATAAATTTATTTTCAAAAGTGTGGAAGGTTACTAGGAGTCGCTTCTGAACAAGTCATTATAACAGCAAAATTTCCAACGATAAGTAGCCTAACTATTCATTTGCTAAACTATAGCTCTGACTGGACGGAGGAAATTTTAGTAATTATTTTCCCGAATCTGTTACATTATCATAAAATTATGATATCTAAAACAAAGTGTACAAAACAAAGAGGAAATCAAGTGTTTTTGACCTGATATTTTCTTTTGTTTTCCTTGTAGATTGACATTCTGTTTTTTGTCCTCATATTTCCAGGTCCTTTCAATAAGCATCACTAAGTGAACCCTTGATCCGTGGAAATCTAAAAAGTATTGCATCGCAACTCATTTATTTCCATACCTAAGAAATTTTAGAGTAATAGATGTCAATTTCCCTGATTTTGATTAATTTTATCAGCCAAAACCAAAGTTCATTAACTGAGGTAATGGACATGGATTTTACCTCATTTTTAATATTGCAGAGCAGAAAATAACTTCATAACATTAGAAGGTATAAATGTGCAGAGTGTGTCGCTCTGCCAAGGGTTACTGTGTTTGATCAGCAGTACTGGTGTTACATGATTTTTAATAGAGAGAATCTTACTTTATTAATATACATTAACAATATTCTGACTGAACGTTCACAAAGAAGGACCTGATCTAATTACTAACAAGGCAGTAGTGAAAACAAAAATAAAAACACCTCCTTTTTATGCTTACATTTCATAAAAGAAACATAAAAAATGAATTTTAAAATTATGTGAATGGAATTTCATGTTATATATGTATAGATAAATATCCACACATATCCACATTGATATATGTTATAATATCTGTAAAATATGGATACTTTGGGTATTGGGAAACAAAATTTAATGCTGCTAATACATATAATTGGAAAAAATTTACAGTATAACTAATAAGGAAAGTAGGTTTCATTATAACAGGCTAGATGAAGCTATTTTATTTATTTTTAAATTAATTTTATTGATACATTTAATGCATACTATATAATGACATTCATTGTTGGAAACTTGTACCTTTACATAGTGAATCTTGGTAAATGCACACTTAAATTTAAAAATTGTTTGAAAATATGTTGCAGACATTGCTGCCTTGAAAAATAACTCCCATGTATGCAAAACTAATTGATAATATTAATATATTATTTGACATAGAATGCAGAAGCGTCTTTTCGTTCTGTTGAACAAAGTTACTGTTCTTGCACCAAAAAACAGTAAACTGGGTTAAGGCCAGAGAAGTTCTTTACTTCATGAACTTAATAAATTTTATTTTAATGAGTTTATAGCCCATTTTGCATATATAGGTGAAATTTACTTATTTATGAGAGAGAAAATATATCCAATAGTTGCCATAACCCTGAGTATCACCACAATAAATACAAATCATATTTTGAATATAAAGGGAATAATTGCAATATATTGTGTGACAAAAGTGGAAAATATATCTGTATATAGTAATCTTAATTCTAAAAATTAATATGTCCCTTAGAGTGATTCATTGCACAAAAATAAAACTGTCACTTTTCTCATATTCACAGAGACAATCATATAGAAATGGAGAAAGCATACATGAACATCTGTCAGTATGATTAATCTACATTTACTGAAAGTGTTAGGCTCTCCATTAAACATTTTAAAGCTTTTAACACCTGAGGGCTGCTTAATTTCTTATTATGCCACTGGGACAATTAAAATGGAGTCTTCCAGTCTTAGAATAATTTAATTTCCTTCAATTAAGCACCACAACTTCTGCCTTACTTCTTTATTCATTTCTAATCAATTTTATCATACTACTAGTTTTCCTACAGAAACTGTTTGAAAAGAAAAACATCTAGGAAATAGGTGCTTCAGCGTTAAGAAAGATGCAGTTCCTATTTTTATATTTAAAAAATAGCAAACAATATACAATATATTTAATATGAAAGAATTCCCTAAAGGGAACTGAAGAAAATTAAATGGAAATATTAGGAATGGTAAGATAGACTATGTGTGAGGATTTTTTGACAATTTTTTACTTTGGTTTTCTTAAAAGGGCTAGAAATCTAACAAGCTATTTTCAGAGACAAAAAAAATACATTAGGTTTTATTACAGCATTGTATAAATAGAGCTATTTTAAATTCATACCTTTTTAAATTAAAAATTTGTTGAAAAGTATTGCATACTTTTCAGTGTTTCAATTTTCAATCTTTCTCATAATTTTAAGCCCAAACTTTTGCTAAAGGAAAAAACATATATTTTGCTATTGTTGGATAAAACAATCTATGCGTGCCATTACCTACCGTTAATTAATGGTATTGTTTAGTAAAGGTATAAGCTTGCTAACTTTCTGCCTGTGACATCTGCCTGTTTCTAGTAGTGGGTGTTAAAATATTAGACTGTAATAACACATTCCTGTATTTGTCCTTGCAGTTTTGTTCATTTTTACAACATATTTAGCTTGTCACTATGTTGTTCAGTTCAGGAAGTTCCAGGAAGATGGTGGAGTGGTGAACAAGGAAACAACCTTTGCAAGATGGTGTCCAGACACTGGAATATAGAAACACAAGGAAGAAAACAAAGAGGGAGTTGATTCCTCAGGACCCACCCAGGATCTTAAGTGAGAATTGAAATCCATGGTGAGAGCTAGAGAGATTTCAAGGAGGTGGCAAGTGGCAAGTTCTCCCTCAGCCTCAACCTCTTAAGTCCTCTTTCCCCATTTTCATTATTACTATTATGATGTTAGCTCATGTTTGTATTTTCTTAAGCGACATAAAGAACTAAAGTCTAAATTATGCTCACTATAAATTTGATAATCCTATCCTTGCCTGGGCTTTCTATTTGGAAGTTTTTGAATGTTGTACTGATTACTTGTTCCTCCAGAGAATGTTTGCTTTACCTTTAAACTACCCTGTTTTATTAACAAGGACCAATTTAAACTAACTTCTGAGTTGGCTTCTGGGGGAGCAACTAGTTGGTGTAAATAAAATCTCCAGTCATTCACGAAGGAGATCTACCATTAAAAAGTCTCAAGATGCCTTTAGTCTTTATTCTTCCAAGTTAAGAAGAAAAGTTTAATTTTAATAGAGGGTATTTTCCTTTGTTTTTTTTTGTTTGTTTGTTTACTTGTTTGCTTGCCTGCTTTTATTTTTTGAGACAAGGTCTCATTGTGTAGTCCAGGCTGGCTGGCCAGTAACTCTCAGAAGGCCTCCTGACTCAGCCTCCCAAGTGCTGGGAATACAGGCGTGCACCATGATGTCTGGCTAAAGGATACTTTTTCTAGAGCCCTTACTGAGTTTGTAAACTTTGAAAGTTCTTATATGTATGTAGGAAATTTAGATATTCATAGGTTTCAGGGACTCGAATTAAGTCTTCTGTCTTTTGGGTGAACAAATCTATCAGTGTTCACTTGACAGGGATAGTTGCAGGGATATAGTACATTAAGAAACTAAGTACAGTATTTTATTGGACTTTCTAACTTGTATAAATTATTATTTTTCTTAAATTGAAAAGACCACATATATGGTTGCTGAAATTAAATTTATACCTACTTATTCTCAAAGCTGTAATTATGCTGATCAGAGTCACAGCCAGCAACCCAAATTGGATATGCACATAGGGAAATCGTGACTTGCAAGCATGTCCAGACTCATAAAAGATATGTTCCAACTAGGTCACGCACAGATTGGTTGAGCATGGCCCACAGGTTCATCAACCTGGAACTGGCTAGAAAATGGGAGTCAATCTGGAACTGATAAATACACACAGAGACTTGACTTTAAACGTGAGCACAGCTAATTAAATGTTTCAAGTTGAAAGCACAGTGAAGAGTCTAAGAGTGAGGAGCTGTAGATCAGAAACAGATAAGAAAAACAAATAGCATAAGAAAGGAGAGGAGCAGGAGTATATATATGTGTGTGTGTGTGTGTGTGTGTGTGTGTACACACACATATATGTACTCACACATATATATGCATATATATATGTATATATATATGGATATACACACACACACATGCACACTATTTGCTGTGAAATTTGTTTGGATATGCAATTATTGCAGTTGACTTTTATTCCCAGTGATTTGCCTGTGAAATTTAAAAGATTCTCCTCAAACCTTTAATGCTCACCATTTCTGTTCACTAATGTGTTTGGTGAATTGGCACCAGCAGATCTATGATCACAATAGATGCTATCCTAACCTTCTCCCACATTCACTGTGAAGACATGACTCTATTTTTTTTATTTTTTGGCAGTACCAGGAATTGAACGCAGGACGTTGAACTTATCAGGCAAGCATGATGCCACTGAACCGCATTCTCCAGCCCAGCATGACTCTATTTTTACATGCCTAGGAATGTATTGTTGCCTTTGTGAGTTTGCAGTTGCTTTATATCTGTTGTTCCCATAATCTGGGAATAATTAAAAATCATTATGAATAAAAATGAACATATTTAGAAGTTTTCTAACTGAATAAGCACTTTAAATAAGCATATGACTTAAATATTCTTTTATAAAAATTTGCCTTCTGGGCTTCAAAACAGTTCTTTTATTTCGATATAATGACTTTTCAAATATATTTAAAATAAACTCAAATGACAACTCTATGTGGTTCAGGAATTTTAAATGACAGAATAACAAATAATTTATAATGGCAACTTATAAATGCATTAATTTGAAAGGTACAAGTATGGGCCCAGATTACTAAAGTATTAATTGACATCAATTTAAATTAACATATTCTTAATCTTTAGGTCAAAGAAACAGATTTAAATGAAGCTATCCCAAATTGTGGGCACATGTGAATATATGGAAGTTAATCAAGAATAATCTTTGAACTACTTACCAAAATTATATTTTAAATATAAAAATAGAAACTTGCAATGATTTCACTCCATCAAATGCATCTAATTCATCTACAATTCCATCTATCATTTAGGAAGACTGGTGATTCGACTAATTTAAATTAAATTAAATAGCACATTTAAAATTTTTATCTGTGTGGTATAATTCCTCTAATAAAATCCTACGTCAGTGCTTAAATGGTTCACTAAGGAAAATATTTTTTAATGCTATAATCATTTTAAACTAAACAAATCATCCCACAAAACCAAGTTAACATATTTTGCCAAGAATTTGCAACCTACCTAAGAATGAAAAGCTGTGCCTTCCCTAATTTGAACTATACTGCAATGAAAACACATTTATTGAAATGAGAATACATAAAGGAAACTCAGCACGATGATTTGGGGATATATAATAGTTCAGTAATACTTTACATTAGAGATGTAATGCTTACAAAACTGTTGACTCATTATCCTGTCAAGCGATGAAAGGGTAATGGCTGTTAAAAACACCATCCACATTTCATCATGTTCTAACTTACAATATTTCAAACCTTTCATAGACTATTTAATCCACTGGTTCATTGACTAAATTCTTTAGCTTTCAAGATCATAAAAATAACACTTTTGTCTGTGGCCAGCCAAGGTTGTAAGTCTTTTATTTGTGTTTCTCTTCTGTGGCTTTGTTGTCATTCACAGTCCGTGCTTGTGTTTTAAATCCCATCGTTGTCGTTGGAGCAGGACAAGTAATACTACAGAAGGGATATAAATAGTAAATACACTGTAAGTCACCAGAGTCATGAAAACAGGTGTCTAAAATAAAAATAGAAACAAGTGGGATTTTAAAAATATGTGTCTGTCTTCAGGAACCTGAAATTTGCACTACTCTAGTTAGATTCAGCTAGTTTAGGGACACCAAAGTTTTACAGAGATGTATGTATTAAATAAACATATATTGGAGAATAACTGTAAGCAAGAAGTACCAACCTTAATGGCCTTTGAACCACGTTCTTGTAGCTACCTTGCAATAAAAAATGAAGTCAATGCCTCTCTGGAGCATGTAATCCTCAAGAGCAGGCTCTATTGTTCTCTATAATCCTACAGATTTCCACTTCATACATTTTATGTAATTCCTTACTTCCTGTAAGAACATGAAGTTGAAACCCTCTCAACTCATACAGATCAATTAAAAAGCCACCGGATTATGCATATATTATGTCACTTTCTTTTCATTTTAGAGCTTGCTGATCATTAAAATGACAATTATTTTGGTTGCTATGTGTTTAATGGTTGACAAACTAGAAAGTGGGTTTTTTAAAATTAATTTTATTGGTACATTTAAGGTATACAACATAATGACATTCATCGTTGGAAATTTGTACCTTTACATAATCCATCTTGGTTCTTATTATTTCCCCCATCCTCTGCCCTCCCTTCAACCGCTTCCTCCCTCCATATCTACAAAGACTTTGTTTCAATTTTTTAATTTTCTCATATCAATTCCATTCCCTTCTTTCCTTTCCCCTACCCTTCCTATTTCCCCTTCCCGTTTGTCCCTTTTCTTCCTATTTCACATTATCTATTATACCCATTAGTCCTTATTTACACTTACAGGTTCTCATACTAGAGAAACTATTTGGTATTTACACATATGTGTCCTATTTATTTCAGTTAAGGATGTGCCACCGTGTTCGTTACAGCACAATCTGTAATAGCTAAAACATGGAAGCAGCTCAGCTGCCCATCAACAGGAGACTGGAAGAAAAAAAAAAAGTGCTTTATTTTAATAAAATGGAGTACTACTCAGCTATAAAAAATGAAAAATTAGAGACATTTATAGCTAAACGAAAGTGGGTTTCAATTAAAGTATTTATTTTCAAAACAGTGGCAAACAAAATGTTATAAATGCCTTTATCCCAGATAGAAAAAATGAGAGTATTTGTAAGGTCACATAGCTAAATTCCATGGAGACTGGCTTTTCCCAGATTTAATAATAGACTGATGAAGCGAAACTCAAAATTATAACAAAACATAATCTCTCCACAGTTGTGTTAAAATGTTTTCATTACAAATATGTATGTAATGAACACTTATAGGATAAATTTATATTATTTATTATATTATTTATATTTAGTTGTCAAAATCAAACTTGTGACCTGACTCAATCATCAGTGTAATCAATTTAAGGTGGCAATTTGAGCTTGTCCTCCAAGTGTACAAGAATAGCTAAAAACTGTGACAAAATTCAGATTCTACAAATAAATTAAAACTTGTTACAGATATCTAGATGGACAGGAAACAGATGATAATGGCATGTCTATGAGTGTAGTTTCAATAGAGGTGCTGGTGAACCCATGCTGATCAAGACTATACTTTACATGTACCCAAGTAGACAATTCTATGATAGCTCCAAAACAATATTCGTTGGATAGAAACCTAGACCTATTTAAATAAATCTGTTTCTGGACTGAGTGCTGAGACACTGGATTGATAACATTACAAAATTCATAGTAAAGTAGAAATCAGTGCAGAGGATGGAAAAAAGATAGAAATATCCCTGATTAAATCAAGCTACTCAATAATCGATACAGTAGTGACAGTAAAAGAACATATGCCTAAAGTAGCCAAAAATAGAAGCAGGATGAACTAGTTCTACAGAATACTGTTTCTAACCCCCCACAAACACATATATACAAGGACTCCTCAAACAGATAGTAAATAGCAACCATAAACACAGCAAGGAAATTCAATGAACTAAAAATAAAAAATAAAACAGATTTTTATTGAAGAAAATAATCATCTTAGAAATAAAAATAATGTTAATTTAAGACTAATGGATTTGAATTCTAGGGTAGCACCATAATTTAACAGACAATTAGAAATACATTCACCAAAAAGAGCCACAGGGAGGCTGCAGTTTATTATATATAGAAAATATGTAACTCTAACAAAAGAAAATGTGTTTTTTAAAGTAGCACTCTTGTTTTAGCACTAGTTAGATTTAATGACATTACCTTTTCTCTCTTTTTTTTCTTTCATTAGTTTTGGTTCATTTTATGTATACAATAATACATAAAAGCCATCGTTGGGATATTGTACCTTTACATGATGTATCTTGGTTCTTATTTTTTCCCAATTCCCCTGTCCTCGCTTTAACCCCTCTAGCAAAGACTTTGTTTTCATTTTCTTATATTAATTCAATTCCTCTTTTCTTTCCCCAAGCCCTCCTACTTCCCCTTCCCTTTTGCACCTTTTTCTTCCTATTTCACACTATCTAGTATACATTTGGATCCTTATTTACACTTTTAGTTCCTCACACCACAGAAACTATTCAATATTTACACATGCGTGTCCTATTTATCTAACTTATCTGAAATAATATAATTAAACTAAGTTAAATTTTTTAGAAGTAAAATAAAAATATTTTAGATATTAAAAAATATAACTAACTGTTGCACAAAGAAACTTCCAGTGAATGATGCCTATGAAATATACTCCAAAGAAAAAAAGTCCATAGTGAAATGACCAAGGAAAATACAATGTACATAGGATCAATTATATACAAATGGGAACACTATTTTTTCTACTCACCCCAAAAAAAGTAACATTAAAACTTAATAAACAACATCTGGTCTACACCAGATGGATTAATAAAAAATAGCTAATTCAAATTTTAAGGATTCTGTTTTATCAAAGAAGGTGATACAGATATTTAAATAAGCTTAGATAATAGTATAAACATAGAACTAAATATATTTCCCCCAAAATGAATAATAATCTTCAACTGACTCAATATATACATGTATGTGTGTGTGAACAGAAATTCTAATCCATCTGTGAAGAAAACAATTATAAAAAAATTCTTCCATAAGCCCTTCTTATCCCCAACATATGTTCATTGAGTGACCACTGTGGCAACCTCTCTTGTAAGTGTTTGGGGGGGTCTCAGCAAATAAACCAACAAACAAAAACAATAAAGAAAATCCATTTGAATATAAAGAACAAATTAAGACAGTCTCACGTGCACACACACACAAAACTCATACATGTGTGTCTCCTTTGATCTAGGAGAAAGACCAGAAAAGATTAAAATGCAGAAGATTGTGACAGTTAATCATAATTGTCTAGTTAAGTGGTTTAAAAGCATCCTGTAGAGGTCATTAAATCATGTGGCATTAAACTCAATAGTGGATTAATCAATCCAAAAACATTCCATAGTTCAGTATGCTATTTATAGGCAGGACGCAGTAGAAAGAAAAAATCACCAGGGAACTGCCTTTGGAGAGTATTTAACTTGCTGGCATGCTTACCCTGTACTTTGCTTTTAGGCCGAGATGAAATGAACAATTTTATCAAACCATACCTACCTGCCATCTTGTTTCTGCCTTGAAGCCAATTGAACATGGACTAAGCCCTCTCAAAGTGTAAGCCAATTTAAATGTCTCTTCCTGTCAATTGTGGATCTCAGATATTTTGTGCCATCAATGGAAAAGCTGACTAATATGGGGATTGCATGAGATAAAACACAAACCATAATGAAAATAACATATCTAAAAACATCACTATTTCAATATCTCAAAGCAATGTAACACATTAACTTCACATGTTGAAATCAGGCATATCAGATGAGAGTAAAACAAAAATACAAAGAAAATAAATCGAAATAATTATAGCAATCCAACACTAATTTAAAAACCTGGTAAAGCAACATTAATATTAACAAACAACATAGACCTCAAAGTAAAAAGCATGGAAAGGTAGACATTGAAAAAATGGATCAAAACAAAAAACACTGAAGGAGAAGAATGCAATAATTTTGAAGTTTTACTCACTTTAACACATATCATCAGTGCTCATAGAGGAGTTACTATTAAACCTGTCCTATCCTAGAGAACAGACAGAAATTCCATTTCATTTTCTTAATGCAATACTAGATTAATAAAAATATGCACAAATACTATCTTCTGCCATAGATGTAGCAAACCTAAGTAAAATACTGACCAATGAAAACTAACACAAAAGACCATGATTAAATATGGTTTAGCCCCCAAATGAATTATTAAATGTCAAAAATATAATAATTAGTATTCAGAATCAACAGACTGATCCTAAAAATCACCACAAATATAGCATATAGGTATAATCATCTCTCTAATACATCTGCAATAAATTGCTTTACCAACAATATAATAAACATTCTCCCCATAAAACTCTTAAAATGTTCCAGAAGTAGGAAGCATAATCAAGCTCAACAAAGTAGGACTTCAGTACGAGGTGAGGTTCAAATAGATGACACGAGTCTAGTCTATGAATATTTTAAATTGAGTTTATTGGTACATTTTAGGTATACAGTACAATTATGTTCATTATTGAGATCTTGTCGCTTTACATGACAGGTCTTGGTTCTCATTTTTTTCCCCTTGTCCATGCCTTCCCTTCACCCCCTCCTCCCCTCCCCATTTATAAATGCTTTATTTCCATCTTTTCATTTTCTCAAATTTTTTCTTTTCCCTTATTCCCTTTACCCCACCCTTCCCACTTTCCCTACACCTTTAGCCCTTTTCTTCCTATTTCACATGGTCAATTATATCATTAGGATCTTATGTACTATTATAGTTTTCACCCCAGAGAAACTGTTCGGTATTTACACGTGTGACTTATTTATTTCACTTAGGAGTATATCTATGAAATATTTTTGTCCTTCACTGATATACAATGTCAGAAATAACAAGAGCCATTGCACAATATTGAAAATAAAGATGGTCCGATCTGATATCACATTTTCCTATCCTCCTACCTGTTCCTTTTGAAAGTGGGGATTGGAATGTAGAGGATTTGGAATGCAGATAACTTGTAGTAAGAGTGCTTGAGCAAAGTGTTTGCTGGAGAGTGAGAGTGAGAAACTAAGACACCTGAGTAGGGTGGTACAAATGAGGATGAAGAAATCTGTTGGATATGTCAGAATATTCAGGAGATAAAAATCACAAAACGTTGCGTCAGGTCCCCAGGTATGAGAAGGAGGAGTCCGAAATGTTTTAAATTCTCTGAGGAGTATTCTATCTGGGTTACCCAGTCAAGAATCATGAAATAATCTCAGGCCTTTTCAACTCATATCCCATATGTAATCCATGCACAAATTCTTTGACTCTGTCTTCAAAATATATCTCAATTTGACAACCTCACCAACTTCACCGCTATGGTAGCATCTTTCTGGAGCACCATAATAGCCATCTGTCTGAATCACCTTCCATATGCTACATGCCTCTTTCCACATAGCAACCACTGAAATTTGTTTCACTGTAGCATCATGCTTCTGTTGCACTCTTCAATAGTTCAGCTTTACATAATGATAAAATATAAAACTGATGCACGTATATGCACTACTACTGGATACTACTATGAAAAGTTAAAAAGTAGTAAGTCCTTGAAAAAGATATACATAGATCATTGTTCCCTCCCAAAAACTCATGGGAAGTATGGTAAAAAGGAGAAGGCTTTATTCAAAGCTAATTTCAAAGAGATGGAGGGAGCTCATATTGTAACAACATCACTTCTCTGTGTCCATGTATGCAGGAATGTTCACAGTAAGGGAGGGGAGATAGGTATGCAGTGAACGAGACAATAGAAAACTTCAGGCTTCCTTCCTTTCTCCCAGCCATCTTCTGCTCCCTCCCTTCCGCATGGAAAAGAAACTGGACTTTGACCTCCAACTGCCAACGTGTTCATGTTTTGTCCATTTATCCAGGCTGCGAAGAGGCACTGACAATTCATACCCTAGGCCTGAAGAAGCCTGGAGAAGTTGCTTGTCTCTAAAGGAAGACTGGTGGAGATACAAACAAGAAAATTTGTCTGTTGTAACAGAAGCCTTCCTGACATGAAAAGTATGACATAAATCATGTTCTTACTAGATAATCAATAAGGGAATAAATGAATGGTTTTTATCCAGAAATTCAATAATTAACACAGACAATTGTAGTTAATTACTTCATCCATGTCTAGCTATAATATAGTTGAAATCTTGAATGATTCAATAGTAGAAAATATAGCACTGCATACTTATCAAACACAATTGCTGAGTGTGGTCAGAAACACATGATTAATGCTACTTTCAAAGCAACTCTTTGCATGTTCCAATCAAGAGTCCTATTGTGTGAAAACCAATCTCACCCAGGCATAAAAGTGAACACGATCCTCAGTCAACATGTTCATTTTAAGGCCTGAAGGACTGTCTTAGTATGTTCTGAGCATCTTTGTATATTTGAATTTCCTAGGAGAAGTAAGATAACTTATTTTATAATTAAAATTTTAATCACAGAACAAAGGAGTGAAACATGTCCTCTTGTGGGAAAGATTTAAAGTGTCATGTGAATGGGATATCTTTATATTATCTCTTAATTACATGTGTTATCATAAAAGAATAACGAGTCTGTCTGCACATGAAACAAGTACTAAAATCAACATAGCTCATATTTCTGTTCAACTAAAATTACAGTGCACTGTGCCATTTCGTTTTTCTTTCACTTGTTTCTTTTTTTATACTTCACCCTTCAAATGATATTTATGGTATCAGCACTATCTCATTATATAGTTTTACTTTCTATGCTATTATCTTAATTTACCACTGTACAACTTCAAGAAGTTGAAAGAATGCCAACTTGAAACCACTTAATGATAAAGCAGAATCATCATAAGAAAAACAAACCTCAGGATTTACTTTATCCAGACTGTTTTTGAAATTTTTATTGATCTGATTCTGCACAACGATGAAAAGATTGCATAATTTATCTAGCAGTGATTTTAGCATCGCAGACAAGCAGGAGATCTATCCATTTTTAACTTTGATGATGAATTCACCTTGCACTTGAAAACTCTAGGACATCCACTACTAAGGTTACATCACTGCAAGTGTAATAAAATGCCAGCAAGAGAGGAAGAATATATTTGGTTGGTGTGTGAAGAATTATGGAAATGAAGCAAAAATGTAAAAGAAAAGGAGGGTAGGAGAAGAGGCAGTAAAGTTAAAATGCATTGTGTGCATTTAGTAACTCTGTGGTGAATGTAATCACTATTTACTGCAAACCTATATTAACGATTTTTTTGTTTGTTTGTTTTTTGCACCAAGGATCAAACTTGGGTGCTTGCGCTTGTGAGGCAGGGGCCGGAACCACTGAGCTAAATCTCCGGCCCAATAATTTTTAAAATTTGAAAAAAAAAAAAATCCTCGGGTTTTTTGTTTTTTGTACCAGAGATTGAACTCGGGACCTTGTGAAAGGCAGGCGGTGAAACCACTGAGCTAAATCTCCGGCCCTCTAGGGATTTTAAATACTACAGATTCAACCAATTTTCATTTAAATGCCAAGATAAAAACACATTTGCCTGCGCATAAACAGAGGAAAATAATTTATAAATACCTAATATATTTTGAATTTTTGGGACCTCCGATTCAAGTCCAGAAAATGGTGTATCTCTTCAGAATGCATTGTGAAAGGATACTGCTAGTAAAGGAGAGAGTTCAAGAGCACCTTCTCATGTAAATAAGATTCAGATTGCTTTTGGCACTGCCTCCATGAAGCTTGCTTCTAGGAGACTTTTTGTCCTGGGTGTTATTTTAGCTTAAGTGAAAAACTAGAATATCTGCAAGGGGAAATTGTTTAGAACAGTGATTTCTGTTGGCTGAGGTCTAGGTTTTCCCTAAACTTGATTTTATAGAAAAGAAATTTAGGAGGTAGAAGTGATTTTTCCCAAATTTTCATGCAGGTATTTCATACTATAGCTTATAAGAGAAGCAGTTCTGCTCCCTCATAAAGGCTTCATTTGTGCATGGTGATGAAAACTACAGATGAGAGACAAACATGGTGTTGTGGATATAAACCACTGACATCAAACGATCTTGGTGAAAAACAGTGACTACTCTTATTCAGTAGAAGAAAACACTTAAGCCCCACACTCCTGTTTCAAACCCCTTTTAAACAATAAAGGATACAGAAGATTGCCTAAAACTGACATTTACATGTTGACACTGTTAAGAACTGTGCTTTGTGTCTTCTCTTTTAAAATTAACATAATCCCTACTTACCAATTAGCCGTTACTTTTATTTCTACAGTTGTCAGTGTACAGTCGCTGTCCTTTAAGAACAAATTAGTAGCAAGGAAAGATCTATGAGGCAGAACAGAGGGAACTCTACTGTTTCCTGTGCATGATGAGCATGCTTCTTTATGTGACAAGGAGAATTTGTCTTAACAACAGAGGTCCTGCAAGGAGATGTCTTCCATTCTCCCCAGATTAAGCACCTATTTTCACTGTCTTCTACAGCTCTGAGCATACTATAGATGTCTCGTGAATGAGGGCCTCCCTCATTACAGTGAATAATGTTGAATTTTAACATCCAGTTTGGCACCTCACTGTTCCTACAATGGCAATTTAGTTACTCTGATGAAGTGCGGATTTGAGAGACAAGATGATACCTCTCATTCTCAAAATGCAAGGTCAATAACTCTTAATTGAGTTTTTAGTTTTAAATCATGTTGTTCAGTGCTCCCAGCCTGAACACTTGTAGCTATAAAGTATAATCTGACTAGATTATGCCAGACCAACTACAATGTGTGGAATTTTAAAAATATTAAATCTAGGTATCCCTTAACATCTTTATCACAAGAATGTTCATTATTTTACCTTTACACAGTAGAACACATGCAATATATAATAAATGTCCAAGGTTTTATCTTAGAAATAAAGCAAATTGTGATAGCATCTTTATAAGCACAATCCTGATATGTACTGAGGTTGGTTTTACTCTGAGACTATATTGTAATTTGTAACTTCTAATGTAAATCAGGGATGTAAATTGATTCTACAATAAAATATTTTGTTTACCATATGAAAATTTGTAAGAGGTGAGTCCTGAGTAGTGAGTCATGGTAATCCTGCTCTACAAAAGTGCCATTGCTTGTCATGCAGAATTCAAAGATCCACATAGCCCAGATAGAACCAGATGACATTACTTGGTCAACAAAAGCACTTCAAAAGTAAAATATGTATAAGAACATTATAGTCCATAGCAATGAACATATACCACATTCTCAGAAACATAATATACTTTAGTAATTACAAAGGGGTTTTAAAAAAGTAAGAATATTTCATTTTTGAATCATAATTGTGAGATATTTCAGAATGCGCAAAAGGAAACAAATAAAATCAAGAACAACAAGAAAAGCAAGAAAAAATTAGAAATTTCCAAATATGATTAATATTGATCCACCAATTTTAATAGTTTATGGAAAGATACAGGTTAATGATAATAGTTGAATGAAATGAAATCCATTTCTGATACATTTGGATATTTTTCAGATTCTCTGCCTGCATGTAGGTTACAGTCTCCAGGACTAACGTGACTTACCACTCGAAATCATAAAAATACATTTTGGATTTTGAAATTTGCTTTGCCAAACCTGTGAAGAATGGATTTCTATCATTTATAAATTACCCAGTTTTTGCTATTCTGATATAAAAGACTGAAATATCTCATAAACCCTGTCTTAATCAAGGGACTTAGATTTTTGTGTTCATCTTCCTCTTCTGTGAATGATTTCAGAATGTATTCTCACTAGGATTTTATTTCCTAATGAAGTGTGATAATGGTATGGTTGTTTTGTTTTTTTTCTTTCATTTTGATTCTGATTTTAATCTGATTGTATATACTGTGAAATGCATTTTCATAAGCTTATATGCTCTTTGTGGTTTCTTTGATATTTCATGAGATGTCTATTAAATTATTTGCTGAATTTTTATATAGATGTATCTTTTCATTTAATATGTCTGAGTATTTTGGGCCGGCACAGAGGATTGAACTCGGGACCTTGTGCTTGTGAGGCAGGTGGCAGAACCACTGAGCTAAATTCCCAGCCCGTCATTTAATATGTGTAAAGTGTATGACATGAAATTTTGATATATGTAATGAAGTGGTTACTAAAATCAAGCCTGCTATTTATGTCAACGATTTCACATAGTTATCTTTATGAGTGTATAGTGACAGCACATACTTTATTAGAAAATCTCCAGTGTGCAGTAAAATATTTTTCTCATTTTAAATCAATCCTTTTGTCAGGAAGATGGTTTTAGTTATCTTTTTCTCATATTGTTGAAAATTATTGAAATGTTTTACATCACACAGAAGCACAGCAATACTCTATTTTCCAAAACTCAACAATTTTATCCAAAATGACTTACAAAGTTTATCTCCAAGCCCCATGATCTTGGACAAATCATCTGTATTGTAATAGTGATAGAGAAAGGAGATAGAAGTCAGGGTCTTTGAACTATATAGTATAGAATCTAGAAAAGTTATATGGTATCTGGATTTTCAGATTTATTTATTGTACATGACTGGGCCAAAATAACTTCTGCCAGGCTAGTTCAACTTTACCCTAAAATGTTGTAAAAGAATTCTTTAAATTTCTTTTTCTCTCCCTCTCTTTCTCTGTATTCAGTATTTTTATAGGGAATTTTGCAGAACATTTTTTTCTGGAGGGAGAAAACTTGCCCATCATGCATGAGAACACAGTTAAGTGAGTTCCAGTACTTATGATAATTTCTCATTTTTTTTCAGTAATGGTTAGCATATAGTATGAAATATGGAAAAGGGATTTTCAACATATTTTAGATCTATACTTTGGATTGGAGGAAATAAATGTAAAATTTTAATTTACTTAGAGACAGCATTATACAGTATGAAATATCAAAATGCTGTATGAAAATAATTTTCAAAATTTTAATGTACACTGCTATAGCAGATTCTTTATGGGGAGAGCTTTCTCTGGAGTTCCGATATTTAATTTTAATTTCCAGTAGCTTTTAATTTTCAGAAGCAACTGACAATACTTTGCCCATATTATGATAAATATTTATTTAATGAAACAAAGAATAAGTGATATGGAGTAAGATAAATCAATAGTCAAGGATTTTGTTGTCCTTTTTGTTGTTTAATTTTTCTCTTTGCACTACACCTTCAGAAACACTCTAGTATTCAGTCTTTCCTTATGGTGGGAAAGTTATCCTCAAATTGCACTGTATTTTAACTAAAACTTTATTTCCCAACCACAGTGTATGTGTCTGCTTTGGCTTTGCCTCCACATAGCTCTGTTGGGCTCAGTTCCGCTCCTTGTTTACCCCTGGTCCAGGAATAGATCTGAACTGGAGCAAGGTGCTCTTTGGGAAGATAATAGGAGCAAAAACACTTCCTCAACCACAAATGTGAGTGTAAGGTTGGGCAGTTGGGCATACATGATGTGCATCACAGAGATTCACTGTCTCCTGGTCACATGCCTAAATCTGAAAATTCAATAAAAAATTGTATGTCTTAGGAGAACCCTGTTATAATGGTAAGGTATAAAACTTGTAGGTAGATAAAACTATTATTGAATATTAATTATTAATTATTATTCAATGAAATTATTATTGAATAACTGAATCAATAATGTAAAGAACTTGGGGCATCACAGTATGATCTATACTGAGATTGTCTTTAGAGGTCATTTATATGAATGTCACAATCTTCTTCTCAAGATGGACATAACCACCAGAATATTATTTTGCAAAAGTTTTTAGAATCCTCCTAGTTTCATGAGAATAAATATTTGCCAGATTTACATATTGTTTGAATTCTAAGGATGTGGTTTAAAATATGTTTGTATAATAAATAAGAACACTCCTTTCAGATATTTCCAATCCTCTTGGTGTATAAATATTTATCGTTGTTTATCCAGATTGCAGATTCAACTGAAGCTCAAAAGCACAAAGTTTAGGATATAACAATCAACCTGTTAAATCTTCCTTATAAGTGAAATAAAGACAGAATTAGTGTTCACCAAAATACACTAGAATGTTTTAAAAAGTATATCTTCTATAGCCAAAATAAATATATATTTTAAATAAAAATAATTTTCAAAATTATATTTTAAAGGCAGAGTCAAAAACATTTGTAAATATGACTGTCCTTCTTTGTCCCCTGGATACATAAATTCTGCTTAAGAGAAGTTCATAAATTCACAGAATTTCATGAATTCTTGGTTAACTTATAAAATGTGAAGTACAAAACCGCAATGAGTAATTTATAGTCACATTCAGTAAGATGAAAGTAATTAAAAGTTTTACAAAACCCTTGAAAATTAGAGATATTGGGGGAAAGTAACCTCATGTACAAAGTACAAAAGTAGCATTTCAAAGAGCATGATGATATATGTAAACTGATTAGGAATAACAATATTACATACAAAAAGTAAGTCATAGAAAAATTTAATTAGCAATTTTCCCAGTTGCATAAATGAAAACACCTAATCTTCTTTCAATGAAAATTTGGTATCAACACAATAATGTCAGAGAAAAAGCCACCTCTAAATTTACTAAGTATTCCTATTATTTCTATTTAATCTAGTATTATTCAGGTGAAGTTGTATTTGACTATCAATAGAGTTCATTGAAATAGAGTAGGTTCAACACCAATAACATTTTTTCACATGACAATGTTTTTACCAAGGTAGCCTATTAAATTGTGAGCACAACTATTTAAATCATTTATTACTTTTAGACTGTTAATCCTAGTAAGTGATTAATAAGAGATATGCTTCATGATTTTATTATAGTGGAAAAACAAGAGTAGAATTAATATGGTATAATTAAGAAGATGCAGGAATTTGAACACAAACAAGAAGAATCTTGTAGCTACCAGGGAGAACAAGATATAGAGAAACAGAACCTTTTTCCAGATATAAGGAAAAAACAAAGCTCAACCGCCAGTTTTCTGTTACATTTGTTATAACCATGATAAATGGGCATTCATTAAATAGTACAGTCTGAGGTTTGTTACAGTAAATGCTCTCTTGTCTCATTAAATCTCTAGGTAAAAGTATTATATGCAGCTCTGTTAGTGTAATAATACTTTTTTCTGATACAATAAAAAGTGATGTTGACAGTATTATATAACAGTTGGTTTTGTATGGCCCCAGAAGTCAGATATAAGGATACTGAGTTATTTGTGACATGTGATATCTAATATCCACTTATTGATTTACTTATTTTTAAAAAATGTATTTGTCCATTTAATACGAACATACATTATGCTAATGTGGAAGGAACTTGGATTTGTATGCCATTTTAGAATTACAAATTATTTTCATGTATTTAGTCTTCACAGGAGCTCTATGAAGTCATTAATCTATTTCATTCCAACGCAGTGATTTGCACCATATCTAGGAGGTAGAAAAGTCAAGACTGGAACTAGGTCTCTAAATTCTTATACAACATTTAAAATATGAAGCAATGTTTGAAAGATTCAGAAGGGTTGATCACTGTATAAATATTTCCAGTAGAGAATATTACAGCCATGCAGCTGTCATTCTGACCTTTGGAGAGGTATTGGAAATGCCATGTGTAGCATAAATAGCATATCCAATACAGACTGAAGTGTTCAACAAAATCTAAGCTGGGACAAACAAGAGCAATCTGTCAAGCCAGCTGTTCCCAACATTTGATAAAAATCTCCTTCATAAAAAAGAATCATGTCTCTGATATCATGCTCCACTCAGTGACGAGAAATGCTAGTATGTCAGTTACTTTACATATTTAAAGATTTCCACCAACCTGTCCTGTAGAACATGTGGAGTGAACGCTCAGCAAACACAAACACTGCTAACATATTTTGCTCATGATATCGTAAGAATTTGACTTTCTGTAGATGGCTTTATTTTTATGTTGGAAATCAATCAGTAAGAAAGAAAATAAAATGTCATTAGAAATATTTTGTTTTATCCCACACCTAGTCACCGTATTCAGGAGTTAGAAAAAATCTTACATTGTCTTCAAAAGTGCTCTCCTATTAATATGAACATATTTTTTATCAAGTTAACTTTCACTGAGGCATTCCAAGAAAATTTCAATTTTTTTTCCTCTTAGAAAATATGTACAATAGAAAACAAAGTGTGCAACTATTTGACTACTGAAAAGAAATAGGAGAGATGACTAAATTCTATTATAACTGACTTTGGAAAATGTATTTTTATTGAGTGTAAATATAAATGTAACTAAAAGGGAAAGAAAAGACAAATGGGTGACGAAGAAGGGAAACTGCAATGGAAAGAAAGAAAGAGGGAAAGATCACTGTCAAGCTCTGAGAAGGTTTGCATTAGGCTTGCAAGTTACGGGAACAGAATTAATGCAATGTCTTTTTACATCACATAAAGTTAAACTAAAATTAAAATATACCGAATATAAAAGACTTTGCACCTGTCTTAGTTAAGCAAATGTGCAGACAACCTAAACTCCTTTGCTGTGTCAGAGGCTGTTGTTGCCAGTCGGGCTTCATTTCCCATTCTCACTCCTGGGTTTAGGGTACGGCCAGCTAAAATATCGTGTTTGTCAGTATCTCTTGAGGTTAGGAGTAGCCATACAGCTAAATTCTTGCAAACATGTACGAGTGGGAATATGGAGCAGTACCTCTCAGAAGCTTTAGCTGGGTTATCCTGAACTCATATAACAATTTCACAATTTGAATGGTTTACAACAGAACAGCTGCAAAATTTTAAAAACTTTATATTTGGCTCACTTCATGTTGTTGCACATTTAGCTGGTCCTGTTCTGTGCTTATCTTTTATTCTTGAATTACGTTTGAAAAAGATTCTCCAATCTGAGATACAGTATTTACTTGACAGGGGAAAAAAAGGACAAATGGTTACTAAAAGAGAGACTATTCTGCTTTCTGCCTTGGTGTAGCATATGAGGTTTCACATTCCCTTACCCAAATTAAGTCACATGGCCAAAGACAACTCAATTAAAAAACCACTACATTTGGTATGACACAAAAACCCCACCATCGTGTATGAAAATATTACGTAGCTCATAGTGCATTTTATAGGAAGTTTTTCTAATGATGTAAACTTGAGATATTTTCTTTTAGTGTATATAAATATTTGTAGTGATACTTCTATTAATATAAATTCATCCCTCCTCACTGTAGGAAAGCATGTATCTATGAAAACCTTATATTGAGAAAGAGCATCAAGCAAATGGTAATTTGAAGAACCCAAACAGTCATCCATACACAAAATAGTGTAAAGCTGAATATTGTCAAAAATAAACATTTTCGTTAATAAAAACAACCCACAAGACATCAATAACTTCAGAATCATTTATTCCTCCAAAACCACATAACATGGGAAAGTAATGAGAAGTATTTGCGGCCTTTTTTGTCAGGTCCAGCACACTCCAGCTCAGTTAATTGTAAGAACTCTCTCCAGGGCTTCTGAGGAAGACCAGCAATGGAGCCCTGACACAGTGTTGGTGATAGAGGTCTGTACCTTTGCCTGCCAAAGAGTGAACGGCTCAGTTTATAATAGATGGGAAAACCGGTGGTGGTGTTTACTAAGAATTGTAGTCTTGGATCAGAGTTTCTGTAGTCTAGAAAGAAATTGTATGAAACTGAGAATTAACAGACTATAAAAGGCCCGAGGTGAACTACCTATGTATTCTGTGATATTTCCAAAATATCTGTGAGTGAGGATGACTGTGGAAGTATCAGTGAAAGGGGAACGCCAAGAAGGCTTGAACGTCGTCTGACACTCAAGATTTTCTTCCACCTCACAAGTGCACAGGCAGAGAGTAAAAGGCCCTGGCTTAACTTGTGCTGAAACAAATGTTGACCAAAACCATTGTAGATAGAGGCCCATAGGTAGGAAAAGATGAGGTGACCCCACCCCGGAGGAGGTTAGATAAATGGTAGAAAGTGGACAGCCCGTGGTCGCACATCCTTCTCACACTGTCCTGCCCTCAGAGCTTAGTCTGCAAGAGGGAAGAGGGAAAAAAGAAAACTTGAACCTAAGGTGTGAAAAGCCTCCAAAAGACCCTTCCTTGTTGTCCCTAGTAACGAGTCAAATCCACCAATTAACCAATCAAACAAGGCAGGGTAGGTCCCTCCTAACTATAAATTCAGTACCCTGAGTACCCCTCTGATGGTGGCTCTGTTTCAGGCACCCCTGCCTGTCTCTCTGAGTGAAGGCAGCTGTACTCTTGCGTGCTTGATAAATAAAAGTACAAACTTTGTTTGCACACTTTTGATCTGTATCTGATTCTTCTACAACCTTCTGCATCGTCCAGAGAGTCAGGCCCAGGATAATGGGACTGTCCACCTGTCTCTGCCTGGGACACTGCTACACAGACAAAAGTTTTATCCCTAAAGAAGAAGAATGAAAAGAAGAAACGTAGGAAAGGAATGAATGGATCTGCCAGAAACTGAACTCTGTGGGTGGAAAGATTCTTCCAACAAGGGAAGAATTAAATTTGTAAATTGATAAAATAAGTAAGACTATAAGAAAGTAAATACATAATTAAGAAAATAAATAAATAATAAAATTGACAACTCCCACATAAAGTCCAGAGTTACAATGATACATTGTCTTACAGGTCCAGTTTTCAACCAAAACTGACAAGAGCTCCACAGAAAAAGGGAAGTACAGCCCATATACAGAGAAACAATTTTTAAAAGTAGTCAGTAGAATCCAAGTCCAAGAGACATCCAGAACAAATGTTAGATTTAACAGACAGAAGCCTAGAAAGAGCTATTGTAAATACACTCAAAGTATTAAAACAATCGGATACAACTAATTTAAAAATTCTATATTAACAGTATAATAATATAGACTCCACCAATAAACACAAAGTAACAAATGTAGCTTCAATTAAACAGCCAAACTTCTGAAAACCAAAGCAAAGACAACCTTATGAAATCCCAAAGACAAAGTTTTAAATTATGGGAAATAACAAGAGGCAAATCTTAAATCATAAAAATGATAGAAGATTGTAAAATGAGATAATTGAGGTAAAATTCAAGATGAATGCAAGCAGAAGAAATTTCTTATATATTTAAAAAATCTTGGCTTTAAAACAATAATTACTATTTTTCTAAAATTTGCTACATTTGTGCACATACTTATATACATAAAAATAATTAGTAAAATGAAAGAGAAAGGAAGTGATTTTTTTTTCAGCTTTAATTGAGTTTATTGGTACATTTTAGGGATACAGTACAGTTACATTCATTGTTGGGATCTTGTACCTCTAGGAAGTGATTTTTTTTTCAGCTTTAATTGAGTTTATTGGTACATTTTAGGGATACAGTACAGTTACATTCATTGTTGGGATCTTGTACCTCTAGGAAGTGATTTTTAATGGTTCAAAACCATTATCTCATACCAGAATTAAACTTATACTAATCCAAAGCAGTTTTTAGTATAATTTTGATATTTAGATTCACTACTAATAAAAATATAGCTAAGTAATTAATGAAATAATTTTAAATAATGAATACAATTTTTACATAGAAAAAGCAGAAAAATGAGGCATACATACATAAAATATAGGAAGAAATACATTTGCAGACATTATTTCACTTATTTAGATCTTTAATTTATCTTTCTGTTGTGGAACTTATTTAGGTATCTATCAGTTCCATAATTTCAAATAAATAAGAGACATTTTCCTGTTTCCTTGAAGCAGTAATACCCATCTTTGATAAAGATAACATTAGTATCATAAGATTTGAATAATATGTTCTCTCAATATTGCCATAGAAATATAATAGATCAAATAAAACAATAACTTTATATAGTGAAAGTTATGAAAATAGATTCTGTACCAAAAGATTTTTTTATATCTAACTTAACAGAGAGAAATTAATACTGATGGCAATGCATGTTATTTGTTTAGAAAAATGGAGTAAATCTATTATATATTAAAATATTTAATAGTTTACTTTGAAATATATAAATGTGTAAACATATTTTCCATTACTAAATTATTTCCTTGCTCTAAATTTGCAGTATCATACATTTATTATACAATAACTTATATCATTAAATTGAAGCCTACAGTATAAAACATTAGTTTTCCTGAAGAAAAATTTCACGTATTCATTCACATAATCTTTTCATTTCAATAATAAGCAAAGTTTAAAAGACATAAATATAATTCATTTAAAATATGATTATTTAAAATTAAATAAAATGTACAGTTAAAATATGTATAAATATGTATGCCAAAATCTCTACATAGTTTTGACAAGTCAATATTTTAGGAATAGCTGAACTTGGGTTATCTATCTTATGTTCATGCATTTCATGCTTGACAAGTGTAGCAGACTTAGGAGGATGTTACCATATACATGTGTTTATTTTAGAAGGAAAAATAAAGCCATCAAAACTGTAAAAAAAGGATAAATTAGAAAGAATGAGATGAGCAATAAAACAAAGCTTCATTCTGGGCATATCATAAAAATATATTAAACAATACGTTTTTTTAATTTAAAAAGATTTGACTCAATGACCTGGAGGAAAGGTTCAACATAAGAGGGAATTCATCTCATGAGTTATTTTCTGATTTACCAACAACTTACAAATAAGTTTCGTTCTGGAAGGACATCATAAGTCAAATTCGTTCCAAGTCTGGCAAAGTGAATCTTATTAACCTTTGACACAAATATACAATGCATATCGCTTTGTGCTTCCTAGACGTCCCCTCCACATCACCACTGCTTTTCCTCTTGCTTAAAGACATCCTGCGCACTATTCTACTGTACAATACTGCACCGTACGTATACACGCAGCAGCAGGACTGTGACAGTATCTGGCAGACAGGTGAGCTACTTCTGTTATTCCACTATTTGTTCACATCTGCAGATGTTCATTACGTGAGATCTACCTGTATTTGTGAAAGTTCTCAACTCAAATGCTTGTAAGTTGAGGACTTAACTGTAATAATATTTTCTTTGAAGAAAAATGAGAAAATCAAAGTATAGAAAAACTAAAATCCTCTACCACACTAGGAAAATGTGGTGTATATTCTTATAGACAGCAACAGATTCATAAGACCTTGAATCTACTTAATACCGTATAAAATATGAACAAAGGAATTAAAGCATAATAAACCTAATGTTTCAAATGAGAAAGCTAAGATTTAAAAATGAAAATTGTACCTAGTGGTAAGGAACCCAAGAATGAGACTTGGGTAGACTAAACTTGAACATACACCTTTAACTAGTTTTGGAGTCCAGATTTATAAACTAATGGGAGTGAATATGTAGAGATCTAAGTCTGTTGTTGCATAGCAAACGAAGGTGATGAACTTGAAAAAATGAGGGGTTAGGTGAAAGTCTGGTCTTTGCTAATAAAATATGATTTGCTTGAATAAGCTACTAAGACAAATGCATGCTTATGCAGATTTGTAGGTTTCACATTATCCATATATGTGCATTTTATATGACTTATGAACAAAGTACTGAACTGGGGAATCATAGGAAAAACATAATTTAACATTTGTAGTCTTCATACAAATAAGAAACTCACAATGTTTGAAAATACGATGCTGAGGAAAGGGATGGAATGCTATTTCAAGCCTTAAGGAAATTTCTGAATCATTTGCACAGGAAGACATTTTAATGACCCAATTGGTTGTATGAAGTTAATGCTAAAATCACATTCATAAATAGAGAGGTAATGAGACAATGAGGAGTTAATGCTCTGTATAGTGATATAAAAATTGTCTTTCTGAACTCCAGCCTCGTGTGTATCATGTTAGAGGCAGTTCTATGATAAGAAGGAAAAACATATTTTCCTCAGCCATTTGATCCCTGGAAAAAATGACATAGATTCTTATTCTCATGGATGGTTGCTTCAGGGAAGATGAGGTGGAAGAGTGAATCCTTTCCTATTTAAGAGGCCAGAAGAAAGTCTGGCAGGAAATAACTGAGGAAGTCCAAGACCTTCATAATTGCTCTAGTGAGAAGTCTCACCATAAAAACATAATTTCCAAATGACAGCCTAAGATTTCAGATAATGCGATTTTCAAGTTTATTTAAAGCTATATAATTGATTTATAATAATAAATTTGACTAAGTAAAACTTTAGGTATGATGAGTTGGTATGTGGAAAAATCCTCTCTACAATTAATTTGTACTTTGATACAGTATTTTCTATATATTGGACTAATATCTACCTTTAATATTGAGTAGAATATTTTTCATTCTCTCTATACCTATCAAGGAGCTAAATAAATGTGTCATGGAGTAAAAATGGACTTTGATTAGGCATTTCTAGCTTTTATTTCCACTTTAAAAATTCAGATGTTGAAACTGTGCTTACATTACAATTCTGGACAGAAGAATTACCTGAGAGTGATTTTTTTCAGAATATTCACAGATACAAAACACAGGCTGTTTTTAGGACTCTTATTAAGTTGTCAAGGGAGATTTTTGATATTTGATCACTCTGATCATATCTGTCATATAGAATATCTACTCCAGATAGAAATGTTGCTCTCAAATAAGACTGTGTCTGCTTGTCACTTGTTAAAAATCTGTGCTTCTATCTGAAGTTCAAAAGAGTTGAAAGGACCATAGTGAAAATAAGAAAAATTGTAAAATATAATGTAGAAATCAAGTGAAGAGGATAGCCATACAACCTTTATTTATAGCAAATTTCGAAGTCCAATGATGGCCTACAGGGGAGATTTTATGATGTAAATGAGCTACATGTTTATTTAGGTAAGAATTGACACTTTAGTAATTAAGAATGAAATAATTAGTTATTGAAAATGAATTGGAAATCCATGGTACCTATGTATATTATTTTTAAGTAGTAGCAAAGAAAAATTCAAAATTGTGCCATTGAAAGACAGGATTGTAGGCAAATAAATACTGTTTTGTAATTTTTTCCAATAGAATGATTCTCATTTGGGATAATGATTTTAATAGTACCTTGACTAAACTGTACATTGGAGCTGTCTAGCTGCATGTGTATTTCTTTTACCAAAAATGTAAATTACTAAAATATAATCTCCATGAGAACAGGAAATTTGTTTTATTTGCTGTTGTACTTCTAACAAAAGGAAAACTTCCCAGCCTTTCAACATTTGTTGAAAAGTAAATACATATCTGTGCTTCGCTAGCCTGATTTTCCCCGTAACATTATAGATATCATAAACATATATGTTAATGATTAATTATTTGCCTTCAGCTCCACATTTAGTCAGCTCCATATGTGATTCTGGGTCCTAATTAGGTCTAGATTGTTACATGAGCATAAGAGGAAAACTCCATAGTTTATAGTATTTTAGAACTCCATTATTTAAGAACAATGACATATGAAAGGATTTTTCTTAAAATAAAAATTTTAATTTTTAAAAAAGCCATGATATTATAAATTATGCCTGGAAGAATATATTTTATGTAAATTTGGTAATTAGGGTGGAATTTCAAATTATTGGCTTTGGAGTGTGCCTTGGAGATTGGTAGGTCACAGTTCTGGGTGCATCTAAGTGGATCTTGAAGGTTTGGCCTTAGAGTCTGTGTCCCTTCCTTTTTGGTGCTATTCCTTTGCTCTTCTTCCTAGCTACCATAAACTATGTAGCTCTGCTCCAACACAACCTTCCTTGATGACATTTGTCCTTGGAGTCTGCTGACTTTAGATTTAATCCAATTAAAACATGAGCCAAATTAAACCTCTTCTACTTTCAGTTGGGATTGTGTATTGTATCGATTGTATCTAGAAACAAGAAAGCAAACAAAATTTAGCAGTAGAAAAATGGAGTCTTTACTGTGATAGTGCCTCGCCATATCACTTAGAAGCCTTTGGAAGTGGTTTGTGGGAGAAGACTGGAAAAATTTGGGCATAGTGACTAGAGTAGCTGAATAGGTGACACTGGTCAGAGATCAGAAGACCAGGATGCCAGCAGGAATGTGAACAGTAAGCTAGACTCAGGAGGCTTTAGTTGGGAGTAAGGATCCCATTGGTAGTTGCACTACAGGTGATGTATATTATGCTCTGGAAGAAAATTTGCCAATATTTTTTGCCTGTCCTGACATGTTGCAGGAAAATGAGACTGTGGGCAGAGGACCAATTATTCTGGCAGAGGAAATTTCAAGACAGCTTAACATTCAGGCTCTATGCTATGGGTAATGGTGGCTGCTTTCAGCTAAACTTACAGTGAGAATTGGAAAAAAATCAAAGCAGAAAATTGTTTTCAAAACATGAATTTGGGCCCTTGCAAATTTAAGGCTAAAGGAAATGTGTTTGCTAAAGAGATAAGCAACATTAAAAAGAAATCAAGTACTTCGGAACAAGAAGAAAGAAGCTTTGAGAGCATCTCAGGAATAAGTAAGACCTTAAGCACTGTAAGCTTAAGGGTGCAAAAACATCAACATTTCATTTGATAAGAGAATCCTTGGGACCCTGTAGGTAATTGGTTCCCCGGGAATTATTTTACCATGTTCAACCATTCATTCAGAATCAGCTGCAGCCATGTTTCAGGGTGGTCTGGGTATGTCTTATGCTGACAATATTTTGTACAATACCTTGTTACTGTACATTTGATTCTGGCTTTACTGGCATACAGAACACAAAAGTTGTGTCATCAGTAAGGGTTCCAGAGGCTTACAAGTCCAGGCAAGAAGCCCCTAAGAGGCAGTGTGTAAAGCTGTGAGAATAAAGCAGAAGAAACCATGGAGATCCCAGAGTGTAAGAGATGCCAGAAACATGGAATACCTATCTAGGAAAGCTATAGGTCAGGAGTGCAGCCAGCCCAAGTGAAAAACTATGACCCTCAGCTAGGAAGCTCATAGGAGTGAGGCTGTCCAAGTTTGCTGGAACTCATATCTCACAGCCTTGTGTCTTGGACATTAATTGTGGAGCTTTAGAACTTGTTTCTCCTGCTGGCTTTCAGGCTTGTTTTTGTCTAGTTCTTTTCTACTCCCTGTTCCTATCTTTTAGAATAGTAACATTTACCTTATGCCAGTTTGCCTTGTCATTATACAATTTAAAAATTTACAAAGGTTCACAGTTAAGAGTTTGTCTTGAGTCTCAGAAGACAATTGGACTTGGGGATTTTTAGTAGTGCTGGAACTAGTAGGACACTGGGGGAGGAGGAATTATATTTTCAGTTGTATGTAGAATTACATTATGTTAGGTAGAGTTGTGAACCTGCTGTTGTCTTTATTGGAAATTAAATATTGCTTAAATAGATTTATTTGTGTATAAAACTAACAAGGGGTAAGCCAGGTGTGGTGGCTCATGCCTGTAATCCAGCACTCGGGAGGCTGAGGCAGGAGGATAGCTGTGAGTTCGAGATCCACCTGGGCTACATAGTGAGTTCCAGGTCAGTCTCAACTACATAGTGAGACCCTGTCTCAAAAAAACAAAACAAAACAAAATAATAATAATAATAATAAGGGGTGAGATGTGGTGGTTAGGATAATGTGCCTACTTCATTGGCTTTGGGCCCTGCCTGAGGGATTCTGGGTATATTTGGGTGAGTCATGGAAACTTGGCCTTGGTGTTTATGTCTAATCTCTTGTTCCTTCCTATCTGGTATTGTCCCTCTGCTCTGCTTCTCTGTTATCAAGAACTAAGCATCTTTGTTCCAATATACTCTTCTCACATGTTGTTTCTTCTTTGGAGTGAATCCTGTTAAAAGATGAGCAAAGTTAAACAATCCCTACTTTACATGGTGGTTTCTAGTATTGTGTCTGGTAATTGGAAAGCTGATTAATACACTATGTATTGGAGTAATTGTCAATCGACAGTCTCAGGTTAAATTTCAAAATTTCAAAATGTTGAATCAAAACCTTTGTAAATTTTACAATCTGACTTTTCAGATTACCACTGAGAAGAAAAGAAAATGTGCTACAGATAACTATGCTTACAAAAAGAAATTTAAAAATCATGTTCAGAATTGTATAGTGGGATATGGTATTTTCTTTCTCCTATTTTATAAATATAAGATGCTTACTTGCATTTTAATATTCTGAATTTGTTTTTAATTTGTAAAAATTATGTTTTGAGAAAATACATTAAGAATTTTATTTTCAAGTTGAATTTCTTCTGTTTTTTTCTAAAGTTAGTAAACCTAAAAACAATAGCAATTACACACAACTGAAAGTTTTATAATTTATTTTGAGCAACTTAGTTTTTCCCATTAAAATATATTAGCTCATTTTATTTTCTATTAAATATAGCAATTCATCATATTAGTTCATTTTTTTATTGAGAATTTACCTTGAAAGATAGTCCTCTCCAGTCTCAATGAATTATTTTTTAATAAATCCTTTTGTCATAATTACTGCCTAGGCACCCAATTGGATCATCTGTGATATGCACTAAAATATCCCCCAAACTCTTACGTATGTGCAAGGTGATTGCATCACAAGGGCCCTATACTTTTCAAGGGATTCACTGACTAGTTCAGTCGCTGTTAAGAGATGAGGCCTGGTTTGAGATAGATCAATGAGAGGGTGATCTTGAAAGGACTGTGCTCATCTCCAGCTGCTCCCTGGCTACCATATGATGGATAGTTTTCCTTTTGTAGGTCTTTCCACTATGCTACGTCTACTGTGGAACTAGCCAGTGCTGGACTAAACTCACGAGTCAAAATAAACTTTATTCATCTTTAAGTTATGCGTATCTGGTATTTTGTCCCAGTGGTGAGAAAATGACTAATACAGATGCTACCTTTTATCCTGAGCTAAACTCACGAGTCAAAATAAACTCCTTCATCTTTAAGTTACGCGTATCTGGTATTTTGTCCCAGTGGTGAGAAAATGACTAATACAGATGCTACCTTTTATCCTGTATTCACAGAATTGACATAAGATGTGCTCATGTAATTAAATACACCAATGATATTCAGTCTCATGTTTTTAAGTTTGCACAAATTTCAACACTGCCATTTGGCTAACCTGATATTTATTTCATATTGTATTATAACATTGAATAAATCCACATTGAACTTCTGTAAATTAATGTTAGCTAAACTATTCTTCAGTCTTGACCCAACTTTTTCACTCAAATTTGGAAACTTTCAAGAAAAATTAATATATGCATATGGTTAAAAAACATATATGCATATGGTATATCAATCATTTGCAAAATATTGTTAGTGTTTATAAAATACTACATTGCTTAAATGATAGCAGAAACTGTGTAGAAAAAAGTGATGTTATCTCTTCTGATGTTGGGCTACAAAGACTGATATCTTGTTTGCCTTCTCTCTTTTGCTTTTTTTTTCTCTTGTAGCTCTGAGGAAGCAAGCTACTGTGTTGGAGAAGTCTCTCTGTTATAAATCAGCTGAACTCCTTTAGCCTAACTCAGATAGAAATCATAAAGATTCAATGTAACACCCTGCTAGTGGCCCTGGTGTCACTGGACAATGCCAGATAATGATAAATGCCAGAGTCTGACAGAGCTGTCTTCTGGTTTCTGTCATTGCCAACCATCACCATTCAATGCAAGTTTGTGCCAGAAACCATTTGTCACCACTGCTAGGTGCTGGTTATTGTCCTTTATCTTCTTTGGCTGTTTGTCTCTGGATCTCTTCAGAACTAAGAGTCCTTAGTGTTTTGTTTTGTTTTGGTTTTGTTTTGTTTTGTTGAGACAGGGTCTTACTATGTAGTTGAGACTGTCCGGGAACTCACTATAGCCCAGGCTGGTCTTGAACTCACAGCGATCCTCCTGCCTCAACCTCCTGAGTGCTGGAATTACAGGAGTGAGCCACCACACCCAGCTAATATTGTTTTATTTTTTAATGACTGTTCTTTCCATACTATTCAGAATAAATTGTTCAAGTGTTCATACAAAACCTTTGGAACCCATATTACCTAAGAAATAAATCAAGCAGATTTACAAGACCACTAGAGTGAGACTTTTAACAGGACATGTACCACAGCACAAGGGAGTCCATATATTAGAGAAAATCTTTGTAGACTAATTGAGAAAAGTGAGAAGAGTCCAATTATATAACAGCAGCAGGACTATGACTGGTTCAAATTCCCCAACGAGTGGTTCAAGTACTGCATAAGGCTTTAATTGGCTCAAGTGAGTGTAGGGCTCCAAGAAAGGTAAAATATTTTTTCTTACTCTTTTTTCAGTTTAACAATATCCTTGGAATGCTTTCTTTTTGGCACTATAAATGAACTATTTGAAGACAAGAAATACCTTGCTTACTTAAAAGTTTCTCATGGATTTAATCACAAGCAAAATAAGATCTTAGTTGAAGTGGTATTTTGAAATTTCTTGTGCTTTAAAAAGAAATGAGAATTTTATTGGAACACGAGTTGACTTACTCATGTTTGAGTTAAAACAGAGTTCTGATGAATTAAGAGGCTCATCTAAAATATAATAAATTATAAATACAACTAATGTAAATTTTTATCTATCAAAGAAAGTATTTTATTATTGGAGAAGTGAGAGTATTACACCCTGACAAATGCCACTCTTTGTGGCTTGGATTTCAGAATTATTAATAAAAAAATCCAAGGTGAAAATAAGAAAATTGAATGGGAGATGTTGGAATGAGTGTATATAAAGTAGAACAAATGAATAGTAAACAACCTAGTTATGTGCTCTTAACTAATCTTGCTTCAAGTATATCAAATTCACACAAAACTCCACAAATCATAATTGTACAATTTAATAAACTTTCACAAAGTTACAGCCACATACATACATTATAAACAATGCCTGCACTTTAGATGCTCTACTTTGAAACTTTCCTAAGAGATTTAATCTGGTTTTTTATCTTGTTTTTTTCACACAAAGTTATGTATCAGCTGATATATGGAACTATAGTGTGTAGATTCTCATATTGGCATAGTATCTCACCGAATGAGTACACTTTTCTAATATATGCCTTTGTGTCGCGAGCAGGCTATGCAGAGCACTGTACAGCAGTGCCCCAAACCTGAAAGAGCAGCGGGGGGGAGATGGTGCAGAGAGAAAGGAAGGACACCAAGACAAGAGTCTGATCAAGATGCAGAGCACTGTCCAGCAGTGCCCCAAACATGAAAGAGCAGCAGGGTGGAGATGGTGCAGAGAGAAAGGAAGGACACCAAGACAAGAGTCTGATCAAGGCAACGTTTATTGCAGGCAAGCATCAGACTTTTAAAGCAAAAAACCACAAACCTAAGAGGAGGGGACATGATAATACCATAACAATCTTATCTGACCTAAAACAAGCATTAGGAGACTTCTACAGAGTCAGGACATCATAAAACACCAGATGACTCAAAAAACTCAAAAGTTGTTAAGTTTGAGAAACTTCAGAGCAGCACAAAATGTCTTAGCAAGATAAGAAGAAATAGGCATAAACATAAACTATCATGGGTAATAGTAACCTTGGCAATTATAATGGCTGGGTAACAAAGATAAGGAACTACAGTCTTAGGAAACAGAAACTTAGTCACTAAAACAGAAACTTAACTCTAAAATGGTTCCACTTAGCTTAGGATGGCAGCATTCCTGCCAGCTCGCAGGCCAGCGCCCAATACTTTTGGAATTAAGAAATGTTGAGTTGTTTTTCAGTTTGGAGCAATTACAGAACTTAAATCAGTGTTTTAAACTAGTTTCAGTGCTGCAAGCCAGTAATCCCAATGCTCTGGGAGATTGAGGCAGGGAGACTACAGTTTGATCCCAGCCTGGGTAAGTTAGTGATTTAGTCAGATCCTGTATCAAAATAAAAAATAAAATTAAGAAAAAGCTCAGGATATAGTTTAGTGCAAAGGCCTTGGGTTAAATCCCCAGTACCCTCCCCCCAAAAAAACAACATTTTTGTCTACTTTATTTTGGTACCATCAGTACATAATTTTGTCAGCTCTAGGTAGCTGACATAGCTATCTGTGATGGTCAGCTTTCTATTTCTAGGACAAAAACCTAGAAACTACACCTACTTATGGTTTTAGAGGCTTTAGTCCATGGTCTGATGGCTCCAAGGCAGAAACATGGTGGGGAAATGTCTGTGTGTAAGAAGGTTGCTCAACTCATGCCATCCAGAAAGCATAGAGCAGGAGAAGAGATCCAGGAGGAACAGATACAGACAAGATAGAATCCTGAAGGTTGTACTCACTTTACTCTTTCACATCTCACATCTTCATCACATTGAGATGTTGAAAAAAGAAACAAAAAACTCTGAACAATTGATCCTGCTTATTTTTAGGGAATAGAATTGAATAGGGACAGTATATTAGTCTCCTGCTAGGGGAAAAAAAAAGGAAAAAGGAGTGCAGCGGGACAAAGATGAGGGGGAAAAAAGGAAGATGGCAATGCTTTTTAATTTTATTTTTATAGTTTCAGAGTTGAACAAATTTCATAAATGCCTACTAAGTTTAACAACAAAAAGATGATACTTAATAAAATATTAAAATTGTGTGCAAGCTAACCTTTCACAAATTCAATTCTAGTATTGATTAAACCATCAATAAAATTGTCATTCACCTAATTCATTTTTTCAGAAAACCAGGCCTTTTAAAATCCAGTCATACATGACTCAAGGGAAACATCACATTTGCAGATTGTAATAATTAAAAGAAAGAGAAAGCTTCATTAAATTATTGCTTGATAGAAAATTTTAAAATGTTGTTACATAAATTTACCTAATGTATACATTAGTCTTGCAAAGTAGATATTTATTCTCTCCATTCATATATACAAAGTCTGCAAAAAATGTATATATCCATCAGCAGTTTGCCATACTCGTAAATGTCTGGAAGCTAACGGCCATCACTCTGAGCACACCTTGTATTTGTAGAGGCCAAAGGTAACATATTGATCTCATGATATCTCAATAAATTTAGGATTAAAATATTTATACAACTTTTTCTTTTCCTGATATACATATTTTTTGCAGCCTCTGTCAATGAATAAATGAACATATATAAAGTAAACTTAGAAATTTAGAAAATTTGGCTAATGTATTAAGAGACAGAGTTCATTTAAGTTCTATTAACATACATGTCTTGAGCACTCAGTATATATTGAGTGTAAACATAGAATAAATAGTGCAAAAGAGAGACCACAGTTTGATCTCAATGATTCCTCTTCAGTATGTGTATAGTACTTAGTTTTAATAAATAAAACTATTTAAAATGAAGCAATGCATAAAAAATAACAGCCAAATACTAGTACGCCATCACTATGGACAGTTTTTGGAGGAAAAGTATTTGAAATTATGTCAGTCAGTGAAATAATTTAAAAGTAATATTGGAAAATAAAGACAATAAATCTGTTTATAGAAGTTTCTTATATACAATTAGCTATGAGAAAAGCCTTTTTGAAAAATGTGCATAACTTCCTAAGAATTTCTCTGCATAGATGCCCTATACATCATTTTTTAAGAAAAAAAAACAACACTGTACTATAGACTTTGTATTTCAGTATTTTAATATTTGCCAAAAATCCCTTTTTAAATGTCGGTTCAACTATAGATATCATGTAATTTAGTGCATGACATACAAAAATTATAAGAATAATCCTTGAATTCTGAGAACCATTAAATTATATAAGGATACGTTTTAGGAAGACTTCGAATGCTTTAAACTCACAAATGCAAACAAATGTAAGAAAGGGAGTGTAAATGTGTTTTTGTAAAATTGTGTTCAATTTCTTTAAAAAGAGGTTATTCACAGTTTAAATGAACTACCTCAATAATTATAGTGGGCAAAATACAATGAAAAGCCTTAGCACTGCATGTTGAAAATGTTAATAACAAATTATTTTGCCATGTTCATGCTTTAAAATATTGAGATATGAAAACAGACTAAATTACATCAACAACTGTACTAAAGAGTCATTACACATTACTACATATTCAAGATTTGTAGGTAAAATAACCCTGGGCAAATCTAGACCAAATCAACAATGTTGTCCACATTTGTTTGTTTGTTTGCTTGCTTGTTTTTCACCCAGGTGTGCTATTTAAACAAAGTGAATATTTGGGAAGTGAATCATGCTCTGAAACAGAGTGTGTGATCTGCTACACATAGACGTAACTGACATATTATCTGCATCATAAATAGCTGGTGACAGGTCACAGTCTGATTTTTAAATCAGTTCATGATGTATATTTCATTATAAAATGTTAAACCTGTTAAAGTTAAATGTAGTGAAAACCTGTTTTAAATGTTGGGGTTTTTTCCCTTTTTTAGTAAAATCATAAGAAATATATTTTTTTCTTTAAAAATTTTCAATTTGTTTTGTATTTAGGACTCTTTATCCAACTAAAATTTATTTTAGTGTGTGGGATAAAAGTATCCTTTATCACCAAATGATTCTGCAATCCATGACAGCACTTTAGACAGTCATCACATGTTAACATTCTACATGTCGTCTTTGGCATAATTGCATTCTACTTTGCCCTGTGCTTGTATTTTGAGGGTAAAGGAGACAGTCAAAGCCTGAAGATAATATATAAAAGATTTGAAAACATCAGAGTGGCCCATCATGTTCAGGACTTGCACAGATTTCACTTTTCAAAAACTGCATAGAACATTCATTTTCTTTCAGTTGTTTTTAGTTTTCTAAAACTTTGCAAACATTTTACTTGTAATATATCACATTCCTTATGACTTCCATAAAGATTCCTATAATGGGTAGCCTAAAACAATGGGAATTAATTCTCTTACAGTGCTTTAAACAGTGCAACCTCAATCAAGGTATCAATATAATTGACTCCTTCACATTTTTGATGGTGATGACCTGTAATCTGATGGTGTCCCTTTTATAGCAGTTCCTGCATACTTATCTGTCAGCATCATCCCACGACTGCCTTCATTGTATCTATGCATCCTTTCCTGTCTTTACAAGGATATCAGTGCTTGGATTTAGGGACCACAATAATCCAGCGCAACCTCATTTTCACTGACATCTGTAAAAAACCACTGCCAAAGGATATCAAATTCAGTTTCCAGTCGAGGTTAAATTCATATATTGAGAACGGACATTATTTTTTTAGTGGGGTCATACTCAAGTTATTACAACTAAAAGTCATTTCAGTGGATCATTAATAACTCTATAGAAATCCGGGCGTGGTGGCGCACACCTGTAATCCCAGCACTCGGGAGGCTGAGGCAGGAGGAGGATCGCTGTGAGTTCGGACCAGCCTGGACTACAGAGTGAGTTCCAGGTCAGTCTCGACTACATAGTGAGACCCTGTCTCAAAAATAACAAACAAACAAAAAAACAAAACAAGACAATAACTCTATGGAATGAAGGACAAGGACCAGCTTCCCATGGACTCCATCATCTCAATACATTATTTCAATGTGTGCATTTAGATTGGTGCCACTTTTACTCTTTAAATTTGAAATGTAAGAATTATATTTTCTAAACAATTATTATTATAAATTAATGCTGTAGATAAGTCTAGGAATATAATTTAAGTATCCATATTTCTCTTAGCTCTCAATTAAAAACCACAGAAATTTTGGAATTATTACAGGGAGAGTAAAGTGCTAGATGTGGGTCCAAATTTGTAAAGAATATTAAAATTTATACTGCTTTTGGCCTTCATTAAAGCAGCAGCTAATGCTCTGCCTACCCTGCATTTATTACATGTAAATTCTCTTTGTATGATTTCTTGTGAAGTTTCATAAGCTTATTAAATGTGAAGCAGCCCCTTGCCTGATTCCTCATCTGTTGTTACCGATCCCTAGTGTCAATCTAGATGACAATAATCTGAATATCAGCTCACATAAAGAAGAAACTAATCTGCAATTAATTTGGGGACTGACTGTCCATAGTGGAGGAAATTTCAGTTCCGAAGACACTTGAGAGTACTTTTTTAAAAATTTGAGATGCAACTCAATGTACACCCTGTAAAATCTTCTCACTTCTCCAAAGAATTCCCACTTCTTTTAGGGGCAGATGATTATTCATAAAGTCTGAGTATATAACTGGGAAATGATCACTATGGTTACAATCCGGAAAGGAAGTAGTGGCTGTTTGTGCAAGTGGAGAGAGCTTCGCAGGCTCACCTCCCATGGCGAGAAAGAGCAGCATAATGTAGTAAGGCCTCCAGCTGTTCTGGGCCCTCAGGACATCAATTAAAACTTGTATTTCTGAAATCTGTTTCTGTTCCTCAATTACGTGCACTTTTTGGATACTCATTTATCGCCCTCTAAATCACATTCCAATTATGCCGAGGAGGATGGCAAGAGTATAAAATCTAAGCCTGAGCTCCCTTGTTGGTTAAAAAATAAATGACTCTCACATCATTCATACTGATATTTCTATAAATATTGAACTAATTTAACATTGTCCTGGCACTTCTATTTTGGCAATGATACTTGCTATGTCTCCGCTTAAGTGATACCATCTTCCAGATTCCTAAAGTGTATTGCACCTAGAGGAAAAGCTCCAATAACATATTTATAATAGAAAATATGAAGGCAAAATCGAATATTAAAATGGTAATTAATTCTAGACTTCAAATCTCATGAAATTATAATTGCATATTAATAACTGCGAGTGGCTTTGGGTCTGATGAAAAAATTTAACTTTTATGATGAAGAAAGATTCCTTCCAGAAATAATGTTCTTCTGCACCGGGGTCAAACTTGCACTTGTCACCTCCACAGTCGCGGCGTTCAAGTTGTTAGCAGCGGGGTCGATGGTTACAGAAGAGCTCATGTCTTTCAGTAGAAGTTGCATGTGATGTCTCTTGAGAGTTTGGGGGTGTTATAATACCAGAAATGACTCCTCTGATAGCAGATAATTCTTATTTAAAATATAACTAGAAAACATTATTGACCTGCTTTTTATCTATCCGGACAACCTGATTCTCACGGTTGCAGCGGTGACCTATTAAACTGAACTGAAAGCTACGAGGTTCTGTGGAAGGGAAGGACAATGGAAGAAGTGAGGGGTGGGGAGAGGCAGAGAGAGAGAGAGGCAGAGAGAGAATCTGTGTTTTCTGTTCACAGTAAAGGAAGATGTATAGCTAGTTAGCCTAGTTTACTACAAACCCTGTAAAGTGGTGCAAAAATGGGAGGCGAGGCCCCAGCAGTGAAGTTGCAATGATAACGGCTTGATTCTAAATTCCTGAAATTGAATGCTTTTATATCTTTTTAGGGAAACCAAACTATCCCATATACACCCTTCCCTTGACTTTTGAATCAGCTTGGCCACTATAAAAGGGGGCTTTTTTCAACTTGCCCAAAGAGTATTTTCATGTAACCGTGACAGAGGTCACCAGGTCACCTAATGGAATTTTTGTTGCTTATTATGAAGCTGTACTTTGAACAACTCAGAGCACAGATCCAATTCTGGTCTGCAGTGGATAAGCTACTTCAGGCCAGTCACAACTCCTTTGAATTTTAAATTTGTCATCAACATAATGAAGGTAGTGTTAGCTGCTATGTTCACTTATCAAATCAAATTAATGAAGGCTAACAAAAAAAAATCTTTAAAAATGTCCTTAAAATGATGAGCATATATTTGCAATTCTCAAAGAAGTTTAATGTGTATAACATTTACTCGCTCAAAAAATATTAAAGGAACACTCACTGAGGACCAGACCAAGATGTTTTTGTTTTTGTTTTAATGTAGTCATGCAGTTAAAAAATTTAACTAGTATCTTTGTCATCTTGGGGCTGGCTTTTTAAGCCAGAACGCAGCAAGGCAATAGATATGTACAAATTATTTTAGGGAGCAGTGTAATATAAAAGAAGAAAAAAAGAGGAAGAATAGGGATTAATCAATAACTAAATTATTTTACTAAGATAATACATTTGTGAACATATATAACTGCAATAGTTTGCATAAATTATTTTATATATATGCCTCTTAATATACATAATATTTTATGTGAATATAATAGAATTATATGCATTCCTTCTTAAGATTTAAGGCCTGTACCACAGATTGAAAAACTTTCACCAATATTCCTTCAAATGTTGATGTTGCTACATCTTCTTCCTTCCAGAACTTCATTTATATGTATCGTATAATTCTCCAGTGTTTATTTCTGTATTATTCATCCTATTTGTGCATGATCAATGTGGACTCCACTATCTATTATCTGTTTTCTAATATTATACAGTGCTATAGATATCTACTGCTAAACTCATCTGTTAATTTTTTTCATATATGTCAGTTCTAGAAATTCCTTTTAATTCTTTTTTGTAGACTTACAATCATCTGTGATAGCCTCCAATCTTTCGTCCATTTTGCTGGCAGTATTAATTATTGTTACTTTAAAGTCATTGTCTGATAAATCTCACATTAATATCACCCATATGTCTCATTCTATTTCTCATTTTTAGTTCTTGGTTTCTGTTGAGTAAATCTTACTTCGCGGTATTTTTTTAATAGCCCATAGAATAAAGGAGATTGTTACGGTTCACAGCTAAAATGTTCCCCCAAACGGGCATGCTCAGCATGGTGCCTGGTTGGCAGGGGCTGCTCACCGATGGCGTGACCCGGAAGTGTGTGCTGTGTTTACATCCTGGCTCCTCTGTTTTTGCTCTGCTTCCTGGTGCCTTGAGATGAGCAGCAGTCTAGCGGGCAGGTCCTTCCATCACGCTCTTTCTCGGAGCCAGCTGACTGCTGACTAAAACTATGAGCCAAAACTGACCCTTCTTTAAAATATGAGTGTCAGTGGCAAAGAAAATGACTAAAACATTTAATTTTTTTAAAAATATGAAGACAATGCATGAGGTTCTCTTCCAAGACAAGGCTGAATTTCTTCTGCCATGCATAAAATTATGAAAAAATCATTTTGACCCACTTGAGGCTATTATTCCTAAATTTCTATATTTGGGATTCTAAATGAAACATCAGGTATTGAACAAAGATTTATCTTTTCATGTACTCAGACCTCCCATTCTTTAGCTATTAAAGACATGGTATCAGTGCAACTTAAAAGTTGCTTTTTTGTGGCCCCTGGTGAACATGTTCATGTAGAATTTGGAAAATGTCTCTAGCAGAAGTCATATACAAAATATTTTGCTGGATCCTAAGAATTTCTGTTACTTGACTTTTGATACTGCAAATCTTGCTACCTTGGTAAGTGTGAACTCTAAACTCTGTCTCCCTAGCAGAGTGAAGCTGTTACAAATTGGCACTGTAAAAGTTTACACAGTTTTTATTTGTTCATGTTAGAATAGTTAATTCCCTCCAGCTAATTTGTGATAGCCACAGCTGGAGTTTCAATTTTTATTTTAAAATAATATTTTTTATAACTTCAGAGAAAAAGAATGCAATAATGAAAGGAAGAGAACAAAGACACAAGATACAAATTACAGCATTTGTACATAAGGTACTAGGGCACATCTGTCTAGGAAGCAAGCAGGAGAGTTTGAGAATGTGATGGATCTAGAAAAGATAAAGGTATAATGAGAGATTGTATAAATCAAATTATTCATATGATTTTTACAATATTGTTTGGATTTTTTTTTCTTTAAAAAATTCAGTAACTGGTGATAGCAATTTCTGGGATAAGTCAGACTGGTGAAGCCAAAAAATATGAAAAGACGAAAAAGGTAAAAATAATTAGAATAAAAATTAAGAGTTAAATTTCAATGAGAACCAAGACCTGTCACGCAAAGGTACACGATCCCAATGATGAAGGTAACTACTGCATACCTAAAATGTACCAATAAACTCAGTGAGAAAAAAAAATTCAAATGTGTTAAATCTGAGATGATTCAAATTTCTCTCTGAACAGCGTTTTCCCGTGGACATTTGGATGATCGAACCTCAGGTCCAGCCAAGAGATTGGAGCTGATGATATAATTTGGGAAGCCCGTGAAATGGAATCAAGAACTATACAGAGCATGAGAAGCAGAGGTACAAGCCTGGTGTAACCAGCACTGAGAGCTTAGCATGGGAAGAAAAATGGCTGAGATAAGTAAGGAGAAGACACTGGAGAGAAAGGATGAAGTCCTGGGTTGAAGTCACATGTGGCAGATGCTATATGAATGAAAGGCTATCTCCTAGAAGGGTCTTGATGTTGAGAGACGAAATACGATAAACCTAGAGAAATGAATTTGGAGAAATATTTTGTTTGTGCTTTTATTAGGTTTGTTTGAAATTCACGTATCAACTTACGTGAACTAATGCTTTTATATGGAAAGCTTTACATTGACTACCCTCATTCCATACAGAATATTTAGCCTTTCAACTAATGGAGATTATATTGCATGTTCTCGGTTAGTTTTTAGGGTATCACTTGTATATAATTTTTCTAATATATTTTAAATTTCTTTGTCTCTGATGTAAACTGACTGTTCATAAATATATGTACATGTTATATATATACATATTTGCATATATACACATGGCATTGGGATTTCTGTATATTTTATAAAAACATTTTTCTCTGAGCCCTTCTTTCATCTCTTCTTTTTATATCTTTGCTTTTGTTGAAGTATTTTTAAGAATAAATGTATCTTGACACTACGCAAAAGTGTGTAACACTGTCATATTTTATGTGGTGTTCTTGAAATAGATTTCTTCGGTAAAATGAATAAAAGGAAATAAAGTATCTGCAAATAGGGAAGGGAGGTAGGGGTGAAGGGAGGGCAGGGATAAGGGAAAAAATGAGAATCAAGACCTGTCATGTAAAGGTACAAGATCCCAATGATGAGTGTAACTGTATTGTGTACCTAAAATGTACCAATAAACTCAATGAGAAAAAAATGATGGACATAAAAATTAGCTGAAAGAGAGATGATCTCCTTGACTTTCAACATCTCAATTTATGATTTTTGACTACAAGAGTGGGAAAACAATGCATATGCAGGAGAAATTGTACTTCAAATTTTGAACATTGATCTTTACGGGGGCTAATCATATGTACATGATTCTCTTTCATGATGCTGGAGACTGGCAGCAGTCTGCAACTCACAGCTCAGGCACATGATCAGAAGGCTGAACAAGCAATAAATACTCTACAGTACATTGTGTTACTCAGCTGTGAGGTCTGATAGATTAGATGTGTTAAATGCATTTTTAACTACAGATGGGTTTATTGGAATGTAATCCTATGAGAGGGCAGGGCCTTCTGCAATAAAATAAGGCACATGAAATGTGAATGCATTTTTGTCTACATGTGTTCAAAATAGACTGTTGTCTGCATTTTATCTGGTTGATCTGCCTGCAATATAAATGGACTATTGAAAAATTATATCATAATACATAAATATATAAATATATTATATGCACATACAATGTTGGTGAAAAAACTAGACAGTGTGAAAAAAGAATACTTGACTGGGAATGTCTTCATATATCTGTGATCAAAAGAGATGGGGTTTCTAAGTAGGATGTGAATAAAGGAGAGTTATACACAGGATACTTGCTTTGAATCACACAATGTGGTTTAATAATCACATCATTTATGCTGGAATGAAATGATTTATGCTAGTCTGACTCTTCCATACACCACGTGACTTTTGACTAGTCAATTAAACATTCTGGACTCTGTCTTAAAATAAAGTATATGTAAGAAATATATGTAATAGTAAGGATTGTTTTAGAAATTAAGGTGTATGTAAGACAAATTTTTGGAATGGCATTTTCTTTCAATAAATATTTCTGAGATTCCATTATATGTTCAGATATGTGCTAGTGTTACTGTTTAATTGTGATCCAGACTAGCATAGCTTCTGCCTATATACACATCAATAGAGTCGCAAAAATATACAACATATTTCTGGTACATGCAATTGGAATTTAAGACTGGAAATCATAAGGTATATCAGAGTTTACAGCATGTTACTTTCCATGTAGCTTCTGTCATGGATGAGATATATGAGTCTTTTAAAAATCCACAAGATGAGTCCATCATCATTCTAGAACCCATTAAATTCTACCTCCCTCTTTGTTTTCTTGCACAATGTGTTCCAACTTTACACTGTGGCTCTCTAGTAACTGCATCACCTCTAGGATTTGGCTTGTAACTGCTGTGATAGTTTCTCTCTGTTGTTGATGGGACTAGTCTTGTGCTTTACTCTTCTGCTCCAAGCTATTATCACCCTAAAACAAGGAAAGAGACGTGCTTCTTGACGTTTTCAGGACCATCACACAAGAATATCTGGTGCTCTTAGTTCTTTAGAGGATCTAATGTAGATTTGCAAAACAATTTTGTTTTTTTTTCTTTTTATTGAGTTTATTGGTACAATCTAGGTATACAATACAGTTACATTCATCATTGGGATTCTGTACCTTTACCTAACAGGTCTTGATTCTCATTTTTTCCCCTTGTCCCGGACCTCCCTTCACCCCCTCCTCCCCTCCCCATTTACAAACACTTTATTTCCATTTTTTCAGTTTCTCATATTTTTTTCTCCTCTCCCTTATTACCTTTCCCCCACCCTTCCCACTTTCCCTACACATTTAGCCCTTTACTTCCTATTTCACTTTATTAATTATCTCATTAGGATTCTGTGTACTATTGTAGTGTTTCACACCAAAGAAACTATTGGGTATTTCAGTTAAAGAAATCTCTGTATGAACATTAAAAATAGGGAATCCTAAAATAAAACGAAAAAGGAAAGTAAAAGAGAAAAGGCAATGATGTAAAATTAAAATAATCCTTACTTCTGGAGATGAAAATTGTCCCTGAACATATTTAAATGGCTTATTGCTCTTATAGTCTTATCTTATTATTTTTTTTCATTATTTAGAGAACACTTTATTAGTTTCTGTAATCAAACCCATGTAGATATAACCTTACATATTTAGTACAATGTGTTACCCCTGTACACATGGAAAAAAAATAAAAATAAAAAATTAACATTTCTAGACCAATATGGCTGTCCATTTCTGTACAATGTCAAGTCAACGCAGTAAATTGGGATGACTTTTTCCAAAGTTGGCAGTACCGTTAAAGTTTCCCAAAATTCAATTTATATATGTGTGTGTGTGTGTGTGTGTGTGTACATATATATATAGACTAATAATAGTATCTTATGCATCGATAGCAGCAACAGCTTTTCCAGGTTCTGCAGTCATCTGAACAAAATTATAGACATTCAGCACATTCCATTAAAAAAAAAAAACAAAGAAAAGAAAAACAAAACAAAACAAAAACAAAGAAAAGAATAATATCCAGAAAACAGCAAAGTTCTGTTGCTGTTGTGGTACCTGGCACCATTTTTTTTATTAGCATTTTAATCATCATCTGGAAAGAGAACATTCTAGAGTAATATCATTAAATGTAGCTCTGATAAAGCACAGTCCCTACTCTGTATCATATAGCAAGTACAAGATATTTTACATTCATAGAGGTATAATACAGTACCATCCTACATCAATAATACTAGAATCAGTTTTGGATTGAAATTTACTTTGTCTTCAAATAAGATTGCTACCCCTGTTTTTTTCTGGGCTCCTGTCACATGGAGAATTGTTTTCTATCTTTTCACTTTCAGTCTATGGGGTTCTTTTTGCACTAGGTGTGTTTCTTGTATACAACATATTGTTGGATTTTATTTCTTATTCCATCTTGCCAGTCTATTTCTCTTGATTGGTGAGTTGAGGCCATTGACATTACTGGTTATAACTGATATGTACTGACATTATTGACATGTTATTGGCCTTTTGTTGACTCTTTTTACTTTTTCACTTTCTACCTTTAATTTCTTGCCTTGCCTATTTTATTTGCTCTGTTGGGCCTCATGGTATTGTCGCCTTCCTTGTCTTTTTCTAGGATCTTGTTTAGAATTACTTGTAGTGCTGGTTTGGTATTCATGTAGTTTCTCAGGTAGTTTCTCTTTGTCATGGAAGTGTCTTAGTGTCTTATTTCCCCATCAATTTTGAAAGAGAGTTTTGCGGGATACATCAGTCAAGGATGGAGGTTGTTCTCTTTTAGTACTTGAAATATCTCATTCCAGGCTCTCCTTGCCCCAAGGGTTTGTGTGGAAAAGTCTGCTTTGATTCTGATGGGCTTTCCTTTGTATGTGATTTGTGTCTTAATGTGTTGCTGATTGTATCAGTTGGGAAAAAGCATTGCGGTTGATTTGATGAGCTGTTTTCTCTGATGTTATGAAGATGAGAATGTCTGTGGGTTGTTAGACACACAGAAGCTAGGGAGAAACTATATCAGGAAGATTTGGGTGATAATCCAGAGATTAAACCAAGGATAGTCTGACAACAAAAACAAAAATGAGAAAACACTTAAGCAAGACACAAGGACAGACTTCCAGTTCACCAATGGCAAACAGTAGGGCAAATGAAGGTGAAAAGGCTGATAGTGAACCACGAGGACACCCTGAACTCAAAGCACAGGAAGTAACAAAACAGATCAGTCTCTAGAAAAATTCAAAACAGAAATAATTTCCCAGATAACCATAGAGATAGTGAGCAAAATGGAAGTTGTGATTCAAGACTCTACAGCAGAAACTGACAAAAAAATAGATGAGCTCAGGACCATGATTGAAGCCGTGAAGGCCCAGCATAAGAAAGAAATGGAAAAATAAACGCCAAACATACGAAAGAAATGGAATCCAGAAAACAGATTCAAACAGATATCCAGGAGATTAAACACTCCATAGAAAGTGCCCATAGCAGAGTAAAAGAATGCAAAGATAGACTCTCAGATATAGAAGATAAGATTGCAGTCAGTTTTTTTGGAAAGATACCCAGCAGAGGGATGACTGGGTCAAATGGAACTTCCAGTCCCAGCTCTGTGAGGTGTCTCCATATTGATTTCCATAGTGGTTGCACCAGTCTCCACTCACACCAACAATGAACAAGGGTTCCTTTCTCTCCACAACCCCGCCAACATGTTATTGTGTGATTTCTTGATAGCAGCCATTCTTTGTGGGGTGAGGTGGAATCTCAGTGTTGTTTTCATCTGCATCTCTCGAATGACCAGTGATGTGGAACATTTTTTCATATATTTACTTGCTGCTTTTACTTCTTTGTCTGAGAAATGTCTGTTCATTTCAGATGCCCATTTTTGAATTAGGTCTTTATATTTGGGGCGACTGATTGTTTTGAGTTCTTTGTATATTCTTGATAATAGTCCTTTTTCTGAGAAACAGCTGGTAAAAAATTTTTCCCACATTGTAGATTGTCTCTTAGTTCTGCTGATGGTTTCTTTTGAAGTACAGAAGCTTTTTAATGCAATGAGATCCCAGTTGTTGATTCTATCTGCTAGTTCCCATGCTACTGAGGATTTGTTCACAAAGTCTTTTCCTCTGCCAATGTCTTCCAGAGTTCTGCCTAACTTACCTTCCAGCAAGTTTAATGTTTCTGTTTTAATATTTAGATCTTTAATCCATTTGGATTTTAATTTAGTGCATGGCGAAAGATAAGGATCTAATTTTAATCTGTGGCAAGTTGACATCCAGTTTTTCCAACACCATTTATTAAAGAGGCTGTCTTTCCTCCACTGAGGATGGTCAGCTCCTTTGTCAAAGATGAGGTAGCTGAGTACATCTGGATTTGCTTTTTTGTCTTCCAGTCTGTTCAACTGATCCTCAGGCCTATTTCTTTGCCAGAACTATGCTGTTTTTATCACAGTGGCTGTGTAGTATAGTTTCAAATTGGGAATTGCTATACCTGGTGCCATGTGTCTGTTGCCTAAAATGGCTTTTGCTATTCTAGGTCTCTTATGGTTCCAAATGAATTTTTTGATTCTTTTTTCTAGGTCTGTGAAATATAGTGTTGGAATTTCAATTGGAATTGCATTGAATGTATATAGAAGTTTTGGTAGTATGGCCATTTTCACTATGTTGATTCTTCCTACCCAGGAACAGGGGATATCTTTCTATTTTTTTATATCCTCTTCAATTTCTTTTTTCAGAGTGCTGTAGTTTTCAGTGTAGAGATATTTTGCTTCTTTTGTTAGATTGATTATCACAGAGAAGTATGTTCACCCATGTTTATAGCGGCACAGTTTGTAATAGCTAAATCTTGGAAACAGCCCATTTGCCCATCTGTTGGAAATGGATAAGAAGATGTGGTTTTTCTATAGAATGGAATACTACTCAGCCATAAAGAATGAGAAATTGGATTCATTCATAGGAAAATGGATACATATTGAAGATATACTCCTAAGTAAAATAAATAAGTCACACATGTGTAAATACCGAATAGTTTCTCTGGTGTGAATAATCTGCAATAATACATAAGATCCTAATAAGATTACTGATGTTTAGAAATGGGAAGAAAGGAGCTAAAGGTGTAGAGAAGGTGAGATGGGTAGGGGAAGGGTAATAAGAGAAAAGAAAAAAATGTGAGATAATGAAAAGATGGAAATAAAGTGTTTGTAGATGGGCAGGGGAGGAGGGGGTGAAGGGAAGGTAGGGCTAAGGGGAAAAAATGAGAATCAAGACTTGTCATGTAGAGGTACAAGATCCCAACAATGAATGTTACTGTACTGTATCACTAAAATGTACCAATAAACTCAATTAAAGCTGAAAAAAAAAAAAAGATTGCAGTGAGTGACCATGAAAAGAGAGATCTCTTAAAAACAGTAAGGGGTCATGAGAAATCGATCCAACAACTCCTAGATGATGCAAAGAAGAATAACATAAGACTGATAGGAATACATGGAGTAGCAGGAGAAAATACAAATGACTTTAAAAAGCTGTTTGCAGAATTAATGATAGAAAACTTCCCAAACAGATGGGAAGAATTTTACATTCAGATAACTGAGGTGTATAGGACCCCAACTAGCTACAATCAAAAAAAATCTACACCTAGATATATAATAATCAAGATCCCAGAAACCCAACAGAAGAACAAAATACTTCAAACAATAAGAGAAAAGACACAATTTTGTTTGTTTTCTCATATTTTAAAGACATATGCCTTTGCAATAGATGAATGTCTGGATGTTATATTGACATGAAACATAAAGTTGAAAACAACAATGTAGGAAATATGGGTGTGGGACATTCAAATACCACCTAGTCATATAGTCTACTCAGATCTCAAGAGAAATATATTTCCAATTTTGACATAGGATTAAAACAAGTCTAGTGTTTCAAACTTGTATAAAGAATTTAACTTTGAGGAACAGTCTTGAACACTGCAACATCTTACAGCTTCTTCAAAACATAAGTCTTATTTTTTTCCAAAGAAAATCCAGATAGACAATCATGCATGGCCATTTAGTCCAGAATAATGGATGCATATCACAACTAAATTTATAGTACATGAGTGCTATTATTGAAATGTTGAATAGTCCCCCAAGGGCCATGAGCTAAAGGTTTGGTCCCCCAGGTGGCACTTTTGGGAAGTAGAAGAGCCTTACAGAAGTGTGATCCAGTGTGAAAACTTTAGGTCCCTGAGAACATGCCCTCAAAGGCAAGTGGAATCCTAGTACTCTCATCCATCTCTTGCTTCCTGGCCATAAAATGACTGGTTTTGCTCCTTTTATGGTTTTGCTCCTTTTGGTGCTGCCTCACCAAAAGCCTAAAAGTATCAGCTCCAATCAAACAAAAACTATAAACTGTAAAATTGTGAACCAAAAATAACCTTTCTCTTTGTAAATTTAATTATGTCAGGTATTTGTTACAGCAATAGAAACCTAACAGAGTGAGACTATTTAGGGCCAAATCTGGTGACCTTTATTATAATTACATAGAAAGACATTTTTCTTGAATCAGTCTCATACCATAGCTCTTTAAAACTATCCTTGAAAAATCACTATACCTAGCTATAGAAGAAAGGCAATATAACAATATACCCTAAAAACAAATGTACCCCAAAAGTAAACCTATCAGGAAATATCAGGAGATATTTTATGTTGTTTAATTATGAAGTAAAGCCTTTTGAATCTGAAAGACTAGTGATGTTAAGAAAGCAGAAAAGTAACAGAACAAAAGAATGCAGTTACAAGCTGCCAGGGTGTACATTAATTCAAATTTTAACAACATGAAAAGGCTATGCTGAGAAAAATACTATTTCTAATTGTTACTTGGGATACATTGTTTGATTGAACATCAAACCATTTTATTATTTTCTTAATAAATTAAATAAAACTTACTTTTTTAGCATTATATAAACCGCTGGAGTAGAAATACTCCAAAATTCAAAACCAACAATGTGAACTATTTTTATAGAACTTCTTGAAAATAAAAGAGGCCACAAGACTCAGTAATATCTACTGCATTCTACGCTGAACTTGTTGGCCTGGGTTTAATAAAGTTTTTTGCTCTTTTACTTTTTACTTTTTTTTTTTTTTTGAGACAGTGTCTTGCTGTATATTCTAGGTTAGCCTTGAACTCACTACGTAGTCCAGGCTGGCATCAAATTTGCATCAATCCTCCTGCATCAGCTTCCTGAGTGCTGGGATTATAGGCTTGCACCACCAAACCCAGCCAATAAAATTATTAAAAGGGTGCCAGGCTTAACTCACACTCTTTTTGGGCCCTTTTCATGTCCTCCTCTTCTCATCCCAGATGTAGATGTTATGATAAAGATGAAACAGTCACCTTGGTAAAGAACTTAAGAAGATTGAAAACATAAATAAAAGACTGAAAGGGCTACAGGAAACCCAGCTCTAAAGATCCATGAGCTGTAACCAAGAAATCTAACATTTCCCTCCAACAGAGGAGACTTTAGACATGCTCCTTCTTGCCTCTAGCCCTAACCTACCTCCACATCCCCTTTTTAGAACTTTTATTTCAAAAAGTTGTAATTGCAATTTATTTCACTTTTGCTTTGGAAAATATACAAATTTCATTTAAAACCTCGACAAATGGGAATATCTTTCTCAAGGACCTGAAAAGCATCTCTTTGAATTGTACACATTCAAGGAAGATTATATCCCTTATCTCCTACTCTCTGGGTGAAAATAGGAGTGTAACTTTAGTAGTTATTTTGCTGCAAGTAATAAAGGTATCTCTATCACAAAACTGGAGGAAGTTTACCTTTCCTTTCGATAGTTCACCTAATCAGTTAGCACATATAGGACGCTCACAATCCCCTACACTTTTTGGTTAGTTTCATCAAAGTAAAATTCATTATCCTTTCCCTATTGTAAAGTTATTGGAATAAAAGTATCTTCTGTTTATCTATCTTGTCCTGTGCGATGTTTTGTTTGTTTGTTTTGTTTTTTGTTTTTTTTTTTAATAGGAGTTGTCTCTCAGGACTTGGAATGATTACTTCTGGCCTTGGTATTAATTGAAAAAATATTACTCTCAGTGATTTTCTACAACCTGTTATTTGTGAAACTGAGTCTAATCTCTAACAGTGCAATAATTCCCTTGTAAATATGGAAATTTAAAAGTTGATCATAGTTTACTTTCCTTTGAAGCTCAACCCTCAAAAGCATGTAGAACTTGAAAAACAAAGAGAAAGCTAAAAGGAGGAAAAGAGAAAAAAGAATTCCAGCATCGATTAGAAATATTGCAAATCAATCTTCATACTGGAATGAAAAAGGCAGTAGAAGTAAGGAAGATGAACTTTCTATGGGGAAATCAATCCTCATTTCCTCAAAATGATCTTTAAATTTATTTCTTAAAAAAATTAACTTCAAATCTTTTATTGACATTTGAAATTTTTTCACGAGAGAATAAGACAATTTTTGCCATTTATACTAATGTGTTTTCAAGAATGTAAATTGAAAAGCAATGTAACAGATCATTTGGTTATAGTTTGCTGTTGGTAACATATACATATTCAGGAATAGTGCATAAAATTCTATGCAGGAAAAACACTAACACCCCATAATTAGTCATTCAGAGTGGCAAGAGGGAAATAATTAAATTAGCTAGAATTGCTGTCTGGATTTATCTAGCCATTGTAATTCAATCAGGGCTAAATGAGATCATCCTTTAATTAAAATTGAAGCTAATTAATTGTTTCAATTGTTGTTTCTATGAAAGAGAAAATTTCTTAACAAAGTCACTTTGATGAAGTATAAAGATCATTTGAAACATTGCCTCGGGATCATTGCTGTGATTTAGCACAATTCACAATATGATCATCGTCTTACTTTAAATTAATGTACAGCATTAAAATATTTAAGTCTCGGGCCTCCTAAAAGTGATATTTCTTTAAGCAAGAAGCAAATACATTTTGAAGGAATAAAATAGGAACTACAACAATTCAGAAAGTTCAAATAACATATGTATTCATCTCTTACTTATTTGTTGTCCCCAAGGGAACTATCGACCTGTTTGCACCTGTTTTTCTTCTATTTTAATTTACAAAATTCTTGTGTTAGTTGACATGATTGGCCTTCATATCAGATTCATATTCCCTCTCTTGATTTTTCTCCCACTATTTTGTTTTGGTCAAGAATTACTCATCCCTAGCCACAGAAAAATGTATTTCCTGACATTCTTATGCTGCAGTGAAAGCTTCTATCTTGATGGTACAGACCAGTTGAGACTCCAGCTGTGGGTGCACTTCTAATATGCCTGCCAGTTTAAGCAGAGATACGCTGACTCTGGCTACCATGTTTTATGACCTGCACACCACATAGTTGCAGTGAGAATAAACCCTAAATGTAAAACATAGAGCTTCAAACAATGGTTTTACTTAAAGTACTCTTATTTTGTTTTTAACAAAACAAAGGAATAAGTAATATTTCTAGGATAAAAATGGAAAACATACATTTCTTGCTCTTTTTTTCTCATTTTTACTTCCTTTTTTCTTTGAACTTGCTGATTAAGTGGGCCCTTCTCTGCCTCATAAATGACACACTGCTATGGAAAATATGGCCGCACACAAGATTCTGATCTTTACATTGCACACGAGTATTTTAATCTTGCACCTCATGTAGATGAGATGTCCTTTCATGAGTTTAGCTCACATAGCATCAGTGACCATGATACAGATGAAAAAAATAAGGTTCTTGACTCAGCAATGCCAAAGGCACGATTGGACTATTTCATACTAAATCCTTCCCTGACTGAAACTAAGGGAATGCTGAAAATTGTATTTGGCTAAGTGTCAGGTAGGAGAAGTGAGAACTTTTTTAAAGAAAAAAAATTCAAATATAATAGAAAGGATGAACATTCTCAAGTAGAGAATGATTTTGGAAATAAATGTGTGTGTGTTTGGATTTTCATGTGATACATACTGTTAAGTGCATTCCTTGTCTAAGAGGAGGGAAATCTGTACTGACCCTTTAAACTTAGGAAGGCTCTTGTCCATAAATTCACACGCAGTCTCTTGGCTCTTACACTACTCAATTTTGCTCATGTTATGGCTGAAGAGTAGAGGAGTCTCAGCTGAAGAGTACACGGAAAGTTACACTTGGTGTTGGCAAAACTTACAAATGACAACAGGAGGACTATTTTTAATGTCCCTGCCATTAATTGGCTTTGTAACCTTGTACAAGTACACTCTCTGTAGGTGCGTTTCCTCATCCCTGCATAGAAAAGTTTCCTACCTAGGTCATTTTGAAGACCTTCCATTATTTACTATTACTTGATTTTTTTTTTTTAAGAATCTAGAACACACAGGTTTGTGTGCTGTAGTATTCCCTATAATTGGGTAATATTTGAGATTAAAGAGATAAATGCAATTTATTTCCTAATTTTCACAGAGTTTATATCATAAGGGAAGAAAAATATAATGAGCAAGAAAGTTCTTTCTAGAAGTTACTTTCAAATAGGCTTACATTACATTGTCAAGGAAAACCAAAGCTGGGCAGAAGTAGAGTGGTAAAAACATCTTTTATTCAGGATCTATAGCAATGGGGGGAAACAGACCTTAACATAGGATCAAGTTTAATTCCTGAACAACAAAATGTGGAGATCAAAAATATTGACTATAATGAAAAAAATCAATTTGGAGGGAGGGTATTAGAAAATTATTAAGAGGAGATGGTGTACAGGAAATGGTTGCTAAACTGTCCTAAAAGAATTTCGGGGTAATCAGATATCGCCTAGGTGAAAGGGATGAGTGGGAAATTATCAGACATAAAGTGTGGGGTCCTTACTAAATTGATTTCACAGGAATCTTGCTACAATTGTGTTCTTGAGGACAAGGGTCAGAAATGGGGCCTGAGAACAAAAAGGCTCAGAGGGGCCTGTCTGATTGAGTGGACTGCGAATGAACATCAGTGGCAGAACTTTTGCTAGGGCCTTGGTTAAATCACCAGTATGGTTGGGGGGGTCAAGAAAAGAGTTTTTCTCAATGGTTGTTTTATGGTTACATTTTCAGTGGGAAAAGAAACATTCTTTTAAAGACTACCACCTAGTCCTTAGGCTTTATGTTTAGAGGAGGGAATACAAAACACCAATAAATAATAGCTATTTTTCTGCAATATATTGCCATCAGAAGATGCAGCATGAAAATGGATAAATCCAGTGTGGAGTGGTACTTTTGACAAAACAGGTATCAACAAGTTGCATTAGCATACACAGTGACTAGCTCACCCACATTTGACGTTCAGAGACATGTATTCCAAAGCTATAACCTGAGACAGAAACTGTGAAACCAGCGATTTTTTGTTGTTGTTTTTCTGTTTTGTTTTTCTTTTGTTTTGTGAGGTAATGTCTTGCTCTGTAATCCAGCCTGATCTGCAGCTTTTTAATCTCTTCCTTCATTTCCTAGTTTTGTCATGAGTATGTTGGCTAGTAGACCCAACTAATGTCAGTTATTTGGTTTAAAAAAGAGTCTTTTTTAGATAATGAAAAGCAACTAATAATAACACCCAAGATATTTACAAGGTGGATAAATTTAAAAAATGAACCAGAAGTGAGCCTCATTCCATGTCAGTAAATAAATGTTAACTCAGTTAAATGTATACTATCAGTATTTTTACACAAACAGTAAATACAATGTGCTAGACATTGGGCATAGTGTACAACATGATGTGATTGTCTCTTCATTAAATTAATAGCTATGGATGTCACTAATCATGATCAATGGGCCAGGGATTGTCTCAGTGATTCTGGCACCTGCCTCTCAAGTGCAGGGTTCTGAGTTTGATCTCCCATTAAAAAAAAAAAAAATCACGATCAAGAAAGGAAATCTATAGATGTAAATTGGGAGTTATATTATCACATAGAAATTAATTAAGGTTTATAGACAAAAACAGATCAAGCACCTTGTTTCAGAGGTATGTCAGCAAATTCACCCTGAGAGTATTACTCTTATTTTTTTAGGGTGTTACTCGAGTTACAATTTAAAGGTGAAGGAGAAACCCACAGATAATGAACGCTGTTCTTGGTGTCATAGTGTATGAAAATGTGTTAGATGAGTGTTAAATGAAGAAAGGAAAAAGGTCGAGGGCACGAGCCACCTGTTGGTCTGAAAGAGATTAATCAGAGCACTCATGAGGAAGCTCCCCAAGGAGAAAACAAAATAAGCAAAAGTCTGCTGAACTCCGTGATGTGTGTGGTTTATATACTGACTCAAAAAACTAATTTGGTTGTGCTGTGCAAGATACCATGTGCTCACTGGTGAGCAGCCCTTCAGGGGGCAAGCAGCTCCTCACGAGAAGACCATGTAGAGAAAATGTCTTTTTGGAAGGTCCTTGAAGAAGAATTTCTCATTCTTACTGAATGGGATAAGGACCACTGGGTGCAATGTGCAATCAGTTGGGTGAGGCATCAAAAGAAGAGATTCTGAGGATGGCATATTTCTTAAAATGTAATGGGATATATTAAGAAGTCTCGATTTGTTTTTACTCATAATCAAAAAGCACGTAAGTCTTTCTAGAGGAGAATGACATATTACAGTAAGTATTTTTAAATGACTTTTTAAAGAAAATTAAGATATATACAGGAGTAAAACAGTTAGAGTTGTCATGTCAACTTTTGCTGCTTTAGTAAGTCACAGATTTCCTGTACTAAGAATATTTGATATAATGTTTTATTCATGTTTTTCCTCCTGCCTTTTAAAAGTTAGTCTATATACCTTTATATTTCTTTGCTTTACCTTTATGAATTTTTATAATTTTAAACTGACATGGAACAATAAGTGACAAAAAAGTATTCCACACTTGTTTGATACAGATGAAATTTTTATTTGAAGTTAGATGAATCACAGACATGTAATCCATAAATATGGAAACCAAATGTGTACAAACACACACACACACAATTTTAACTAATGACATGGTGTTATAAATCCCCTCAATTATTGAGGGGCTACTATTTTAAACTTTTAGTAAATTTTCTCTTCTCCAGATTTAAAGGCCCTAGGTTTATGGCATTGTATAGTGAAATTTGTGAGTTATGTGACTTAAGAAATGTCAGTATTCCTATTTTTGACCATCTGGAGAAAAGACAGTTTATAAAGAATGAGACAAATAGTACAAACAGATGTACAAAGTATGGAAGATAATATTTCATCCTATGCTTCCTATTTTTAAGTTGTTTTTTAAATTTAGCTATAGCCATATAAATGAGAAGTTTGGCTATAAACTTTTTCTTTTGCATAAGATATTTTCTTGTTATGTAAGACACCTAGTGTTTTTCAGCAAAACATTACTAATTTGGTTAATCTATCTTGCTTTAATTTTCTGAAATGCAAATAAGATATGAATTACAAAGTGTTAATAGTTATTAAAGCATTTCTTACAAACACTTGGATCTCTAGCCACTGTTGACACATTTAAATTACTTCATTTCTAAACCAGTCACAGTGCACAGCTATAATTACAGCCCTTGGGAGGTTGAGGCAGGATTGCCATGAGCTTAAGGCCAGCCTACTCTACATAGTGAGTTCAAGGCCAGCCTGAAGTACAGTGAGGACCTGTCTCCAAAAATTGTTTCCACTCTAAATGTACACTTTGGTTTTTATATTGATGATATAGGAATTAAAAACATTTTCTTTTATTGTCAAGTATACTTTGAAATACTCTATACCAGCTGATTGAAGATAAAGACAAATATTCAGGCTAGCTAGAGGAAAAAATTCATAAAGACAAAATGATTGTCTCTGCTCTTATACAGATACAATGAATTTCTACAATTAAATTCTCCGATTAACCTCCAGTGAGGATGATTTACTTCATTCATTTACTTCATTGATATTGAAAATAAAATCAACACTTATTAACCAACATGTTGTAAGAATATGATATGAATATTGTATATTATTTCTCATAGGAAGATAAATTAATAAGCATGTATTTGAATGACTGTATTTTAAAAAGAAATGTCCACTCATTATTTGTAGTCCATGTATTCAAATTTCAATGAAGAAACTGAGATAAAATATCTGACGATTTCAATCCGCCACATTTGTTAGCAGAGAGGATTTCCCTATCCACTAATTTCAGTGAAAGTAATTGAATGAGCAGTAATCAAAGGTTTAGTTATCAAAGAAAGTCAAGACAGTTTTGCTTTGCTTCCACTATAAAAATTACTGAGAGTTTTTTCAGTCAATATCATGTTAATTTTCATATAAAATCTTATGAGCAAAGGCACAAGGGAAAATTAATCTCTCAAGGAATATGTCAATGGAATAATTTTAGACCAGAACTAAGTAAACAATTAAACAGATGAGTTAATGCTCATCTCACCATTAGAGCTACTTATGCTAAGTTTTGTAAGGTGCTTAGGTTTTCAATCTTTTTGCAAGATTTGGAAATAAGAAACAAATAGTTGGAACAATATCACATTGACATTTATCATGATAGCTTTGAAAATGTTAGTCACAGCATTCAAACAAGGAGTTCAATACTGAATACAATGAAGGAAGTGTGGTTATTCTAAGTAGATAAATCCTATTTAAACAAACATCTTGTTTACTGACATTTTAGTAAAATATATACTTGCTATTTGGACATAATTGTAATTAATTAGAACAAAATGCTTAGCAAGATGCCTGATATAGGAGTCGAGGATTTATCTTAGTGGCACCATGCCTGCCTCATAAGTGCAAGGTCCTGAATTTAGTCCCCAGAACAACAACAACAAAAAGATACGTGATACAGAATTTGTGCTGGTTGCTGCATGTAAAATTATTTAGCTGGTTACTAATATGGAACTTATCTGAATTGCATACAATGTCAGGTAGGAACTTGTGACAGGATTAAACAAAAAAGCACTGGAGGGCCAGGTGTGGTGGCACATGCCTGTAATCCCAGCACCCGGGAGGCTGAGGCAGGAGGATCACTGTGAGTTGGAGACCAGCTTGGGCTACATAGTGAGTTCAAGGTCAAACTCAACTACATAGTGAGAACCTGTCTCAAAAAAAAAGCACTGTAAAGGCAACCTCTCTTTTGGTTATTTGTTTGTTTGTTTTTGGTACCTGGGATTGAACTCGGATCCTTGTGCTTGCTAGGCAGGCGGTGGTGGAACCACTGATCTAAATCGCTGGCCCCAGGGAAAACTCTTGTATGTGCAATAATAAATTTATTATGTAATCAGATAAGTGAGTATACCATCTCATAATGCATGAATTGAAAAGAAACCCCAATATATATCATGTGTGTATCATTTTCAACTACTTGAAATATTTCAGCCTCAGATTTTAATTTATGAAAATAGAAAATATTTAACTCAAGGAATTGATATCAATACTATGGGAGAAAAATACATGCACACTCTTTCTTCATGTACACATGCACGAATCACCCACACATTGATGCAAGAATATTATAACTTCTCAACCCATAAAAACCTCTTTCTTAAATTACAAGCATTAAATTGATCAATTTATTTTCTGTCCTAAACAGAATGACTTCTGGCTCGAATTTGAATTAGATTTTTGCCATTAATTCAGCATTTAATTCTATCATCTTAACATGTATTCATAACACATCTATCTATTTTCATAACAAATATTGAAGCAGAGATTCTTTTCACTTCCACTGTGGATATCATTCCCAAATTACTATTAGTCTACTCTAGTTAGTGCTTTATTTTCCTGCTTCAGACTGCAATTACAACCCTGTCCTGAACAATTACCTGAAAACTGACCCAGTTAATGAGGTACAAGTTCATCTGCCTAGTACTTATAAACCATTTTTCCCCTGGGGAAGATTTTCTTTCTCTCCCCCCTAGATGCAGCCTGAACCCCTTCTTTAAAGCAATGTGTCAACATGACCAAAAATGCAGTAATATTGGTCAGTTAGCTCTGTTAAAACTGTACCTTCAACTTTTGCCTTTCTCTCCCAGCCTTCCCTCCAACAGCAGGGTAGAAAGCTAGATTTATTCTCCACTAGAGACATCACTACTTGTGAAAGAGCATCTCCATAATCTTGACAATAACCCTGTGTGAGTGTTCAGATACATTTAGGTGGTGCAGTTAAGTCGTGTTTACAAGTACAATAAAGTGGACAGAATTAATTGGACAAGCATCAGCTGTGGATCTAATCAACACCATCGCCAAACTGTGAATATGTGGCTGATTAGGAGCAGGTCTATGTCAGGTTAATACAATAAAAATTGTAGCATCACTTGTATAAGCAGGCCTAATCTTGAGGCTAAACACGAGATGTTCACTTCTAGCCTGCTTTCTTCTTTTACTGGTTATAAATTCATAATTTTTGCTACTATGAGAGGGCTGATTCTGCATTTACAAATGTATTATTCTAAAATAATAAAAAATGAATTGTTTTGTAAAACCTGTATATTCCTAAAAAACATGACAATCATTATGAGAAAAAAGATTGCATCTGTTGATCCTGTTTAGACTTCAAGTTATCTGGTGGACAGCATTCTAATTTATTTATGTTTGTATCAATATCTTGCAGGTAGCCTGGCACACAGTTAATATCCTATAAATCTATATTTTTCTGGATTGAAAAATAAATATGTTTCCCATGAAAGGCATTTTTTAAAGGCAAGAGTTTTGACAGATTTATGGAACTTAAATAGTAAATTACAAAATCATTACACCTTTCATCACAGCATATATTTGAAAATGTATAAAATTGTACTGAAGTTGACACACAGAATTTTTCTAAATTCCAGATTACTATTGAACTATAATAAATACAATTTGACTCATTATTTTTAAGTTGCAATCTGGAAAATGAAAAGAAGACATAACACTTTCACAGTCTAAAAACAATATACTCCGCACATCATCGCTGATTCAGTGGCAGAGAAGGAAGGCTCCCATATGTGCACCAGAGGAAAGCAGGGCCATTGAGGCAGGGGTGGGAGAAAGCCACCTACAGAGAGGAAAGGCGTGAGAAACTCACTGGACAGAAATCCACGATCAGGGATATTTCTCAATGGAAACCAGACGATTCTTGGGCGTCTGCATGCCTTGCACAGAAGTCTGGCCTAGCTACCCTCTTCAGAGAGGACCAGTAGCCCAGAGGGAGGGGGCTGGTGCTTTCCAGTGGCCAGACTGATGGCACAGGCTCCAAGATTGCCCAGCGCCGCCCCCCCGGGGCTAGCAAGACAAACATAGCAGCTATTCGCAAACCAGGGCATCAGAGAAACTGAAAGTTGACCAGTATTGTATGAGAGATACAATAAGCCCTTGGGAACTTTGAAAGCCAGAGGCACTTGCTGTTTAGAGACAGAAATCTAAGCCCTAAGAAAACTCAGGTCCAGGGGAATTTCCCCATAAGAAATAATGGAAACTCAGATGATTTGTTCTGCAACTCAAAAATATGCATTTAAAAATTATTACAGTAGTGTAATATAGCACAAAATAATTAAAAATACAAAATATATAGAAAAACAAACAAATTAATCTGCATTTACCTTTGAAAACCCTCATGGCTGGAATGAGGGAGACAAAGGAGCAGAGTGTTATTGTGAAAAGAGGCTTTCACTGTCACTAACACAATCACTGTTATCTATGGGCTCAATAGAATCTTTTTCTTTTCACATAACTTCAACGTGGAAACTATCCAATGAGCCTTGCTTTTACCTCCTTGTGGAAATGTGACATTGCATTGTTGTTAAACAAATCCATTGCTCACACTGCTGCAGCTTTATTTGGGTGGTGATTTTCTACAAAATTTTATACTATTTCTCACATCTTACACATCTTCCTAATGTCATTTGAAATGAAGAATCGCTCTGACTTTTCTTCTCCTTCTCTGCACTAGAGATCTCCTCCACAAACTTTTGATTTTAGTAAATGATCACCCACAGTCCCACAGCGAGGGGGGGGCGCCATTGGCTGAATTGTGATAATGTTATATTTGGCATGTACAATACTCATATTGCAAGATATAGCTCATTTATCTAGTTAAAACTTACTAGAAATACTTACTCATCTTGCGGAGCACACACACAACAAGATACTGTCAAATATATATATGTGTATCCATATATACATATATGTATATAACGTAAATGACCAAAAAGTAGCAATTAACTAATGTTCTAATTTAAATTATACTTTTCATGGGCCAGAGTGACTCACAAAAATTGTTCATAGAGAATTTGAACATAAGCAAACATACTTCCCTCCCTCTGCATCCCTTCTTTCATTCCCAAAAATACTCTCTCAAAACCTCTCAATATTAGTCTTTTACTCCAGTCCCACCTCCTGTCTGTTTTCCACTTAATGATATCTCTTTTCTGCATCTCTTCCTATTGACTTCCTTATGTTTTCATTTCTTTTTTCCTTTCCTTCTGTCTACATCCTAGTCTGTTAGAAATAGTATAGTAAAGTATGTATATAGCATTTATGGAAATTTAAAATATTTTTAATGTAAATGATTGATATGTACTAGATCTGTTGACATTAATATAACCAGTATGGATTTTCTCCTTGCAATACATAAAGTGTTGCGATCATATTAAACTCTGTCAGTCCTAGAGGAACCTAAGTCCATGATATGCCCCTCAAAACTACTATCACACCTGAATCTAATTCAAGAAGCACAGATAGGGAGGAAATAAAATCTAAATGGATGAATTAAATGATGATAAAGAGAAGAAAAAAACAGATCAAAAGGTGCTTAGGTAGCACAAAGATGATATAACTAAACTAACAGCACATATAATAAACAGAATAATGACAGACTTTAATAAAGAAACTAACAAGCACTAGCTGAGGTAGCCAAAACAATTAAAAAACCTTCTGAATGTGAGGCAATTTCAATCTGAAAAGATTATAAAACATTTTTAATTATTTACCATATAATAGTTACCTAGGTAAATTATAAAATATGAAAATAAATAATATATGCTCAAATTTAATTCAAAAAGAAATTACTTTTATAAATTAAAATGGAAGCTATAAAGTGAAAATTAGTGAAATTGTTCTGTAATTAATTCTGCATTTTAAAGAAACCAACATTTTTACATTACTGTTTACAAGGGACATCTAAATAGTAGTAGCCATAGATGTTTTTATTTTTTGACTTTTATTAGCATACATTTGTAGTATGTAATGACTACATTCACTGTACGAAATCGGTACATGTACATAACACATTTCAATTCCATTCTCCTCCCACTTCTTGGCAATTCCCTTTCATTTTTCTAGCATCAGACCTGTTTATTTATTTTATAGGGTAATTATCATATACAGTTAATTAATTATAAGTTAATTATCATATATACAGTTTGACAGTCAGAGTAATAGGCCAAAGAACCTACAAAAAAAGTAAGATAATTGTACTAAGTCAAGGTACACTTTTAGATACATTGTCCATGCTTGGGATCTAAAATGGAAAGAGAGCCCCTGATCTTGGGTAAGAAGAATCAACATAGTGAAAATGGCAATACTACCAAAACTGCTATACAGATTCAATGCAATACCAATCGAAATTCCAATACTATATTGCACAGAACTAGAAAAAAGAATCCAAAAATTCATTTGGAAGCAGAAGAGACCTAGAATAGCAAGATCCATCCTAGGCAACAGACACATGGCAGCAGGTATAACAATTCCCAATTTGAAGCTATACTACAAAGCCACTGTGATAAAAACAGCATGGTACTGGCAAAAAAAAAATCTAAGGATCAGTGGAGCAGATTGGAAGACACAAAAGCAACTCCAGATGTACTCAGCTACCTCATCTTTGACAAAGGAGCTGACCATCCTCCGTGGAGGAAACATAGCCTCATTAATAAATGATGTTGGAAAAACTGGATTTCAACCTGCCACAGATTAAAACTGCACCCTTATCTTTTATCATGCACTAAATTAAAATCCAAGTGGATTAAGGATCTAAACTTTAAAATAGAAACACTAAACTTACTGGTAGATAAGTTAGTCAGAACTCTTGAAGACATTGGCATAGGAAAAGATTTTTTGAACAAATCCTCATTAGCACGGGAACTAGCAGAAAGAATCAACAACTGGGATCTCATCTGCAAAAGAAACCATCAACAGAACTAAGAGACAATCTACAAAGTGGGAAAAAAATTTTACCTGCTGTTCCTCAGAAAAAAGGGCTACTATCAAGAATATATAAAGAACTCAAAACAATCACCCCCCCAATATAAAGACCCAATTCAAAAATGGCCATCTGAAATGAACAGATATTTCTTAGGCAAAGAAGTAAAAACAGCAAATAAATCATATAAAAAATGTTCCACATCCCTGGTCATTCGAGAGATGCAGATGAAAACAACACTGAGATTTCATCTCACCCCAAAAGAAAGGCTGCTATCAAGAAATCAACCAATAACAAATGTTGGCAGGGTTGTGGGGAGAAAGGAAACCTTCTCCATTTTTGGTGGGAGTGCAGACTGGTGCAACCACTCTGGAAATCAATATGGAGATACCTCAAAGAACTAGGATTAGAGGTTCCGTTTGACCCAGCTATTCCTCTGCTGGGCATCTTCCCAAGAGAATTAAAAGAATCATACCACAGTGATATATGCACACCCATGTTTATAGTGGCCCAGTTTGTAATAGCTAAAACTTAGAAACAGCCCATTTGCCCATCGGTTGGAAACTGGATAAAGAAGATGTGGTTTTTCTATAAAATGGAATACTACTCAGCCATAAAGAATGAGAAATTAGATTCATTCATAGGAAAATGGATACATATTGAGGATATACTCCTAAGTGAAATAAATAAGTCACACATGTGTAAATACAGAACAGTTTCTCTGAGGTAAAAAACTATAATAGTACATAAGATCTTAATGATATAATGGGCCATGTGAAATAGGAAGAAAAGGGCTAAAGGTGTAGGGAAAATAGGAAGGGCAGGGGAAAGGTAATAAGGGAAAAGAAAAAAATATGATAAAATGGAAATAAAGTGTTTGTAAATGGGGAGGGGAGGAGGGGTGAAGGGAGGGCAGGGACAAGGGGAAAAAATGAGAACCAAGACCTGTCATGTAAAGGTACAAGATCACAATAATGAACGTATTTGTACGGTATACCTTAAATGTACCAATAAACTCAATTAATAATAAAAAAAGAATCTGTTCTGGTTCTGTCTTTCTCCAACTCTTTCTGTCTGTCTCTCACTCTGTCTCTCTCTGTCTCCCTCTCTGTGTCTCTCTTCTCTCTCTGTCTTTCTCCTCCCTCCCTTGCCATTCCAGTATAGTTTCCATCTATTCTAATTTCAAAACATTTCTTAACCAGTGTACTTCCTTTTCTTCTGTTGAATCTAAAATTTTACCATCTCTATCATAGTTTTTTTCTGTTTATATTTGATGTTTATTCTTGTTTCCTATATTGTACTACATATATTTGTACACTTCACAGAGCCAAAGTGGTAGTCTGTTTTGCAATAATAGAGTTTGAGTATAAATTTCCTTTTGAAATTCCTTCAGTCAGTATTTCTGAGTTTTACTTAGAATGAAGAAAACCTCAGAGTGACCCTCTCGCCTTTCAAACAAACAAAAAAGCCAAAAATGCTTGGAATCATAATTATTTGAACTAATCAAGACCGGAGTTCACAGAATAAACAACCAATTTGAATGTTAAGACAGAAATCCAGAGAGAATCAGGATGTGAAGGCTTGAATACTTGGGACTATGCAATATGATATGGTTCAGAAAACTAATTCAGGAAAAATCTTATTGAATTGCTAAAGGCCAAGTGTAGCATGACATACATCTAGATGCCCCAGGAATTACAGTCCTATGGGGGTTCCTAGACACTTACAGAGTCACAGAAACTTGAGGGAAAGGCATCAGATAAGAGGGTACCTCACTCATAATAGGATAGCAAGGAGGGTGAAGAAGCCTAGACAGAAAGCCTTCTGGAGTAATTGTTTTTCTGCTGTCTAGAATGGAGGCTTAAGCCACAGGGAAGAGTTGTCAAGTCCTGTCACCTTTAGGCTGCAGCTGAGACCCCTTCAATTTGAGAAAACAAAATTTGAAACTTACCCTCTCCCCAAAATGCAAGAGCAGGAGGACTTTATGGATCTGGATCATTAGAAAAATCTAGCACAGGCTAAGGGCAGAGTCATTGAGAAAATCCAACCTCAGCACCCAGTGAGGATGAAGGAAAATCACACTGAGCCTTACCTCTTCCACAACAACCAACACAGGCAGAGTAACCAGTAGCAGCACTGTGGCAAAAGCAGTAGCAGCAACTGATTGCTAGGAGATGGCAAATAGCATGGAGAAGGAGATGGGAAATACCTTGAGCACAGGCGTGGAAGGAAGAATAGAGGATAGGAGCACAACAGATTTGAGGAAAAAGTCTGCTGAGAAAACCATACTAAGCAGTATAGTAGAGGACGATAAGGCTTCAGGCACACAAAGCATAAGTATTTCAATGAAAGACCCCAAACCCAACTCAGTTTTATTGATTCAAACACAAAAGGCCTAAGCAATGATGCTTCATTTCCAGACGTAAATGCCACTTACTATTTTACACAAGACATTGACTCTTACTAGACAAGTATAAAGAAAAAGATAATCAAAAAATTAAAGCAGTCAAAAAACAACTGTAATATGACACAACTGTTAAAATATCAGAGAATTTAAAATAAGTATTAAATTAAAAGCCTTGGTAGAGAAAATGCACCATATGTATCAAAAGAAAGAAAATTTTGGCAGACATTGAAACTGTAAGAAATATTACAGGAAATGCTAGAAATTGAAAAGAAAATGTAGGCATGATTAATACTTTGATATGTTTATTATGGTCAATAAATTAAACAGTAAATTTTAGAATGAGTCAATGCACATTAGCCAAAGTAAATAGCAAAAAATAGGAAGGTGTGTAGCAGAGAGGAGGGAGGAAGAGAAAAGCAAGTAAAGGAAGAGAGAGAACACAGAACAAAGCATCCAGGAGCTGTGAAGAAACAACAGTCCAACATACTTACAATCTTAACAAAAAGAAAGGAGAGAAAATGAAATACTTGAAGACACTGTGGCTGAAAATTACAAAAATTGTTGATGCACAAAAAGACGAATTCACAGCCTTGCATGATCCATGCTTGTGTCATTCATAGGAAAATGGATACATATTGAGGATATACTCCTAAGTGAAATCAATAAGTCACACGTGTAAATACCGAATAGTTTCTCTGGTGTGAAAAACTATAATACTACATAATAACCTAATGATATAATTGACAATGTGAAATAAGAAGAAAAGCTCTAAAGGTGTAGGGAAAGTGTGAAGGGTAGGGGAAAGATAATAAGGGGAAAGAAAAAAATATGAGAAAATGAAAAAATGGAAATAAAGTGTCTGTAAATGGGGAAGGGAGGAGGGGGTGAAGGGAGGGAAGGGACAAGGGGAAAAAATGAGAACCAAGACCTTTCATGTAAAGGTACAAGATCCCAATAATGAATGTAACTGTACCGTATACCTAAAATGTACCAATAAACTCAATTAAAAAATAAATTTGAAAAAAAGGGAAATGAAGAAGGAAGGATTGCTTCTGTTTCCTTTGGAGGAGTTCTCATTTTCCCTTTCACCTTGGACTATGTTTCCTTGACTTTCATTGCAGACTCTTCGTCCTCCAGCATTGACCCCTCAGCTTTCCTGTGTAGACCTGTCAGCTTCCTAAGAGGGACTCGCATGAAACACTACATGGAGTTGCAGGCCTCCAACTGGATCCTCTGAATCCCCAGTGCCTGGAAAGACCTTTTGCATATCTCCGCACCCGACTCTAGCAGCAGCCACTGTAAGCCAACTTTGTAAATTCTTGTTTTTATATCTTGTATAACAGGAATCAAGAAAACTATTCTTTACTATTTTCATCATTGTCACCTGCATAACCAAAATTATACAGTATAAAGTAGTCTAAACATAAAGAACTCATCAAAATAATGTTCATCCTAATGGTATTTTGACAATTGACTTACTATTTTTTTTTCTCAATTCTTTTATCTAACTCAGGTTAAATAAGTGCCTTATAAAAGCATTACTTCAAAGTAGTATAACTGGCACTGTTTTGTAAGCTTTATGAAGTTAAGCCATAAATATATGCACATTCCTTGTGTGCATGTCAGTTTTAGTAAAATAAAAGTATTTTAATAGCTATTTAATTGCAGCATGTTGCTCCAAACCACAAGAAAGAAACCATGCTACTCAATACCATGTTACTTGTAAATTTAGCCATACTGACATTGGTTTGACTTTGTATATAGTAAGTAACATTTGTGTTTTCTTGCATCTCTAAATGTTGATCTTAAAAATAAATTTGAGCTTCTCATTTTACTATTAATTTTACTTACACTAGAATATGAGACAGATAAAAGGAGAAATGAGTGGAAGAGTCAAAGGTATTCCTGTTTCTTGTGGTTACATATACTACCACACAGTGTGTGGGGGGTGTTAATAAGCTTATGAATAAACCCTGGGAAGTGAATTGTTCTTAAGGCAAAATAAGGCAAGTTGTTTTTCTTACTTATTCAACCATATCGAGCACTCTGAATTATCCAGCTGAGTTACTGCATGCTTATCCAGTTTATTAAATACTTTAACAATGACAGTGGTAAATGTCTCAACAGCATAGACTAAGAAAGAATTTTTACTTTGTACAAAAATCTTAATTTTCCACCTACTATTGTGGGGAGGGAGTATTAGCTATAGCATATGGAAAGTTGTAAAAGATATGTAAAACTACATTAACTACTAAAATTGGTATCTATAACTATATCTATCTATCTATCTATCTATCTATCTATCTATCTATCTATATCTATCTATCTATCTATCTATCTAACTATATATATAACTATATGACCAGAGAGGTCCTTTGGCGGAAATTGGGTCACTTGGCCTCATATACAAGTGAAAGCAGTGGAAATACATATTAGATGTCCTTAGCAAAAAAAGATCATTTATACTAGTAAGGAATTATCCTTTATGGTGGGTAAAATTATATTATTCAAGTAAACAAAATTAACTCATTTATAGAATTTGTATACCACAGATACCTTATGTGTTCTCTTGAATCAGGCATATATTTCATTACTAAAAACAAATTATGCTACAGTTCTATGCTACCTACTATCACTATCAAAAGTCTGTACTCCTTTTAAATTTTGTCAAATGAACTGCAGTGTTTTTTGCCTAATAACTAAAACACTTCTTGACACCATTAATCTATCACTTGTTCTAATACCACATATATTTCTGAAGATTAAGTTGAATGGTTAACCTTGATAAGCAGACTTTTAATCAAGAAAATAAGGCATAGTTAATTATGCTCATGGGTTTTGCTTTAAATGATTCCTATTAAATGTGTGATTCACCTTCTAGCACACAACCTAGGTATGATATGGCAGTTTATCCTTTAACTGAGGTTCATGGAGATTAGAGTTAAGACACAGACTAATCCATTTAGCAAATCCATTCCCATGTGAAAGTGAAAAATTGCTGACAGCTAAAAATAGTGCCATTTTTAGTTTTGTGCTACTGTGTTCCCTAATTGCATCCTTCCTCTAGCACTGAGGTGTCATAAAGGCCAGCAAATAGTCAATGAGATATGTTTGAATATGAAAATGCTGCTTTCTAATGGGAAAATATAATTTTAAAGGATTCATGCTCTAATATTATAGATGGTCCTTTCAATATTTTCATTCTAAAATCATTCTACAACTAACTTTATAATTGCTATTGTTTGAAATAACACTAGTGAATGGGGAAAAGTTGTAAGGAAAAATAGAGAATAAAGCCTAAAATAGCCTAGAATTTTCTAAATTCTATTTGAATTTTAATTTTGGTATGAATAGTGGATACTTCTAGTATTTATTCTTCTATAATTATTACTAATGAGATTATTAGGGTAATTTTAAATCAAATAGGCATACATGTGTTTATTCTGTAACACTAATTAGAATGCCTCATTGCTACAGCCAAAGGGCCATTCAAAAAGGGGTAGCTAGGCTTCCCACATTAAAGTCTTTGTGAGGTGTTTCTCAGCTATTATCAATTCAAGACAGGCTGGAGCATGAGAATTCCTGCTTTGTGTTTAATATGAAATACTACTTGTTTAACTAGAATCTGTAACAGGTCTCCCAACTAACAATCTTCACATTGCAGTTTTTGAAAATTTCTAACAATCTAAATTTAATATCTAGAAAGTGTTTAAGAGAAACTTCCAAAAAATAAAGTGCAGGTTATGACTTTACCTCTTGTGTTTCTGTATCCTGTATATCACATTGCTTTTACTTGACCATCTTCCATGAGAGAATGGAAGTTATGAGATTTACCTCTATTTAAAGTAAATACATAGTATTGAGCTTTTTAGATCTATTCATTTCCATATAAACATATATATTATTTTCTTCTAGCTAAGTAACTGTGAATTCTATTCATTGTCCACATTGCATGTTCTCAGTAATGTCACTCTGGGGGCCCAAGTATCACAATGACAGAAATACTGGGTCATATTTTGTAATAGTCCTTAAAGGTAAGGATGATGTAATATGTATATCAAAACTTGAGAATAATACCAGCAATTTTCTTGAAATCTCTGACTTTATTATAATAATAAAGCTCATTTTAGCACACTCAGGAATAGGGAGTTGAAAGTGTAAGGAAATCATTGATATAAATACTTGAGATTAGAAATACAATTCTAAATAATGAAACAAAAATTTATCCTGGCTGTTAAAATGCCACACACAATGGCTGTGTCTATAAAGGTAGTGTGTTAACTTCTAAAAAGATATAAAGCAAATATAACTTTGTCCTCTGTGAGGCTAATGGGTATGGTTTAGTTGTTTCATGGTGTCTCATCAAATGATCCAGAGAATTATATAAAACTATTGCCTAATCAAATTGCAAAATGCATTGAAGTGTGATGCAATTAAGCAGTAAATTCTGAATAAGAAGGAAATGAAAATCTGTATGCTTTTAAGGGTGAGTCCTTCTAAAAACTTATTCTGTCCTACAGTTTACTCCTGCATAGTTGCAATAACTATCACAGCAGCTAATAGTTACTATATTCTCTTGATTGAAAAAAAGATTAAAAAGTTCCCGATCACCATTAAAGGTGGAAAAGAAAAAGAAAAGCATCATCTCTTTTCATGCATAGAATGAATTTGCTTTTAACTACAAGTTAAGAACTCACAATGTGATGGGGCCTGGGATTTAGCTCAGTGGTTCTGCCACCTGCCTTGCAACTGCAAGGAGCTGAGTTCTATCCCTGGTACCAAAAACAAAACAAAACAAAATAAATAAATAAAAAGAACTCACAATGAGCCTGGCATGGTAGTGCATGTCTGTAATCCCAGCACTCAGGAGGCAGAGGCAGGAGGTTCATCATTTCAAGTTTGAGGCTAGCCTACTTTACATAGTGAGTTCAAGGTTAATCTGAACTATTTGGTAAGACTCTGACTCAAAAAGAACTCACAGTATATTGGATGTACAACTTTCACTTTTACTATAATTAGCAATTCCCATAGAAAGATAAAAATATATAAATGGTACAAAGTTAAATATATCTAAAAGTAGTGTTTTTTTAAGAAAAATATGAGAAAAATAATCTCTACTATAACATTTTGTGTCATTTTAGTATATTTTTATTTACTGCAAAAATATGACCCTATTACATTGAAAAAATAATCCCAAGATATATAATTTACACATACAAACTTTTTCATACATTGAGACATACTTTTCAAGAACAGATGGAGGATCATTTTCAACATGGATTGAGGTTACATAATATAGTCTAACATACTGAAAAGTTTCTGAGACAGATGTCAAAATAAGATAAGAGTAAATAGAAGCATATAATACATATATAAAAATATATTCAAATTATGTAAATAATATAAAAATATAAAATTTAGGTAAATGGTTTATAAATTGTCTTCCATTGAGTTTTAACTTGTATTTTCTTTTTGAACTAATCTTGGGGCCTTTGCTATTATATGAGAGTATTTTGAGTAGTATTCATTAGTGACAGTCTTATTTCAATAGGTACATATTCATTTTATGCAAATTAAAAATAAAATTGGAACTGTAAACTTATTACTTTATGAAATAATTTTTGGAAGTGGCCAAATATTAAATCTATTGTTAATTTCACTTAGAGAAAACTTGTTAAAGAACAAAAGCCATCCTCTTTTGGAAAATAGAATAAAACTGATTAAGTTTGTGATCCACTGCACTGAGGAAAACAACACACATCTATCAGGAAACCCCAGTGATCCTCAGTAATGGGCAATGTGTAGGTTTAAAAAATTAATAGAGATAGATATGAACTTTACAAGTATAGTAGTGGTATTGACTATGAAAATAAAAAGATGATTTGACTTGCTTTGGTTCCTAATACATGGAACATTTTAAAATTACAAATTGTGTTAAGTGAAGTTGTAAAGAAAATTGAGGAAATATTGGAATATCAGAGTAATACAGTACAATTTTGTTAATGATAAATCAATAGAAAAGAAAAATATTTGAATATTTTTTGTGATAGGAATTTTAATACATTTTAAAATAATGTAATCTAGAATAGGTAGTTTATCTCCTTTATTTACACAATTATGAAAATTAAGGAGATAATAAATAAAAGTGATTTTTAATTTTGTTTTGTTGAAATGGAAGCAGAAAGAATTCTCTCTCTCTCTCCTCTTTAACTTTAGTCTTCTGTCCTCAACAACAGCTCATTTGGGCAAATATGGGTTTACTCACATGTTTCCCATTGTTCAGATTTTTATAGTAGAATAAACACACAGTTTGTCCTCAAAAATACAGAAAATATTTTATAATAAAAGCTAGAATTTTTATGCAATGCAAAAGGGTGAAATATAATGGAAATGTCAACTTAAAAACAAAGAGAAACTACATCATTTAGGAAAGGTGGCTTTACCTTTAGAAACTTAAGGCTATTCCCCAAAACATTTATCTGTGAAAATAGTCATTTCTGTATTCTTCTTTTGCTTTTTACTCTACTTGGAGATCTTACTCTCTCCACTTGCATGTGTGACAAGCCTTAATCATTCTCCTATGAGGACCCTGCTCAAATGACATTCCTATGCAGTATCTCCAAGCCTTTGCTTCATATATTCCAGAATTTATCTCTTTGGAGTCTATACTCATTCATTTTCTCTATATGTTGGGTGTCACAAAAACCTCAATTTTTAAAAATTTGTCTGTCTACTTACATATCAAGTGCAGGTTGTATTTTTTAGAAATAGAGGATCATTAAAAATCCCAACTCTTATAGGTCTCTTATGGTTCCAAATGAATTTTTGGACTCTTTTTTCTAGTTCTGTGAAATATAGTGTTGGAATTTCAATTGGCATTGCATTGAATGTATATAGCAGTTTTGGTAGGATGGCCATTTTCACTATGTTGATTCTTCCTACCCAGGAGCAGGCGATATCTTTCCATTTTTTTATATCCTCTTCAATTTCTTTTTTCAGGCTGCTGTAGTTTTCAATGTAGAGATCTTTTGCTTCTTTTGTTAGATTGATTCCTAGATACTTCATTTTTTTGGATGCTATTGTAAAAGGAATGCTTTCCCTTATTTCTCTCTCAGTGAGTCTGTTAGTTGTGAGTAAGAAGGCTATTGATTTTTGAGTGCTCACCTTGTATCCAGCTACTCTACTGAATCTGTCAATTAAGTCTAGAAGTCTTTTGGTGGAGTTTTTTGGGTCTTCAATGTAGAGTATCATATCATCAGCAAATAATGACAGTTTAACTTCTTTCTTCCCTATCTTTACTGCTTTACTTTCTTTTTCTTGTCTAATTGTTGTGGTTAATATTTCCAGAACTATATCGAAGAGGAGTGGTGATAGTGGGCATCCTTGTCTTGTTCCTGATTTTAACATGAAGGTTTTCAGCTTTTGGCCATTTAATATGATGTTGGCTGTTGGTTTTTCATAGATAGCCTTTATTAAGTTGGGATATAGATCATCTATTCCAATTTTTTGCAGGGTTTTTATCATGAATGGGTGTTGAATTTTATCAAATGCTTTTTTGGCATCTATTGAGAGGATCGTATGGTTTTTGTCCTTGACTTTGTTAATATAATGTATTACATTTATTGACTTTTGTATGTTGAGCCACCCTTGCATCTCTAGAATAAATCTGACTTGGTCAGGATGTATGATCTTCTTGATAATCCTCTGTATTCTGTTTGCTAGTATCTTATTAAGGATTTTTGCATTTATATTCATTAGGGAGATTGGTCTGTAGTTCTCCTTTTTAGTTGCATCTTTCCCTGGTTTGGGAATCAAAGTGATGCTTGCTTCCACATGGCAGTGGGTATAACAATTCCCAATTTGAAACTATACTACAAAGCCACTGTGATAAAAACAGCATGGTACTGGCAAAGAAAGAGACCTGAGCATCAGTGGAACAGACTGGAAGTCACAAAAGCAAACCCAGATGTACTCAGCTACCTCATCTTTGACAAAGTGCTGACCATCCTCCGGGGAGGAAAGATAGCCTTTTAAATAAATGGTGCTGGAAAAACTGGGTTTCAACCTGCCACAGATTAAAACTAGACCCTTATCTTTCGCCATGCACTAAATTAAAATCGAAGTGGATTAAAGATATAAATATGAAAACAGAAACATTAAACTTGCTGGAAGGTAAGTTAGGCAGAACTCTGGAAGACATTGGCATAGGAAAGACTTTATGAACAAATCCTCAGTAACATGGGAACTAGGAGAAAGAATCAACAACTGGGATCTCATTGTGTTGAAAAGCTTCTGTACTTCAAAAGAAACCATCAACAGACCTAAGAGACAACCTACAATGTGGGAAAAAAATTTTATCAGCTGTTCCTCAGACAAAGGACTATTATCGAGAATATATAAAGAACTCAAAACAATCAGGCCCCCAAATATAAAGACCCGATTCAAAAATGGGCATCCGAAATGAACAGGCATTTCTCAGACAAAGAAGTAAAAGCAGCAAGAAAATATATGAAAAAATGTTCCATATCACTGGTCATTTGAGAGATGCAGATGAAAACAACACTGAGATTCCACCTCACTCCACAAAGAATGGCTGCTATTAAGAAATCACACAATACAAATGTTGGCAGGGTTGTGGGAAGAAAGGAACCCTTGTTCATTGTTGGTGGGAGTGCAGACTGGTGCAACCACTATGGAAATCAATATGGAGATACCTCAAAGAGCTGGGACTGGAGGTTCCATTTGGCCCAACCATCCCTCTGCTGGGTATCTTTCCAAAAGAACTAAAAGAATCATATCACAGAGAAGTATGTGCACCCATGTTTATAGCGGCACAGTTTGTAATATCTAAAACTTGGAAACAGCCCATTTGCCCATCAGTTGGAAACTGGATAAAGAAGATTTGGTTTTTCTATAAAATGGAATATTACTCAGCTATAAAGAATGAGAAAATAGATGCATTCATAGGAAAATGGATACATATTGAAGATGTACTCCTAAGTGAAATAAATAAATCACACATGTGTAAATACCGAATAGTTTCCCTGGTGTGAATAATCTGCAACAATGCATAAGATTCTAATAAGATTGCTGACATTTAGAAATGGGAAGAAAGGAGCTAACGGTGTAGGTAAGATGGGATGGGTAGGGGAAGAGTAAAAAGGGAAAAGAAAAAAATGTGAGATAATGAAAAGATGAAAATAAAGTGTTTGCAAAAGGGGAAGGGAGGAGGGGGTGAAGGGAGAGCAGGGGTAAGGGGAAAAAATGAGAATCAAGACTTGTCATGTAGAGGTACAAGATCCCAACAATGAATGTAACTGTACTGTATCACTAAAATGTACCAATAAACTCAATTAAAGCTAAAAAAAAATCCCAACTCTTCTTAGCTAGCCCACTTCAACACGTATGTTTTCCTACAGTTTGTGAAATTGAGATAGAAAATCAGTTTCATGTGGTGGTGGTAATGCAAATCTTATAAAATGCATGAACTGCTGAGCAAAATGCTTGACATAACATATATGCCCTCTCATGCTATTCCCTTACATGTAAGTGTTTAATTTATGTGACCAAGACATCTATTGCTTACTAAATCCTGTGAAAATGATATTTCCTTTCATTTTTCAAATTCTTTATTTATCTTCAGGTTTTCTAATTGGCATTTTTTGGTATATCATACAGTTACATTCATCACTGGGGTCTTGTACCTTTATATAATGTATCTTGGTTCTTATTTTTTCCCATTGCCCTGGCCTCCCTTCCAGTTTTAGCACCAAAGAAGTGCCTCAAAAAGAGTAGAAAAATAATTGTGTCATTGAATTACCCGTGGATATCTTTTGCTGGTTTTATTTTAATGGCTTGTATTATATAATAAATTTAAGTGTTAAAAAAAACAAAAAATAAAATAAGCAATTACTGGTCCCTCCTACAAATATTCTCTTTTGTATACATATTGATGTTATCATAACAATAATTTGATTATATTATATTCCATTAGATATTATTTATTGCATTAAATATCATTTATATCATAAATATAAACATGATACTACCATATGGCACACTATATTATATGCCATATGTATACACACATATGTATACATAATATTTAACACTAAACTATATGCTGTCACACATAAGCATAAATACATATCTAAAGCTATGGACATAGAATTGTAGAGTACTTACCTAAAATGAACAAGGTCCTAAGTTCCTTCTCCAGTACTGCAAATATTACAACAGTAAATAAATTAATAAGAGCTATGACAATACTTTAGCCTGAACTTTTTACTTTTAGCATTGTATAGAGATCATTTTCTCAAGTGCTATGTGTATATGTACATTTTAAATGATATACCATCAGTTTACCTGCATTGTTTTACTTATAAAAATCATCATTTTAAATTATATTTAAAATATGTACAACAGCATGTTCTATTAAATTACTCTCTGCACTTTTGGTTTTCTTTTCAAAGTATTTATTCAATATTTTGTTTAGTTCTTTTATTTGAGAAAAACTAGAATAAATTTAAAACATAATAGTTTCCCATTTTGTGCTAAAGTAGAATAACATCGCTAGAGACACACTGAGCAGAAAAGATAAGTAAAGTCTGATGCATTTTTACATTTTACGTTTTGAAGACTAACATGTAAAAGAAAAAATGGTAATCAGCATACATATCTATCAATATAAAATTCTTAACCCATTGAGTGTCTTATATGTTCAACGACAACATAACATTGTTACTAAAAAGATGTATAGAAGTAATGTCATTCAGTTCTGATTTTTCCCATGTTTTACTGGCAAGAAAAGAAAGATCGTGTCTCTCCGGTGTGCAAAACTAAAAATGTAAATAAGGTTCAAATTGTATAACTGATAATGTTAAATAGGAAGAAAGCGGTTAAAGGAGTAGGGGAAATGGGAAGGGTAGGGGAAAGGAAAGAAGGGAAAAGAAAAAATGTGAAAAAAGGAAAAAATGGAAACAAAGTCTTTGTAAATAGTGAAAGGTGGAGGGGGTGAATGGAGGGCAGGGGAATGGGAAAAAATAAGAACCAAGTTGCATCATATAAAGGTACAAGATCCCAACGATGAATGTAACTGTACTTTATATATAAAAAGTACCAATAAACTTAATGAGAAAAGAAAGAAAGAATGTGTTAAATAATAAAAGGAAAATGTAAAACTCCTTTGGGATTCCTTTCAGCTTTTCTTCTTTTTGAACATCTTTCTTTCTATCAATGTTTGTTATTTTTAATGCATCTCATTGCCCTTAATAATCAACTTCTAAAAATATTTCACTGAAGTGTTTTTAAGTAATAAAGTAATTAATCGAAGAGTAATTATGTAGAGTTATAATGTATCAACATTAATGGATTTATATTTCCCTTCTTGGCATAATATTCCTGACTTATTTTCTTATTATCTCCTTAAACACCCTTGATATTTTTTTCTAATTTGTATCTTATTTTCTTACTGCTTTCTAATTTGGCTCAGTTTCATTAATGATCTAAGATGTTGGGACAAAATAACAAATCAGACTAAGAACTCTGAAATGAAGCAGTTTGCTAAAAGTTTTTTTTTTTTTTTACATCTTCTTAATTTATTATAATACTGATTTTGGTGATTAAAATGATCCTATTATAACAATAAAAGCCCTGAAAGACTGTGATATCAGCCTAAGAATTGTTTCATAGGTGAGAAAACTGATAGTACACCTGGAAATTGAAGATAGGTTATCTTCATTATGATAAAAATATAAGAAATTTCAAAGTGGCTAGGGTCTTTTTACCTAAGGTCAATGAGAAGATACTGAAAAATAGAATGTTGAAGAATGTTTATGCTTCAATTGGCTGAATCATCATGGCATTATAGACAATTAATTATCTGAGACAACACCAAGCAAATTTGCTTGCAAAAGCTAATAGAAGCCCGCTGTGGTGGCCCATGCCTGTCATCCCAGCACTCGGGAGGCTGAGGCAGGAGGATCACTGTGAGTTCAAGACCAGACTGGGCTACATAGTGAGTTCCAGGTCAGTCTCAACTATATAGTGAGACCCTGTCTCAAAACAAACAAACAAACAAACAAACAAACAAAAAGCTTATAGAATTCAGAAATTTGTGGACTCAAATATTTAAAATGTCAACTGCTTTTAGCCCTCAAAAGGTTAAGCACGAATGCAAAATTTATGGGCTGGCATTGGCGC
>NW_022900927.1:26390975-26402573 GCF_012274545.1 Fukomys damarensis | reverse complement strand
TTCAAGCTGGGCGTGGTGGCGCACGCCTGTAATCCCAGCACTAGGGAGGCTGAGGCAGGAGGATCTGTGAGTTCAAGACCAGACTGGGCTACATAGTGAGTTCCAGGTCAGTCTCAACTATATAGTGAGACCCTGTCTCAAAACAAACAAACAAACAAACAAACAAACAAAAAGCTTATAGAATTCAGAAATTTGTGGACTCAAATATTTAAAATGTCAACTGCTTTTAGCCCTCAAAAGGTTAAGCACGAATGCAAAATTTATGGGCTGGCATTGGCGCATTGAAACTACGCCTATGCCAAAGATCCGATTAAGAACCTGGCCTCCCTCTCCAAATCTGTTCATTCAGACAACCTCAAGCCACTTGTTATGTGAGGAAGCAAATAATTTGAGGAAGTAAGAGATGCAGAAATCAGTTTTATTGCTACTATTGGAAAATGTTTTCGTGTGGTTATTAGCTGACAGAGCTAAGAAGAAATATATTGCAAGACTTGTTTGATTGATTGGTGATTGAATGCAATACAGGAGCCTGAACCCAGGATCTTCACAATAGCCTGCATCTCCAGCTCCATCTCTTGAGACAGGGTCTTGCTGAGTTAACCAAGTTGGAGCCAAACTGGGGATCCTCCTGCTTCAGCCTCCTAAAGTGCTGCACCGAACCTTACACCACTGCACCCAGCTGCATTAAAGTTTTTAAGAAAGTAGTGTTGTGAAATAAATTATTGAATAATATAAGCAAAAATCCTCGAACCCTCGAAATGGATGGTAAGTGTCCACCAGAGTAGAGTCACCAGCCGCAATACCTACCTCAAATATATCTACAGAGGATAATGGTAAAGAAAAACTTACTAGACTCCTGATCCTGGAACATGAAGATTATCAAAATAGAGGGGTTCATCTTAGAAGGTGGAATCAAGAGATGTGCAAAAAATGTGACCTATTATCATAAAAGCAGGATCCACCGCAGTAGTTTGTTTTACTATGGAGTAGTGATTACAGTTTTTTTTTTATTTTCCTAGTCAAAATGTGTGCTACAGTTATGTTTTTCTGCTCAATGAATATGCACTACTATATGTGTATTTGTAGTAAGGAAAAAAATGGAGACAGAAATTGACTTATTATAGGATACAAGTTCACATGTAGCTGCATTTAAACCTGAATAAAAATCCATGTAATGAAGATTTCTTGATCATTTGAGCTGAACAAAGAAAATAGATAGGACTGTGGGTTGTTTTAGGTAACAGTTTTATTTCGTAAATATCCTGTGTTGGATAAATATATGCACATTAATTATTGGTGACCAGAGCAGGAGAACTCTCAGAGGGAACTTGCTGCCCAGCAAAGAGCTATGCAATTTTCTCTTTATTTCATCCATGCAGGGGTGCTCCTTCTCACTTAGACATTGATGTTTTCAATCTTCTTTGTATTCTGAGCACCTACATGAATTACATAAGGGCTCACTAAGAATACAAGATACAGGTGAAGAAAAACATTGAGACAGAGATTAAGTGAATTATGATATTTATTTTGAGCAGGTTTAGTTTCAGATGGCTATTTAATACCTAGGTGGGGATGATTATGTAAAACATACAGTTACAGCTGCATTTGGGGGGATTTCTTATGAAAAACCTTTCGACATACTTATGCATTTTGAATCATAGCCCTTAGCCTGATGTTAAAAAGAGTACTTATGCCACTTACCCTGATCTAATTATTTCAAGGTGTATGCACGTATTGAAATGTCACACTGTACTCCATAAATACATATAATTATGCTGTGACAATTAAAATTAAAATAATATCTAAATGCAAGAAGAATAAAAGAACAATGTCTCTGGAAATGATTAAAAAGAAGACTTAGGAGAAGCTTAGCTACTTTTTCTATTTTTAGAGCTAGTATCAGAATTCTGTCATGCTAATAGTCATTTACCCTGAAGGACAGCTAACATTTTCTAGAAAGGAGGGAACAGCACAATGGGAAAAATTTTGAGGGTTTTGAGTATGTATTTTCAACTGCAACAATGACAAAGTTAATTCATCTCTGCAAATCAATGTTTCTGCCCATGCAAAAAACATGACTCTCTGTTCACTTTTTATGAGAATTAAGTGAGCTACTGCATTTAACAGGTCAACGATGGAATGTGCTTGAAATACATTAGAAATAGGATATTCTTTATTATAATACAAAAACTCTCTATTTTGCTTAAATTTGCCACTAAAACCCATTGTGCACTCAGGTAAATAGTTCATGGTTTGAGAAATCATAGTTTTATGTAACCATGCCCAACATATTTTTTAATGAAATCATGACATTTCTAGTTCTCTCCTGTGATCTACCCAAATCCATACACTTAAAAAACACAGATTTTTTTGAAAATTAATTTTATTGGTACATTTAAAGTATATGATATAATGACATTCATCATTGGTAATTTGCATCTTTACATAATCCAACTTGATTCTTATTTTTCTCCCAATCCCCTGCCTTCCCTTCAACCCTTCCACCCCTCCCTATCTACAAAGACTTTGTTTCCATTTTTTTCATTTTCTCATATTAATTCTATTTCCTTTGTTGTTTTCCACTACCCCTCCAATTTCCCCTTCTCCTTTGCACCTTTTTTTCCTATTTCACATTATCTATTATAACTTTTAGTCCTTATCTGCAATTTATGTTTCTCACACCAGAGAAACTATTTGGTATTTACACATATGTGTCCTATTTATTTCACCTAAGAGTATCACCTCAAAGAGCATCCTTTTAGCTATGAATATCTCTAGCTTATTATAGCTTATTATTCTTTATGGCTGAGTAGTACTCCATTTTATATATTTTTTAAAAAGACACATTTTCTTATCCAGTCTCCTGTTGATGTGCGATTGGGCTGCTTCCAAATTTTAGCTATCATGAACTGTGCTACTATGAACATGGGTGCACATATATCAATGTGGTATAATTCTTTTAATTATTTGGGGAAGATACCCAGCAGGGGGATAGCTGAATCAAATGGGACTTCTAATCCCAGTTGTTTGAGGTATCTCCATACTGATTTCCACAGTGGTTGCAACAGTCTACACTCCCACCAGAAGCAGAGCAGGGTTCCTCTTTCCCCACAGCACTGCCAGCATTTGTTATGGGTCGATTTCATGATAGCAGCCATTCTTACTGGAGTGAGGTGGAGTCTCAGTGTTGTTTTCATTTGCATCTCTTGAATGACCAGTGACGTTGAACATTTTTTGTGTATTTATTTACTATTTCCACTTCCCATTTGACCCAGGTATTCCCCTTCTGGGTATCTTCCCAAAAGAATTAAGAGAATAATATTACAGTGATATATGTGCACCCATGTTCATAGCAGCACAGTTTGTAATAGCTAAAATGTGGAAGCAACCCAATTGCCCATCAACGAGAGATTGGATGAAAATACTTTTTTTTTTATAAAATGGTGTACTACTGAGTCATAAAAGATGAGAAAGTAGAGACATTTATAGCTAAATAGATGCACATTGAGGCCATACTCTTAAGTGAAATAAATAGGATACACATGGTAAACACTGAAATGTTTCTCTACTTTGAGAAACTGAAAGTGTAAATAAGAACTAAAAGGTATAATAGGTAATGTAAAATAGGAGGAAAAGAGACAAAGAGGAAGGGGAAAAGTGAGGGGTGTGGGAAAGAAAAGAAGGGAATGGAATTAATATGAGAAAATTTAAAAAATGGAAACAAAGTCTTTGTAGATCAGGAGGGGTGGTAGGGTTGACGGGAGGATAGAGCGATGGGGAAAAATAAGAACAAAGACTGATTATGTAAAGGCACAAATTTTCAACAATGAATGTCATCATATTGTATACTTTAGATGTACCAATAAAATTAATTTTAAAAAGAAAGACAAATTAGTATGAAGCATAAAGTGAAAAAAAAAGCAAAAGATAACTACTAAAATTTAGCTTTCATATTTTAACTGATCATTAATGTTGGCTAAGAAAGAAAGATCTGCAGCAATTTAATTAATGATAGAAAATATGTATTCAGCAGGATGAAGTATACATAATCAGTCTGTGAACAATCTAAAACTCATCTATTGGTTTTAGCTGATTTGGTCAAGAATAGAAGTATGTTCTACTTTCAGTTGATCAAGGATCTCCATGGTATTTTCAGGGATAATGAGAAAATAATTCTCCCTATTATGGTAGTAAGGAGAACCACAAAGTATTTGATACACTGATTACAGAAATTACCAGAGAACAGCATTCATTTTGATAGCCATACTGTTTGCATTGTGTGTTTGCAATAAAAAGAAAAAGATATTTTAAAGCCCTTTGAATGTGTGGTGGTCTTCTGTCTTTAATATACACAATGTGTAGGACTATGTGGTTCCCTTCAAATTATTTTATTTTGCAATAATAAATCACAATATCATAGTTATAATCCATTATTATTATTGTTAAGTATTTAATTTTCAAAGGTGGCTAGATTGGATAATAATTGTTTATTAAAATGCCAACCAAAAATTGTTCTTGAAATATTTACACTAACAAATTCATTTGATACTTTTAACAGAAACTATACACAGATAATAACAACATTCTGCATTCAATCATAAATGTGTTCTGTGACAAAATACTTAACTAAATGATTGCAATATTCCTATACAATTTACTTATTTTTACTGCATCATATCATAATGTATGTAAGCTTATAACTCAGCATCAGTTGTGTTCATGCAACTCTAATCATTGTACTTAAATGGATTTACACTCCATTTTTTTCATTGATCTTAATTTTTATTAAAATCTGTACAACCATTTAATATAGTAAACTTGTAGGATTACCTACAAAAATACCAGTCTACTTACAAAGTATAAATCCAAATCCCAAATTTTATTTGTATTCCCATCTTTCTGGAATGCCCCCCCAAAAAAACCCACTCTGTGTATGGTTGGACAGGTAGAAATTTCAAATGAGCATAATGCAGATGTAATGGAATATCACTTCCAAAATTAGGCTATCAAAAACCCAAAGATTCCATCTTGAGGGCTTCTCTTTTTCTCTGTTAATGTGTTACTTTAGATAAATATTCAATTACACAAAAGTCCTTTAATGAGAGTAACAGTATGCTGCACAGATCCTCTCAAAAAGACTCCTAGGAAACCTTTATATGTTTTTATAACCCTTTTTAGCAGAAGCCGAACTAATGAAAGACTTCTTTCAAAGAGATTTTTGAATGTGGTTTTTGTTTGCTACAATAAACCAGAAAAAAGAAGATTCACCAGTGACTTAAACTTTTTAAGAGCTGAATGTAGATGGAATTTGCACATTGGACTTAAAGATGACAGAAAAAATACATAATGTGAAGTGATGTTTTCAGTCCAGAATTCTGCAAGAGAAAACACATTGAGAAATCTGGTCAGTGTAGGTGTGATATTTTAAATGAAAGAGGAAAGATTATTCAGAGGTAGGAAATAAGAGCCCAGTGGGTGGACTCAAGAGGCAGAGAACGTCTGTGCTTTGAGAGCTAAGAAATTCTGCCTGGATAGCTTTCAGAATTGCTGTGAAACAAAGACTATTTTGTGACATCCATTGTCTGCTTTTTTTTCAACGGGACAGCTTACACTGAATATCTAACATGAAGTGGAAAATACAAGTACTTTATTCATTGAACTCTGCAGATCTTCAGATAAAAATAAATGATACATAAAGGACTGCACTTAAGCAACTATAGAGGAGGAGTCTCATCTTTAGCTGGACCTTATATGATGTGATTTGGAACTTTTGAGCTAATAGTGTAATTAGATGAGACCTTGGGGGCTTATGGGAAAATATGATTATTTTGCATGTGAGAGAGATGTGAATCACTGGGTATCAACTGGAAAAGAGAACTAAGCATGCTCTATGGTGTCACTAAGGATTCCCACTTCCTATATCCATGATCTTGTACCATTCCATCTCAGCTAATTGCTTCACTTATCAATACTTAACCAATAAAATCTAGGAAAAGTCATGGGATGAGAAATCCAAGAAGTTATAAAAAGTACTTGGATTCTTTCTTGAGTTTACTGTCTCAGTCTCTCAGATCATGCTCTCTGGAGAAGCCAGGTACTTTGGTTTGAGCCAAGAGAAGGCCTCAAGGCCTGCTAGCAACCATAAAAAGGAGTGGAAACAGAGACTTTGGATTCTGTGGACAGCTCAGATATAAGCTTAGTGCGGATGCTGGGAAAAGCAGTCTCCTGTGCGTGGACTTTCCATCCCTGCTTGGCCACATAGCTATGGGCCTTGGGCCTGGATTTCTTCATCTAGCATAGGGAGACCCCACAGGCCTTGCTGGGCTTGATACTCTGTGTATGAATGTCTTTCTCTGTTCTGAGCTGAATAGGTCCCTTTGTCCTACGTAAGTATGACCAGAGTCTTAGCTCTCCATATCTCTGGTCTCAAAGGGGAGGAATCAGGGTTCTTCACTTGTAGCAGAAGCGTATCTGTATACCAATATCCTGATTTCCTTTGGGGACAAAACTGCTTGGCAATGAAGGGTGGAATCCCCCATTGAAGTTGACCTTGCTTTTTTGCCTTTTCTCTATGTGAATCAAGTGTTTCTTGTGGTGCCGGTGTATTCCGTCTTTGGTGACTAAAATCAGTAAAATGGGTTGACATCCCAGGATGACTGCTCAACTAGAAGACTGTTGTGCAGTTTGTGATTCTTCATGCAGTGACACTTTGCCTGAAGGTGATAAAACATGTCATGTGCTCAGAGGTTCAGCAACATACTTTGTCACTTTGGCACCCAGCTAGTTATTCCCAGATTTCTAAATATTGATTTTTTGCGACTGGTCTTGCTTTGTAGTTCAAGCTGCCCTAAACTCACTGTGTAGTCCAGGCTGGCCTCGAACTCACAGCGATCCTCCTGCTTCAGCCTCCCAAGCGCTTGGATTACAAGCATGTACCACCACGCTGGGCTCCCTCAGATTTCTTAATACACAGAAACTGAGATAATGAATTAATGAATTAATGATAGTGATTTTGACCTCTAAATTTTGGTGTGATTATAAAACAATAAGCAGCTAATATGGTCTTTTATACTCACTAATTTTGAAATTGGAAATATTTACTAATAAAGAGATGACAGAATGATAAGTAATAGTAATGCTATTCAGGAGTAAATTGCCATGTATTCACTTCAACAATTCCTTCATTTTTTTGTTTCTAAAGCTATTTTTATAATTCATTGTAAGAGCATCTTTTCAATAGTTTTGGACTAAAACTATTTTTCCTCCATTGGATAATAACAGAAATTTGATAACTTATATTCATTCTCCTTCCTGGAACTAAATAACAGATTATAACAGTGCCCTCAACATTTCCACTTGTGAATGTAATAAAATAATGTTCAGTGCAATTTAGATTTTGTGAAATTCAGGTGACATAAATATTGGTTTGTTCTTGTCATTTTAACTGGTAATTATAGTTCATGCAAGTATATCATAATTTCTGCCTGAAAATTGAATGTATATATCCTTGTACTAATAAAAAGTGTTTGAGAATAAATTATTACTTAGAATTGGCTTCCTAAAAATATAGGGAAAATATTTCATCTGAAGTGGTACATGTAGTAATGCAATAGGTTTCTGCATCACCAAGAAGATATTTTAAGTAACGTGATAAGTAACATGATAATTAATTTATATGAGAGATTAACTTATATGTGATAATATCTATTATCACATTGATTCAGCATGTAAATCAAATTTAATATTGAGATAAATTGTTGAATATCCAATAGTAACTTCATAGTTTTAATTAACCCTGTGGTAGACAGTCAATAGTAAAGAATCACTGTTATTACTGAAACTCTTTTTAGAAGCATGAATGACAGAATAAGCTTCATTAGCACTTTTATCTTGAATAAATCAATCCATTTAAATATTCTAAACTTAAAAGAATGCCACACTGACAATCTAAATGGTCCCCCTCAGTACTGTAATATTACAGATAGAGAAATAGGCAGATTTTTTGTCCACATGTTCAACAAGGTCACATTTGAACACCATGATTGTTACCTTAGCATCTGTTCCATTTGCAGGAGGAAGAAGATTTGGGCAAGATTTATTCTACTCCTACATCTTGGTTCTAAGCTAATAGGTACATTACTATCTCCATATCACAGATTGGTTCAGTAAGTCAAATCTTGTTCAACTGGATATAATCTTTCTTTTCTTCCAAAGTTGTTCATCAATACCAAGCTCAAGATTCTGTTGACACTGTAAGTCTTTCTGGATGAGAAAGAATGCAGACATGAAGCCTACAACAGTATCTGTTATTTTCCCATGCTGAAAGATATAGTTTCGAAGTAAAATTACAAAACCGAGCTGAGCAAATGATATATAAATGAAACTGAGTCCCTAACTGTTATAGCTTTAATGTAGGTGTCCTTGCAAAGCCTCATGTGCTCATAGGTGGAAATTTTTGTGGTGGCTGGATATATACATATCAATGTGGATTAAGGGTGTTTGAATATGGATTAGTAGTGTGATAACTGAATTAGTCAACTGGTTGGGTAAGTGTTGTCTAGGTGTAGGTTATAGGAAAGATGGGAGAGATGGGAGGTTGGCTTCACTGCTGGCTGCCTTCTTGCTTACTCTGCCATGGACTGTTTCTTCTCTGAGATAACTCTCAACAGTGCCTTAGATCCACCTGACTGTAGACTGAGTCCTCTACAAACTGATGTAAAATAAATCTTTCCTCTCTTCCCTTTGGATGTCAGGCATTTTGTCTCAGCACTGAGAAAGTAACTAAGACACTAGTCAAAGCAAACTAAAACGCATCATATTGCTGGGCATGGTTACTGATCCAAAAAAATCTATTCATAATTTCAGCCAGGAAGAGTTGTGTTTTCTTTCATTCTAATTTTTAAAATTGTAAGAGAGTTATTGTAAGTGAAAAAAACATGGTTAAAGCTATAAACTAATACAAAATTTATTAAATAATATTAATCATATCACAACTACATATACAAAGTTATAAAAAGTACTTGATTTGTTAAGAATGCTGATTTATATTGAGTAGTTGTTTTATAGCAGGCATTAACTCAATATTTTCACTTTCATCATAGTATTAAATTTTTAATAGCAATTTAATTAGCTTTTAATTAATGATAGTAAACTATATGTAACACTACACTATTAGTAAGTAGCATAATTATACTGCAAACAGATCTAGCTCAGTTATGTTCATTTACATCATGTGAAAATTCCAAAAAATAGATATGCAGGAAATTGGCCACTTTACTTACAAAATATAATTCTGTATACAAATATGCAGCTTAGCACATCAAATGTTTATCTTTGTCTATGCATAGGCAGGTAGAGGCATACACTGTTGATTGACATTGTAAACAGAATGTAACATTAGATTTTTTTTACTTTTAAGCGTTACACACATTTTATGTGCTCATAAAATAATAGAAATAATAGGAAAATATACATATTTTATTATTTGGCTTATCATCCAAACAGATTAAGTTGCTGATAGGAAAACATTCTAGTTAAAATATTCAAACTTATATTCCTCCAAAGGCTATTTTAACAGATTGACATTCAAACTATTGATGACTATATTCACATGTTGGTAAAATTGCTTTTATAATTGCTTTCACTAAAATTTCCAAATTTGTGATAATTGGTTATAGCCTCTATGTGGTTCTAAAATACTAATGTCTTGTTTCCTTGTTTTTGATTTTCATAGTTTCTTTAATTTTCTTCCATTTGTCATTTGTTATTTGCAACTTCCTATTAGAGAGTTAAGGCAATTTTTGCTTTCCCTCATTTATTCATGGGGAAAAATAGGCTGTGAGGCAAATCCAAGGTCACAGGATATGAATGGATCTTCAAAATGAGAAAGCAATATAATTCTCCCAATTATGTCTCAAACCAGGGTTTACTATAACACAAGAAGATTATTTTTCCTAGTGTATTCTCCCTTATAATTATTTTTCAGTATTTGTATAATTTCTTATAGCAAGAGGCCACAGTAAGCATGAAAACTACAGTCTGGTCTCACCTCTCCATCAGCATGTTCACAAACCCCTGCTATGTCATAGAATAAATGTGTCTGGAGTCTTGAGCAAAACCAATGCCATAAACATATTCCAGGCAAGTGATAAAAGTTGATTTCAACTTACACTTACAAAACGTAAGATACATGTATGCATGTAAGGCCTTTGAAGAAAATGGTTCTCAATTATAAGTGCATTATTAGTAACAAGTTAACTCTTTTTCAATAAATCTCAAGAGGAAATTTGTTCATGACATCTTTTCAAGGAGGATCTGTATATCTATTTCACAAGCAACTGTAGACTCACACTGCATCTTGTTTCCTTAATGACTACTTAATTTTTTAAGAGTTGCAACACACTTCCATTACATTCATATTGCTTGCAGCTGTGTAGACAATCAGGCAAAAGCTCCAAAATCAATACATAAAGAGCTTCCTTTTAAGCCTATAATCAATAGTTGCCAATGAGCAATAAACATCAATTATTAACAATGGATGTGGTTTACATTGTTTTACTTATGTCTGCTTTTAACGAATTTATAATGGATTGGTACTGTCAAGGTCGTCCATTAAACAGAGCCTACTGCAGAAAGCACAGATGGGTCAGAGCTGTTGACAGGAGACGTTCAGTAATCCCTGGTCTCCTCTCTCAAATTCAAAAATTCACTGTCTCTATTGAACTTTAAAAAAATCTAATTTTAACCTACAATTCAGCTACACTTTTAGAATCATTACATATACATATATTTTTATTGCACTCCCAACATATTTATCACAGGTAACAATTTGGAAAAGATGAGGCATAGGTATTCTGCTGGGAAAATTTGTTGCTATATTCTGCCAAAGAAATAAACATGTTAAATTTTCTCAGATGCCCTTCTTTGAAGGCCTATACAACATATTTCTGCCATTGTTACTAGGTTCCAGATACCTTAATGTGAGTTGATTGGTTTAAGTATTTGTAGTTAGAATCTTCCTAACATTTGGTAGTTTTATTAGACTTATATAAAGCAATTCTTCCAAGTAGAATCACTTATTGACACAAAATATCACTGAGGTTCCAATATGTTAAACAAAAATCAGTTAAACGCAATTGATCTCTCATAATGACTTTATAATATTCAAAAGAATTTGGACATAATGATTTTAAAATTGGATAGAGACATGATTTTATTTACAAATTTAAATAGCCATCATTTTTTAGTTCTTGTCTTAATGGGAAGTTTTGAGTTATTTGAAGATATTTACTATACATTTACTCGACAAATGCTTCAATACCAAGTCGTTTTTTTTTCCTAGCCTGAAAGACCTATGTAATTACAGTTAACTTTGGAAATAGAGAGAGCTCCCTTTAATTTTATCAAATCTGTTCCAAATCAGATGTCTGGAGAAGCAGGTTTAAGAAATGAAAAGTCTGAATTCACTGTTTGTGGATTTCAACCTTTTAAGTGTCTGTGAAAGAATAAAAAGCCTAATCAAGATAAAGAATCATTTCATTTATCTAGGAGAAACCCTTCTTTCAAACAATTTCAGTACTAACTTTTGTTATCATATAT
>NW_022900927.1:26386063-26390503 GCF_012274545.1 Fukomys damarensis | reverse complement strand
ATATATGCCAGTGAAGTAAGAAAAGATATATATATATATAAATTACTCTCCAAACATTCCTAAAAGCATTACCTAATATCCTGATAAAATCACATGGAAGCAATATTTTCAACTGTCTGTGTTTTATAACATTAAGTTTGAAGGTTAAATCATTGCTCACTTTCTCCAAGACTAGAGATCTAAAATGTCTGCTTTCTGGAAATAGAGAAGAAAGTGCTTTACTGTTTACCTTTGGGAATATTAGGCCTTTAAGAGGAAAGAACATGTATTAAAAAGTCTCAGTATGTGTTATCTGAACCTTTCCTTTGCGGTCAGTTGCTTTTTGCTAAAAAGTGAAATGGTTCTACAAGCCTTAATACCACAACACTCTAGCAAAATCAAACACAATCAAACTCCCATCTAAGCCATTTCTTACAATTAAAAGATTTGGAAAATATTCCTTAAATTAATATAAACATTTTGAACTGCTCTAACTTGAATAAGAGTGATAACCAATTATTTTCAAAGCACCAAGTGTAAAGAATATGTTATATTTGAGAAAGAAAAAACTACCTACTTAATTAAACCATACAATACTGCAGTGTCTCCTGTGACAAATTACTTAAATTCTAAAGAGATAGTTAAAATGTGTTAATTTGTGATACAATTTTCCAGAATCAATTCATTAACTTAAAGTACTGTGGGAGGGAGTGGCATAAGAGAACAAACTTGATATTTGTAATAAAAGATAGTAGTTGGTATGAAGATAAAACTATAGATATAAAATTTTAACATGTATGTTAATAATCTATTTAATTGGTATGTTAAGTAATCAAAGTATTTCAGAAAACAATCATGATTTGTTAACTTCTTACTAATATCACAGTAGTATAATTCCTCTGTACTATGAAAACTACAAAGTATTTAATTGTTTATGTTATTTAAATTTACATTTTTTTCTCTACCTCCTACAGTTCAGGATACCTTGATTATATTATTTAGTATGTAATACTATAAGAAAATTATAGTAAACACTTATTTCACATTAAAGAAATAAAAGGAAAAATTGTCATTGTCCTTTAAACTTTTTAAATTTACCTTAGATGGAACAAGTTAAGGGAGAATTGAAGTAGTTAAAAGAGAAATTGAGTACGAAGCAATTTCTGCTAATTATGAATGGCAAATATTATTCAAACGGTCTTTTGAAATACATGCTTTAAATTGCCAGAAGTCTTTGGGTAGTGAAAAATAAAACTCTCTGCATAAGATTCTCTAAAAGGAGATAGTAAAATATTGATTCTGTAAGTAAATGAAAAAAACTTAATGGTAAATGTTACATCTATTGGTTATAAAGTCTCTTAGTTTTTCTTCTAGTCCTTCTCTTGATTTTCCCTTCATCTTTAATGATATTCCTTGGATATAAACTCCTACATTCACAGCGCAGTGATTATTTAGATCTAATACGTCCCCGCAAAGCCACGTGCATTTGGAAGTTAATTGAAACCCGGAGGCACAGTACTCATCAGTGGAAGTATCCATGGATGAGTTCACTAACTAAATGTGCTGGTGGGTGGCGGTGTCTAATCAGAGCTGGGTATTGATGGCAGGACCCGGAAGGGATCTCTTCCTTCTCGTATCTCTTTCCTTCACTCTCTGCTTCTTGACTGCCATGCCTGGCAGGTTTCCTCCTTAGTGTCCTTCTGCCATATCATTTCTGCCTTGGAGCTATCCAACCATGGAATGAAATCGTGAGTTTATAAAATATCAAAGACGTTGCATAAGTGCATAAATAAAATTGTTTTTATAAAATTTTCCTTCATAGAAACTTGCTTATATAATCAAACATTTAAGTATTGCCTCGTCTATCCATGTTCTTTTTTCTTCCTTAAAAAATGGAGTTTCTTTCCTGTTGAATATAGTATCATTTCATAGGGTACTTTTTATACAGCAGTGTCTTTGAAAGAATACCAAAAGTACAGCCTTTGTAGGTACCTTATTCATGACTATGTAGCATGGTAGAAATACAGTAGAACTTAACAGTAACACAGAAGCCTATTAAAGCTAAGTTTATGTAATAGTGTGTTAACTTTCCTACAGCACTTTAGAAATGGAGTGTTGTCCAGTAGCTATTAATTTTCACTCTTTCTTATTAATTAGTTCTTTAGGGAAGTGAATTAAAATGATCGGCTAAGATGAGTCCTGTAGATTTTTTCTGGGCATTCTATTTTATGTGGGGTAATTGAAGCTTACTTTTTATGATTCACAGTAGAGAAACTATTGTCTTTTGTTCAGTTTTGTTTTCCTTTCTGTAATTTATGCATGAACAAAAATCAAAATGACAATTGAGTACATTTGATATGAAAGAGTACTGGGTACCTTTGCAGCAGATGTTTTATCAAAGGGAAAGACTTTTCCAGCAGTGCTAGGCCCTGTTATATTGGGTTGTGACACTCTGTCTCAGTAAAGCTAAGCTTGTATCGGGCATGCTTTGATTTTTCTTCAAACATCAAATTTCAAATTTCAGTAAAAGACTTCCAACACAACATAACAGGGCAACAATATAAATCTCCTCACTTAATAGATACATAAAATATAGAAGCAATTGAGTCTATATTACTCATTTTCAGACTCCTAAGTTTAATATTCCTAAGCATGAACCCCAGATGCTAAAATCCATGAGCAATACATCACAAAATGAGAGATTTAATATGGGACTGCCTGCCTAATCATTGGCACATATTGTAAGGAATAATAATTAAATTCAAAAGAAAGATGCTGAAAAAAATCACTGTGATATATACGTATATATATATATATATACACACACACACACACACACACACACACATATATAAATACCGTACATATTTAGATATATACAAACATATACATATATATTCCCTTGATAACATTTTAAAAAGCTTCAAAACTAAATACAAAGTCACACACTTATAGCGCCAGATGCTCAGGAAGCTAAAGCAAGATCACTTGAGCCAAACAATTTGAGCTCAGTCTGAGCCACACAGCTAGACACTAACTCTTAAAATAAAACAAAACAGCTTCACATAATTTTAAATCAAGTAAATGCATTGATTTTATACATGTATATCAATACTAAGCAAAATCTTTTAAAATGTATCTACTGTATGTGTTAAACACATGCGAAGGGTGTATGTGTATTTGACACATTTACAAATGATTAGCCTTAAGATAAAACCAGCTTTGTATTGATCGCTGCTGCCACTACTTTGTGCAAAATGCCCCTCACCACACCCGGGACCTCAGAAGTCTCACTGAGGCGTATTTGACTTCTTCCTTCTTTTAAATACATTATCCTAGAGTTTCCAGAACTGCTGTACTTGCAGTCCTCTGAGTAAGCCACCTTTCATTAGCCATTGTGTGTTGCTGTTTCTCCACGCAATGGCTTGCTATGAATGTGCCAGTTCTCATCCTCCACACATTTCCTTAACTTCGGTTCAGATTTCATCCCCTTCAAGGACTTACCCAGGAATACATTGTAATTCAGAGTAGGTGAAAACTTAGCAGTGGCTTTGGATCTAAATTGAGACAAATGTGAATCCCGGTGCAAGCTAGGATCAGTACAATAGAGTTTTCTGAATTTCTTTTAGCCACTGTTCTTGATGTCTGCATATAGAAAAGCAGCGCCTCAGATACATCACAAGAGACCATAGGACAAAGGTTAAGATAATATTTTTCAGAACTTTGAAATAAAATTAATTTTATTTGTAATTCTGCATCTATGAGTTAATAACGTACGTTTTTAGGCAAGCTAGTGTGCCTTATTTCCTTGGTTTCTCAGCCATTAAATTTCATAATATTGCCTACTAAAGAAGTTCATTCTAGCCATAATGTGCAAAGTTTTATATTTGGTAAAATAATACACACACACACACTCAAAAAAAAAACATTTTTCTGGTGCTGTTTTTATGGATAGTGACCTTGCAGCCAACTATCTCTGCTTTCCCTATGCTTTCAGAACATTTTAAATATGGCTCATTCTGAATTCCACTCTATTGTGATTACAATAAAGCATGTGTTTCTACCACTAAACTCAACTTTTCTAGAGTAGAGGCTGCAGTTCTTTTCGTCATGTATTTCGAACATCTAGATCAAGCCGGAGCATGTTAATCTTCACTAAATGATTAAATGAAGAAACTTTTGAATCTTACTAAAAGTTTTCCTTATACGATTTACATTTATGTCAAAAGATACCTTTTATCTCAGTAGCAGTAGTAATTATAGATTTCTGTCATAATATAAAACCCATACTTCCTTTTAAATATATACATATTACCGATGTATATAAATATGTATATTCCTTTAAAGGAAAGATCTAAGGGAGAGAAGCTCCACAATATTTACGTTTCCTTGTGATTGCTTTATACATGATGAGCTCAATGGAAGACAAAGCATTTAAACAAATGTAGCACATGTTGTACA
>NW_022900927.1:26378419-26386011 GCF_012274545.1 Fukomys damarensis | reverse complement strand
AATAATAGAAGTAGACACTTATTTTGAAGATCTTAGGAAATCTGCATTGTTAAATAAACTTTGAAGCAGGAGTAGTTTTCATGAAGAATGAATATTATAAAACATCTTCAGTTTTAAAGCATTTTTATTATTAAGTTAAATATTTGCATGAGCAAACAAGAAAAGCATGCTTGTTCCATGTTGTTTGAGAAAAGTATGTCACGTATAGTGCAGGAATTATATTCTTGTATGGCTTTATTTTCCCTATTAACAGAAATATGTCATTTATTTGAATAAGAAATTTCCCTAAAATGTTATTTGTGTTTAGAATATGTATGTTAAAATACAGTATGGAGGGGGAAATGCATGCAAGCCCTGTGTATAACTTCTTTAATTTCAGAGCATGAACCCGCTTGTGCAAGAACTGCTCCGTACCAACATACATAGTGTATCTTAGCTACATTTCTCTTGTAACTGAGACAAAGTATCCAACACCCCATATTAAAGGGGAAAGGGTTTACTTAGTCCAGTTTTTAGAAGTTTCAGTCCATAATTGGCTGGCTTCAAGGCAGGGTGGTACGTGGCAGAGAGGCAACAGTTCATGGTAGTGAAAGAAAGCAAAACAACAAGGGAGTTAACAGCATCTTTCTGCCCCTTTTATTTTATCCAGTCTATCAGGACTAGTGGCGTGCCAAACCAATCAGTGGGCTGCTTTAGTACTCACAGACCCTTAAGCCCACCATGACACATTCTAGATTCAGCCACCTCTGAAAAAGCCTACAACTTCATGAGGCTTTACAGGAACAACTAGACACAAGCCATAACAGAGGATTACTATGAAAACCAAAAACATTTCTTTGTTCTCTCCTTGAAATAATATCCTAAAATAACTCTATTAAGGTTGATTGTTCTTGTTTTAGAAATTCATATAAATGAATCCATTTTGATTACTAAACAGTGAAAATATGACAATTTATCTACCCATTCTATTGTGGATAACATTTGGATTATTTCTCTTTTGGACTATCAAAAATAATGCTAATTGCACAATTTTATATCAATCTTTTAAAGTAAATTTTTACACATAATTTTATAATACTATGAATGGAATTGTCATATCATAGGGCATGCATATATTTCACTTTATTTTTTAAAAAGTGTTCATGTGTAGCCAACCTCGGTGTCAAGTCCCTGTTCAGGCACCAACTGTAGCCAACCTCCTGTTCCAGTCCCCACCTGTGGGGAGCCAGTCCACTTTTGAGCTTACCCAACCCAGGTGCCACTCGTAGAAGACCTAGACCCATTTTGTTCTCCATGCCCCGGGAGTGAGTGAGAATAATTAACACAGAGACAAAGTCAGTTTAACGTGCAGGTATCCAGGGGGCTCTTGTCTCAAGGAGGCAGAGGAGCCCTTGCCTGGCTCCTTTTACCTTTATTCACCCAAACACAAGTAATCAAAGGAACAAAAGGTTCATCTTCTTTCAAATATACATTAGTACCTATTCAGACAAACAATTTAATCTCAACTGTCTTAACTTTTCCCTAGAACTTGCAATATGCCATCACCCCGAGTGAAGCCTTTCTCCTCTCTCCTCACAGAGCAGGCCAATTATACCTCAATTCTCTTCTGGTCTCCCACAGTTATGCAATTTAGAAAACTACAAGCAGTATACGGGAGATTCAGTAACTACATTCTCACAGTTCCTTTGCATTTTCAGCACTTTCTTCTACTTAAATTAATTTAAATGAATAAAAAGATAAATAGTTGCAGTTATTAATGCAATGTTGAAGATCTCTTAGACACTAAACTAATTTTAATAAAGTCAACAAAATTATATTTACTAGTCATTTTTCTATTGCATATTTTGTACTTTCTTATATAAATTTATATGAATTCTCTTGACATAAATATTATAAATCTGCATTTTCCTCTGTATCTTTGTGTACCTGGTTTCAGAACCCCTGCAGATACCAAAATCAAAATCCATGGATGCTAGAGTCCATTATATAAAATGGTGTAACATTTGAATATAATCTGTCATTTTAAGTCATCTTTAGAGTATATGCAAATTTTTTTCTAAATATTTTCTCTCCTGAGTTGTTAAAATGCAGATGCAGAACCTTTAGATTAACAAATAATAATTGTGTTCTCTTGTCCTTCGCTTTAATTTTTACCTCTTAACTGTGACATATTTATGAGTGCAGGTAAAAATTGCAATGAAAAAAATTCATTAATCTTTTCCTTCCTTCATTATTACTCTTTCTTTTCTTTTTTTAAAGGAATTATTACTACCTTCTGAATTCAGAAAATATTCTAAATTTCATGTAAGAAATTATTTTCATTTTTAATTTAGGCAATGATTCATTTGGTATTTTTTTAGACTATAAGGTATAAGCCAATATATTTTTTGTTTTTGTTTCAAGAATTTATTTGATCTTGCATAAATGCCATGGGGATTTGTGTTATAAATGGTGTGCTTATACAAATACACTCATTTATTCTATTTCACATGTCTACTTTTTAGTGTTTATTTCAGCCACATTATTAAAAGTAAGTCTGTAAATTCTAATACATCTCAACGTTGTTCTTCCTCCCAAAAGTACCTTAACTATTTCTGGTACTCCGTATTTCCATATAAATTTTACAGCCATTTTGTCAATTTTCTCAATCCAAATATCATTCCAGGACTTTATTTGAAACTGCATTGAATACAAAGGTCAAATTTAAGAGTATTGTCATTTTTATAATATATTTCAATTCATGATATTATTATACCTTCAATTTATTTGGAGTTTCTGTATGTATCTAAGTAATGTACTGTAATTTTATGGGAAGAAGTTTGGCCATCTTTATAGACCAATTCCAAATATATTCGGTTACTTTAAGGCCACTACAATTATATTATTCTATTTCATTTTTATACTCTATGGTTGATATCAAGAAATGTAATTTAGCTTTTATACTGACATTATAACTAATAATCTTGCTCAATTTACTTCGTGGTACTAATCAGTTAGGTGTTTATTCTTATAGATTTTCTATATAACAAATAATAACTTGTGTGAAGATAGCATTATTCTCGTTTCTTTCTTGCTATTTTATTTATTTATTTATTTTCCAAATTAGTGTGAAACAGTCAAATTAAATGAAGGAAAATTTCAACCGTTCCTGCTATCACAAGATTTTTTTTAATATGGATTATTTGTGTTTTGTATTCTAGAACCATGAATATTTGTTAAAATGTATCAAATATATTTTATTCATCAAATATTATGTTTTCTCGTGTAGCTGTTAAATAATAAAATACATAATTAATTTTCAAGCATTAAATATGTTTTCTCTCTGAAATAAATTATGGTTGATATTTACTAGGGGTATGACTCCAAGTTCTTGCTGTCTTGGTAAATAAATGAGGCTGCTATAAACCATTTGCAACCTTCTGATGACCAAAAGTCTCAAGAGAAAAATTCCTGCAAATGTTGAAGTCACTTCACTGTGATTTATTCGTGAACATTGGCCCCTGAAGTACTGACTGCTCCCCAGTGTTTTTAAACATATGCTTATTTTTCTTATCCTCATTTTATTTTTCTTTTGTAGAAATTTCTATCATTTGTGATATGATTTCATCTACACTGTTAAAGCTCGAAGCAAAATCTTCAATAATTTATTTTTATTACTAAGCTTTATAAATTTTGGGAGATCAGGGAGCTAAAATGTCCCCAATCTAATATGTGACCAACATAGTTGCAATGTTAGATATATTCTGTTCTTAGCCACCTTAGGAATTTAGCTTTCTGAAGAGACCAATTATCTAGACATCTTTAAGAAGCATTTGACACGTGACTTAAAAATCTTTATATTCAGACACAATGAAGGAAAGGACCAATTACTGAGGGTTTGGGGAACTCTATTCAAACTCTCATCCTACAAAATTACTTTTATTTTGGAAATATTTATTATATAAACAGATACTTATTTGGGGAATAATTGTGTGCTGATTTTTCTATTGTCTATAGTTGACCCTATACTAGAAGGATTGTGAGCTACTGATTTCAGAAATAACTATGTCTGCTTCAACTTATTTTGGGTTCTCATTTTATACCTTCGTGTGCCAGCTGCAATATAAGACAAAAATGCAAAGATCTTTCCTAATCATGTATAAACAAACCAGCATGTAAACACACTATTATATTTGCATAGGAGTTTAATTAAAAACACACAAAAATAAAATTGATAGAAGTCATATTGATCTTTATTATTTCTAATGACATTCATATTAATAATGAATGTTGCAGGGTATCATAAATATGCAAAGAAGCATCAGTCTAAATATCTCCAGTAATTTGTAGACTTACACTCTTAGTAAACCACTAATGGAATACAGTGCATTTTCCTTTCTATGAATAGTCAAATGTCATGCATAATGTAACAGTGCAACTGATAATAACAGACTCAGGGTGGATCATTTCAATTTGTTGTAGTGGATGGGACAAACTGATCTTTAAAGTGGACTACAATAAAAAAACTCCTCTGCATTTATACCATTCTAATTATTCAGTTATCCTTTGCCCCAGAGCTCATAGGAAGTACAAAAGTTATTGTGTTGCTATTTGGTGGTGCTTATCACATTCCATGAATTGTAGAAGTGTGGCCAATGGAAACCTAGCAAATCAAAGATAAAAGTCCCTGAAACATCTGTTCAACCTATTTTACTTTCACAATATCAGAACATTCCACCAGAATATGCATCATCACAATATACTGTCATGGTATATATTTACAAAAATGGGATTTGTTCATGTGACAATCTTATGGAAGAATTTGGGGTTGAAGGCATCTTCAAATAGGTGAGAGCACAGGCTTAATTACTGGAATTCACAAGATGATTAACAATTTCTAAATATCAAATCAGTGTTAAAAGCTCTAAGAAAATGCCCACATCAATTTAACAAGAAATCTGAGTGTATTACTTATTATGAGGTTTTGTTTAGGTGGAGGTAATATTGTATCACCTACTAGTGGACAAACTAGGTGATTCAAGTTTTGTAGCTTTATTTATAATTGTTAGAAATTTTGGAGTTTCTAGAGTATTTGACACAACATTCTCAATTCTAAAAAGAACATCTATGGCATCTTTTCTGTCTTTAATAACAGCACTATAGAAGAAAATATTAAATCATAGAGGCACCCAAACAATACTTTTAATACTTTTCATAGATGATTAGTCTATATTATATAATTATGACATAAAATTTTGTTTAATAAAAGCAATTAATTGATTAATTTAATGTGCAAAATAAATATATAGCTAATTTGAAATGCTATGCAAAATACATAATTATTATATAACATAATTATAATTAAACAATACCGTTCTTTTAAAAGGAAATTCTAATTCTTAATATACCTTCAAGATAATAGTAAAAATATTATGGCATTTTAAAGACTATTGAAAGAAAGTAGCTAAACAGGAAAATGCAATAAAGAACATGTGAGACAAATAATAAAAATCAGGCTAATTGGTGTAAGTCAAATTATGTTTAGAGTTACTATAAAAGTATTATTCTAGACATCTTATAGATTGTCAGACTTAACCAAAAATATAACAGCCAGTATATGTCATTTATAAGAAGCCCAATTTATATATAACGCCAAAGTAGAAAGTATATGTAAAGGAAATATGCAGTATCTACTATCTAATCACAAAATAGCTGGAATTCATTAAACATGAAAGCAACAGTGACTAAGTTAATAGCAAGCAAAGTAGACATCAGAGCAAATATATACTATCCATGGTAAAAATGATTATTTTACCATAAAATTTAACTTTTCTATGATGGTACAATTAATGTGTACCTCAAATATAAGATAAATAGGCTCCAAATGTGTATAACAACAAATAATAAATGACATATTAGTAATTGTATTCCAGATTTCAATTTTCCTCTTTAGTAATGTTAAATAAGTAAATAGGAAGTAATTAGGATAGTGAAGACTTGAGCAAAATTTAAAACCATTTTAAACTAATCTACAATTAATGAACACCAAACCGAATAATATCAGAGTTCCCTATATTTTCAAATGAAGATGAAATATTCTACAATATATATAAACTTCTGGGCCATAAAACAAGTCTCTGCATTGAAAAGAACTGAAATAATAATTTCTCTGATAAAACCAACAGAAATAATTTTATAAACAATAATTTAATATATGCAGAAAATACTAAATTACTTCAAAATTAAGTAATGCACTTATAAATTATTTCAAAGAAACGAATACTAGCAGACATAAGAATTAGATGATATATTAAATAATTAAATAATTTTTAAAAATCTGTGATCTTGTCATGGTGACACATACATGCAATTCCAGCACTCGGGGGGATTGAGACAGGTAAATCACAAGTTTAAACTAATTTAAGCAATTTGGTGACTTAGCAAGACCTTGTCCCAAAACAAAAATACTTTGAAAAATCTGGGGACATAGTTCAATGTGTATGTAATTTTTAGAATTGATATCCAAACTGAAAAAATCATCTTGAGATGATGGTAAAGATCAAATCTGGTATTTTTCTACACTAAAACAATTGATAATGGTTTGGCAGCTTGAAAGAAAAAGGCCTGGACAATAATTATAGTTCCACAATATTGTGTCTAGAAATTACTTGTTCTGCTGACAGAAATACTATAGGTTCTGGAGATCACCTTCTGATGAAATACTTCAATGAGTGTTTTCAACCTCATGAAAATCCAAAGTATTTTGTTGTTTATATCTATGATACATCCATAGATTTCATAGTTTTATCTGAATTCTCAATTCTCACATCACACATTATTTCTATGAAATTGAAAGAAATGCTTTTAAAAACATGAGACCAAGGAACACTAAGTAATATTAACATGTGAGGAGCAACTTCATTTTCACAGAACACCAAAAATTTGAAATTGATAATCAAATATTTTAATGTTTTTGCTTTCATCTATTTATTTTCTGTTTTGATTGCCAGACTCTGTGCTGTAAATAATAACCTGGCACATAAGATTATACCTAGACAGATAGATATATATTGAGCAGGACTATTGACACGCCTTGAAGAAAAAGAATCTGTTGAAAATAACAACAGTTGTAATGTTGTCAAGGTAAGGCTCCTATCTGAAATGATTACATTTGATTAAAAATATGACAAAGAGGAGAGGAAAATATTGGTAACTCATCAAAGAGTGTCTCTACCTAAAGCTCTGTGGAACGAAAAACAACAACTTTAAAACTTCAAAAAGGCCTTTATGGGAACAAAATTACAGAGTTAAAATAACACTCCCTAGAACACTCCCATGTAGCCAAGAGGAACACTAAAGCCTTCCTTCTTAAATAAAGGTCTTTCAGTCAAGGCATCTGCTACACTGAAAAGTCTTGAGTAATTCTTACAAAATTTTATTTATTAGTATTCATCAAAGAAGCATGTTTTATATTTCTTTATTAATAACTACTTGAATCACATTAAAATAAACAGAATAAAAACAGATCTACTCCAAAACAAAAGAAAGCAAAAGTAGAACACAACGGCATGGACATAATTTTTGTAAATTTTATGCATGTATTTTAAAGAATA
>NW_022900927.1:26368659-26377816 GCF_012274545.1 Fukomys damarensis | reverse complement strand
ATATATATATATAATTATTTAGACACATAAATATAAAAATAAAGTGTGTAAAAGAAAAAAATAATAATAGAAGCAACAATGTAAAATGGCAAAAAATTAAGAAAATTATTTTACTTGAAACATTTTATGAAGTTGATAAAACTCTACCTAAATCAATTAATATAAAAGGAGTTAATACAAATTTTTTACATCACAGATGAAACAGAGTTATTAAGGAGAGATACTAGCAACTTTTTGCCAATATTTTTAACATCGTACATGAATTGGAAAATTTCTTTAAAAATAAAAAATCTAGAAATTTTAAAATTTATAAATTAATTGTAACTCAATAAAAACAGCCCAGATCATGTCACAGATGAATTTATAATAAAGACATTGTCAATGCCACCTGATTTTTCAGGAAAGGGCATCTCTGAAGACATATTTTCAAGGAGAGTATTAATATTCTCCAAAACCAGAAAATATCAATGAAATTAAATATATTTCATTAGGATTTTGCTGAAGTTAGTAGATGCAAAAAATTTAACAAATCACTGGCAAACTAAAATAAAAACATTAAAAAAATAGTGCACATAGGGCCGGGGATTTAGCTCAGTGTTTCTGAAACCTGCCTTGCAAGTACAAGGACCTGAGTTTGATCCCTGGGATGTAACCCTATTTAAGATTTGAAAATCAGTTTTTGTTTGTAATATTAACAGAACAAATAAGAAAATAATGAACATGTCAAGAAAGAAAATTAATTGTATGAAAGTGAATATTATCAGTATTAAATTTTTTTTACAGGAACAAAATAAAAATTCCAGAAACAGAATCACAAACATATGATGAGGTGAAGTTTTTTACAAAGGAAAAAATAATAAAAGCAGACTTTTTAATGGATAACATTGTGCCATCTGGATAGCTAGCTACATGGATTGCTTTTAAAATTATAACAATTAGACCAAAAAAATTAAATTCTAAAACAAATAACTGCTAATCTTTATACTCAGTCTATCATTTAAATTGAAGTAGAGATCAAAAGACAAAGGTCATTTCAGAAGAGCAACAAAAATATTGCAAAAATATACTTTTAAATTTAAGATAATCATTTTCATCATTGTTACCATCCTATAATACATCACCTTGATATCCTTTGCATAACTGAAGAATCAAATGATTACTAATATATTGAGGGTAATCTTAAAGTTTACTGATGTGTCATTGATTTTCACTGTTGATATTTTTCAAGTCCAGAGTCTCATCTGGAAACCCACTGTTGGTATTTGAAACTTTGGTTGAACATTTCAATGTCTAGGATGCCTTGGGGACAGTTTCTATTGAGTCCTCTTTCATTCTTGAGTCATTCTTTCCTATTTCTTTGTATGTTGTGTGTGTTTGTTGTTACTGAAAAAGGTACATTTTAAGTAAAATATCAACTCTGCAAATTTTATTCTCTCAAGGGTTTGTTATTTTTATTGTTGCTGTTAGTGCTGCTTCAATGACTTGTATGAAACAATCTACAAAGTCCATTTCTTTTGTCATGTGTGACTAATAAAGTCTTGCCTCAGTTAGCACTGGTGTCAATAAGCAGACAAAGAATTTAAATGCCCTGAATCCATATGTCTGTCAGCATTTGCAAAGGAATTCTCTACAGAGATTTCAGGATCTTTTTACAGTATTCTACTAGGACAAAACTCTTGGTTTTCATTTTCTGCTTTCATGAAATAATGTCATGCGGGAGAGGTTTGTTGAGTTTGTTCAAGGTCTTTCCTGGAAGGAACATAGTTCCACTTATGCACGCTGCCTTCTAAATTCATCCCCAGAACTATATCCAGGTTTTCTGAGGCCTCCTTGAACTTCTCATTCTATAACTCTTCCTTCTCATTGTGGTCACATTATTGCTTGTCTCAACTGTTAATATTGAGTTTTTAAAAACTTTTTAAAGTTAACTTTTCTTTTTTTTTTTTTTTTTTTTAGTATATGTTTGCTGTACAGGAAGTTTACATTCATCTTAGGGAATAGATACATATACCCTTGGAGCTACATCGCTGAACTGATACTGTTTATATTTTTCCATCAACACTTTATAGAAAGGCTGTTAGAAATGAGAAAGATCTGAGTGAGATCAAATGAAAGTAAGTCCCTTTTGTACAGAGGGTTCAAAGTAAACTTCAAGGCATAAATATTAATAAATATCAAGAGATGAGGATTTTAGGAGCAGTTTAAAATATGTCTTAATTTCTTTAGTGGCTACTAATCTGTGGCTTTTCATTGCTACAGTAAATTGTGAGACATTTGGTTAAGATTATTTGAGAAAATGTGGTGGGAATTAGAAAATTTAAATCTTTCCCAAAGTTCACTAGTTTTAAAAACCTTCGGTTACTTTTTTGAATAATTACCTCAGAGAACAATTTCTTTGTCTCCTAGACTTCTAGAAAATGTGTTTTTAAAATGTTTGTTTTCAAAATGCTTTCATGGCTGAAATAATTTTCAGAACAGCTTACTATGTGATTTTGGAAGTGGGTATACCCTGGTTCTTTTGTTATAGAAAAAAGTATGCAGACACTGATATAAAAATAATTTTTAAATCTGACCTTAAGAACAATATTAAACAAAGTTGGAATTGCTGATATGCAAATAAAGTTTGGGGAAAAATTGATTGACTGGAACTTTTGTTAGTTTTCATCATTGATGAAATTTTCATCTGACTCTATAAATAGATGGCTAGCATAAATACCTGGTCTGTTCCACTTGCAATACTGAAGTCACTATTTTTCTTGATGCTAGAAATGCTATATTCAATGTTGCTAAAAATGTTGCATGTTATTCAAGCCCTTAACTTTCAACCATATCTGGGAGTTGTCCTTGGTAAATTAAAGTCACAAACCAAACATGGGTTTGTCTGCATGCAGTGGCTGGTAGATGCAAAGGTATAAAGCCTATCCATGCAGTTCCAACATGGGACATAGCAAAGGAGCCATTTTGGGTTTAGAGAACCAAATAGGTTTTACTGAAAGCTTTGCTGTTGCTGCTGTATATCCATGTACTTCCTCTACCTTTCTTTTCCTCTCAGACAGCTATCAAGAGCTTCTCACTAACAAACTTAATGAATAATAAGCTTCACTTCCGACTCTGCTTCCTAGTTAACTCAAATGATATCAAGCCCCTTGCTATTTATACTCTAAGAAGCAGAAATAAAGGCCAGATGGACCTAAGTGTAAAAGAATTCTATTATGTTAAATGCTTGTGAGAACAAGAGGAGAGAGACCTTGAAAAAAGAAAGGAAGACATTAGTTCTCAAAAGAAATCTGAAAGCAGGTGATGGATAAAAACTATGTTTTTTTTTTTTTTTTTTTTGGTACGGGGATTGAACTCGGGTCCTTGTGCTTGCAAGGCAGGCCACTGAACCGCTGAGCTAAATCCCCGGCCCTTGTATTTCTTAATGTGTTTAATTTTCACAACAGATAGATGAGGCACGTGTTCAAATACACTATTCATTGAGAAGGAATGGTTTCAGCGAAATGGACTAAGTCTGTTTATTACAGAGTAAGCCTGATTCAATGCAATCAAGTCCTGGGACTTCATTTCTTGAGAACTATCTTTTAATAACGGGCCAATTTATTAACTTGGAATTCTTCAGGAAAGTAAGAATAAGTGATTTTAGCAGAACGCCGAGATCCTTGAAAAAATTATGTATTATAAATCTTTCTCTCAGCTTTCTTCTAAAGAAATATGTAACCACTGAAAGCGGTACTATGCACTGGGACAGAAAGAAACTTAAAAGTTTTCAAGATTATTAAACACTGTCTTTTAATTGATTAGACCATCGATTAAATACCATTAATACTTAGTACAAATTGACATTTTATTTTGAATGCATAGTTTAAGTACAAAAGCTCACTCAGTATCTGGTTTATTTTCACTATAGACTCTTGAAGTATCATATAAGAAATATTAATTAGGAAAAAAAAGAAGTATTAATTAGGAACAATTACATGGAAGCCAGAGAAAGTTCTCTACTTCACTAGAATACCAATAAAAAAGAACTCACTGTATCCCTGAAAGAGCTATAGTGATTAGTGCTATTATTATGAATTTTAAAGATGCTATATTAGAAAGAAAAAACAGAAGAGTGATTAGGAGGAAAACATAGTCCTGAAGGTAAGTTTAAATGTTCAATGGACTGGGCAATTATTCAAAAAGCAATGATTTATCCTAAAAGGACTTCTGTTTAAGTCAGAAGCCACTATTACATTTATGGGATTCTATGCCAGCCCTATACCAGAATATAGCGAATTCCTATAATTTTATGTTGTCTTTGTATCCGTTTAAAATATATATTGGACTTTCTCATATAAGAAGAATGTCTTAGCCACTAATTAACTCTGTGCAGTCTCTGAAAAAGCAGAGAAGACACATCTCTTTTTATTCATATGGGAAGATGAGTAAATTATCGATTACTCCTAGCTGAGAGACCATGGAAGACGAGAAATGTTTTATGTTATTAAGAATAAGAATGTGTGGGCTGGGGATTTAGCTCAGCAGTTCGGTGGCCTGCCTTTCAAGCACAAGGACCTGAGTTCAATCCCCGGTACGAAAAAAAAAAAAGAATAAGAATGTGTTATTAATAACATATTCACATTTATTTACATATTCTTCAAAGACAGGATTAATTGGATTGAGAAATTATTTTGGTACTATCTACATGCCACTGGCTATCATTTACCATCCTCAAAGGATCCATACAAATTTACAGTAATAATTAATGACCTGTCAGATTGTTGGAAGAAAAGTATTGATAGTCAATAATGAAGCAATCAGATCCTCAGAAGGCCAAATAGTTTGCACATCCTTGAAAAATGTTGTTTATCTAAGGTAACATAGGAACTAATTCCATGTATTAAAAATTAATGGGGGAAGTATCAAAGTAAGTACATTTATCTTAGTGGTATTTTTGTGGATTTTTTGTTTTTGTTTTTGTTTGTTTGCTTGTTTGTTTTAGTACCAGGATTGAACTCCAGTCATTGAACTTGCAAAGCAGGCGGCGGCACCACTAAGCTAAATCCCTGGCTCAGTGGTATTTTTGAAGTGTTGGAAAGTTCTAGAATAAAGGTGAATACCCAATGTAATCAACAAAATCTTTGGCAACATATCTCCAAATATAGCATTTGGTTTGGTATTAAACAGGGGTACAATTGTGTGATATTAATGACTTATGGCCACATATTTTGATATTATTTGACACAACCTTGCTACAGTAAGTTTGCTTAAGGTGGCATCCAACGATTTCTGCCTTCTGTTGATTACATCTCGGGGAATCCTCTGCCCTTGACTGCGGGCTGGATTTGATGACTTCACTTTAACCAATATAATACGAGCAAGGTGATAAAGTGTCTCTCTTGTGATTACTTGTGAAAGATGGGGACTTCCATCTTTGTTGCAGGTTTCTTTCTTTCTGGCGTTGATGCATAACATCTGCCAGGTGAAGAAAGTTCACGTGGCTAGGATCTGAGAGGGGCTATTGGCCACTGAGAAACTAAATTCAGTGCAGCAACCCTTGAGAGTAGCATCAGCCAACAATCATGTAATATATGAAAGCAGAGAGACCCACAGAGACTGAGACACAGTAAGTATGTGTTTCATTTGCAGTTTTACTGAGTAAAATATATGTACTGTTTATTAGCTTAACCATGTAGAAGTATAAATTTGAATGACATTAAATACACTTGCAATGTTATACACTGCCACTATTAATACCCAAAACCATTTCATTGCCTTCCAAAAATGTCTGTTCCCACAGATTCTCTTAACAAACCTCTTTCCTCAAAAATCTCCTAACAAACTTTTTTCTACTATCTCTATAAATTTGGCTTTCCTAGATAATGAAATATTTGTCAGCTTTGTCGAACTTAGTTTACTAGGCACAATAATCCATAAAGTATACCCATATTGTGGCATATATCAAAATTCCATTTCTTGTCATGGCTGGTTAATATTCCATTGTATGAATATACATTCTGCATATCCTTTCATTTGTTGGTGGACATTTAATTGGTTCCATCTTTTTGTCATTATAAATAATGCTGTTATGAATATTTGTGTGCAGATACTATATATACTCAAGTCCTGGCTCTTGTTTTCTTGATTATATACCCATGAGTGGACTTGCTCAACCATAAACTTGTGTTTATCCTTTTGTTAAATGTTCAAACTGTTTTCCACAGTATGTGCCCAATATTTCTGAAAACTGTGTGAGAGTACTAATTTTTCAATATCATTTCCAGTATTTACTTTCTAGTTTTATTTATTTTTATGGCCACCTTAACTGATGGGGAGTGGTATCTCATTGTGTTTTTGATTTGCATTTCCCAAATAACTAATGACACAGCATCTTTTCAAATGCATATTGGCTATTTATATAGCATATTCAGGGAAATATCTCTTAAAATCCCTGGCCCAGTTTTTTGAGTTATTTGTGTTCTCTTCTTTTGTTTTAGGGGCATTTTATGTATCATTAATATTAATACCATGTCAGATTTATGAATTGCAAATATTTGCTTTCTAAATAGTATCATTTTATGCAAAAGATTTTGTTAATTTTAATAAAGTCAAATTTATCCATTTTGTTTTTGTTGTCTGTATTCTTGCTGTCCAATCCATGAAGTAGTTGCTAAGCCCCAAATCAAAAAGATTTCCTCTAATATTTTCCTCTGCATGTATTATACATATAATATATATTATAAATATTATTCTTAGTTTTATTTTTACATTTGGGTGTTGGATAATTTGAGTTCATATTTATACATTGTATGGCCAAAATTATTTTTCTGCTGGTATATTTCCAATTTCCCAAGAACACTTGTTGAAAAGGTTATTCCCTAACGAATGGTTTAACCTCTCTTATTACAAATCAATTAGAGGGCTGGGGATTTAGCTCAGTGGTTTGGTGGCCTGCCTTGCAAGCACAAGGACCCAAATTCAATCCCTGATAACAACAACAACAAAAGTGAACTAGAAATCATATGAGGATTTATTTCTTGGCCTTGTATTCTATTGTATTGATCAATGTACCTAGTCTTATGTTAGTACAGTATGCTTTTAATAATTGTAGTTTTATGGTAAAATTGGAAATGGAAAAGTTTGAATTCTCCAATATTACTTTTGCTTTTCAAAATTGATTGAAGGGTGAGTAATCAGTAACCTTTGTACACAAGAATTAACTCAATCATTTTTGCAAAAAAACAAGTTTATGGGTATTTTATAGAATCTATAGATTGCCTTGGGTGGAATTCATATCTTAATGATATTAACATATGCTACCATAAATCAATTATCTTTTATCAGTACTTTTTAATTTTTAATCTATAAATCTTTTACTTCCTTGGCTAGATGTATGCTTAAAAACTTTATTCTTTTAAGTGTAAATGATAAACACAATGTATTTCTTAATTTCCATTTTAGGTTGTTTATATGTATGATACATGATGATTTTTTTTTACATGAAGATGTCATTTGTTACTCTGATTTGATTTTCTTATATTGAGCCACACTTACATATTCTTGTATAAATGCATCATTATAGTAACACTCTGAATATGGTCTTGGACTTAATTTCCTATGACTTTGTTAAATATTTTTGTATGTACACTAATAATATCATAAAAGCATAAAGTATCATCTAAAATCATAAGGATGTTAATCTGTAGTAGTTATTTATTATTATGTCTTTAGGACATCAATTCCTATGTGGATTAGAAATAATGACAACTTCCTAAAATCATTTAGGAAATTTGTCTCCTCCTAATTATTTGAAGAAGTTTAAGAAGAGTCCATATTAATTCTGCAAAATGATTGGTAGAATTCATTGGTGAAGTTATCTGCTCAAAGATTTTTCTTTGTAAGGGGGATTTTGACTGTTTATTTTACCTCTTGATACAGATCTATTGAGTTTTTCATTTCAGAGCTTATAATTATTTTACCACCTTTTTGTTCTTGTTGTAAGCCTAGCTAAGTGCCAAGTTTTTTTCCAAGCTTTCTTTCATTTGATTTTCTCTATTCATTGATTTATTTATCAGCATTCCAATCTTTATTTCTTTCTTTCTTTCTTTTACACAGGGGTTGAGTTAGGGGTTGTTCCTAGTTGATTAAAGGGTAAAAATAGATCCTGATAGGTCATTGGTTTGGGGTCTGCCCTAATTAAGACTAACCCTAAGACTTGCAGTGTTGCCCAAAACACATCTAATACTGGCAGATAGCAGCCTGTGGTCTATAGCAATACAGTGGAATTTTGGTTGCTGGTGCCTAGTGAAGGAAGTTGAATCACTGGGATATAAAGTAGAGAAGATGTAGAGAAGAATATTTGGAAAGCAGTCTCTTTCTCTCTAGCTTTGATTCCTGGCCTACCTAAAGAGAGCACCCTCCTCCCCCACAGTGTCACTGTGATGTACTGTTTCACTACAGGGTGACTGGACCATGCAACAAATCCTCTGAAATTATGAGTCAAAACAAATTTGTCCTACATACAAGTGATTTATAATCATGTATTTAGTCACAGCAATAGAAAGTTCACAAACACAAGGTCTTTCTTCTTAATATGAACTTTTACAGTTAAAAATTTTACTCAGTAGCACTGGCTTCACTTAATCTCACAAATTTTGGTATATTTTCATTTACCTCTTAAGTATTTTCTAATTTCCCTTTATTTATTATTTTACTCATTACTGTTTAAGAATATGTTGTATAATTTCTACATATTTGTGAGTTTTTTCCCTGTTACTGATTTCTAAATTTATCCCATAGTACTTGAAAAGGTATATTTTGTAGTTATCTTTTAAAAAATGCATGAACAATTGTTTCTCCTCTTAACATAGGTCCTACCCTGGAAAAAGTCCATGTGCACTTCGGAAGAAGGTGGGTGGTTTCCCTGCAGGTTGCTTCTGTTCTAATGTTTAGATCCCTGGTCTGTTTAATTTTAGTTTAGTGCATGGTTACAGATCTGTGTCTAACTTCAATCTGTGGCATGTGGACAGCGAGTTTTCCCAGCACCATTTCTTAAAGGGGCTATTTTCCCTCCATCACAGGGATTTGGCCCCTTTGAAAAATATAACATAGTTGAGTGTTCCTGGAGTTGTTTCATCTTTTATTCTGTTCCATTGATCCACAATTCCGTATATATATA
>NW_022900927.1:26326522-26368601 GCF_012274545.1 Fukomys damarensis | reverse complement strand
TTATCACAGCTTTGTAATTTAACTTCCTTTTCTTTCTTTTCTTTTTCTTTCTTTTTTTTGTCTAGTTGCTCTAATATTTCAAGAAATATACTGAACAAAGTAGCGATAGCAGATATCCTCATCTTTTCCTGATTTCAGAAAGAAAGTTTTCAGCTACTCTCCATTCAGTGTGATGAATCTTGGTTTGCCACAGATAGTTTACATCACATTGAAATAAAGTCCTTCTATTCCTATTTTCTTCAGGGAATTAATCATGAATGTTTGTTGGATTTTGTCAAATGCTTTCTCTCTGTCTATTGAGATGATGATATGATTTTTTTGTCCTTACTTTTTTTAGAAGATATATTACACTTACTGATTTGAATATGTTGAATCATCCCTGCATCCCTGGAATGAATCCTACTTGGTCATAATACACAATCCATTTGATGATTTGCTGTATTCTGTTTGCCAATGTCTCACTGAGAATTTTTCCACCTGTGTACATTCGAAGGATTGACCTGTAGTTTTCTTTTTTAATTGGGTCCTTTCCTGATTTTGGAATAAAAATAATGCTAGCCTCCAACAATGGATCTGGGAATGCTGCTTCCTTTTTTATTTCATTAAAGAGTTTGAAGAATATTCACATTAAATACTCACTAAAGTACTTGGAGAATTCACCATGACCTGGGATTTTCTTAGTTGGTAGGATTATTTATTAGTATTACTTCTTTAATTTCACTGACTGATACTGAAATACTCAGGTTCTTTTATATCATCTTGGTTCACCTTTTGTAGTTCATATATATTAAGAAATTTATCTATTGCTTTTCAATGTTCCATTTCATTAGAGTAAAAATTCTCAAAGTAGCTACCAATAATATTTTGGAGTATGGGATAATCCATTGTGATTTTGCCTTTTTTCATTCCTAATTGCGTGGATTTGCTATTGTATCCTTGATCTTTGTTTTTCTGGGGTTGGTTTGCAACTTCTTAGAATGAGCAGTTCCCCAGTCTTCAAGGTCTCTATCACTCAGATGGCCATTGTGGACTATTTCCCCTTTTATTGTGTAAGCTTATCTAATAAATTCCCTTGCATAATTCTATACAATATATTATAATATATTATTCATTCAGTCCCTCTAGAAAATCTTAACCAATACACTTATCAAACATCATTCAACTCTCTAGTATTTTTTTTCTTTTAAATTGAATTTATTGGTACATTCTAGGTATACAGTACAGTTACATTCATTACTGGGATCTTGTACCTTTACATGCCAGGTTTTGGTTCTCATTTTTTCCCCTTGTCCCTGCCCTCCCTTCACCCCCTCCTCCCCTCCCCACCTTCAAACACTTTAATTCCATTTTCACATTTTCTCATATTTTTTTCCTTTTCCCTTGTTCCCCTTTCCCTATCCTTCTCACTGTCCCTACACCTTTGGTCCTTTTCTTCCTATTTCACATTGCTAATTGTCCTGTTAGGATCTTGAGCACTATTTTAGTTTTTCACACCAGAGAAACTATTCGGTATTTGCATATGTGTGACTTATTTATTTCACTTAGGAGTATATCCTCAAAATGTACCCATTTACCTATGAATGAATCTACTTTCTCATTCTTTATGGCTGAGTAGTACTCCATTTTATAGAAAAACCACATCTTCTTTATCCAGTTTCCAACTGATGGGCAGATGGGCTGTTTCCAAGTTTTAGCTATTATAATTTGCTTTAAATTAGATAGATATACAGACAGACAGACAATGTTACTGAAGATTGAACTGAGCCTTCACACTAAGAATTGAACTACATCCCCAGAACTTTATCTTTCTTCTTTTTTTTTTTGAGACAAGTTCTCACTAAGTCATTGATCTGCCTAGGCTGGGCAAGAGTTTGCTGCTCTCTTGCCTCAGCCTCTCAGAGTTCAGGAATTATAAACATGTGCCCATACACCTCATTTAATATTTAAAATTAGATAGCAATTGTTATTGCTATGCTTCAAATGCATTCTACAAAACTTATGTCTTAGAAATTTGATCCCCAATATGGAGGCACTGGGTGAGGAGATATTTAAGACTCATTAAGATTATGAAGTCTCTGTCTTCATGAATAGATAAATACCATTAGCAAGGAGTACTTTCCTTATTAAAGGATGCAGTTTGCCCCATATTTCTCCATGTCTCGCCCTCTCTGCCAGTCACCCATGGGATGATGCAGCAGGAAGTCTTTGCCAGACCCCAGCCTCTTGGATCTTGGCATTCCCATCTTCCAGCACTGTGAGAAAAATATTTCTATTCTTTACAATTTATTTGCTTGTTTGCTTGTTTGTTTGGTACCGGGGATCGAATGCAGGTCCTTGTGCTTGAGAGGCACCACTGGGTTAAATCCCCAGCCCTGCTCTTTACAATTTACATAGCCTTTAGTATTTTGTACAGCATCATGAAGGGGACTAAGACAGTACTTAATAAATTTATAAATAGAGTCTGATGTATTCAGTAAATAGGTATGTAAATAATAGTGTATTGCTAATAAAATATGTTCAACTTTAAGAGGAATTTTATGTGAAATATATTATGTTCTTAGAAGATAGTTCATATAGAATCAGCAATAGATGAATATGCAAATAGTATATTTGGATTGGCTAGGCATCTTATATACATTCAAAGACAGTGGGCATAACCCTAACCTTCCCATATACAACATTAGCATGATTCATCTAGCAAAATCTCAATACTTGATTGGTTCTGGTACAAAAAATAACAATCTAAAGTAATTGAAATGTAATGATGCTGTTTTTTGTGTACTTTGCAATGAATTCCATTCTAACAGTACTATAGTTGAATAGAAATAAATTTTATTTGAAATCTTTCAAATATATTCACAGATGCTAGAAGAGTTGGATAACACAGTCACCCATGCATTTTGTGACTCAGTAATGCTACTTGGCACTTATGAGATGGGAACCAATGTGTTGGAAATTCTGAGAAAATCAGTTCACAAATAGATAGCTCCTTACCATATACAGGTAGCATGGAATTCCTCTAGTAAAGTGTATAATAGTATGAGAAGAGGACTGAGGAGAAAACTCCCTGCCTTCCTGAAACAATTCCAGTAAATTGAAAATGGCATGAACAGTGTTGAAATACATAAAAGTCTATAACTCTATTAATTTGTGTTTGGGATGCGTAATAAATATATTTGTTGTGGGAACCTGGGACATATACACATCACGTCTTAATCCATTTTACCTTCCCTTTCTCTCTTCTTCCTTCAGTCTACTTCATCTGCAGATCTCCTTCACAACTCCACAAAGTCTATCTTCCTGTTTCCTGTTATTTATTTTGAATGTTGCTCTTTAAATTAGTCATAATTCTCATTTTTCATATGAGAAACCATTTTTAAAATCTTAGCTGTTCCTTGACAAAATTATAACAACATTCACTTCAACCCACTCTGTGTATAGAGGATCAGACTGCACAGCCTCTTAAAGTCTACTACTAGGTGATTATTTTCTCAGTAGTTTCAAAATCCATGTCATGGCGATTTTATTTCCAAGCTCTAATTGGGACACAGCAAGATTTATCAGACTGCTGAATGGTAATATATGTAACACTATGAAGAAAAGTTCATGTGTGGCTTACACATTTTTCTTTTCTGCCTCTTCTTATAGCATGATGCACAATTGACAATAAAACTGCCAGTTGTTATGATTGTGTGTTCATCTATTGTCTCCCTGCTTATATCAGTTTAGCTTTTCATAATGTGCTGCTTGTCAACTAGCTCAATCCTAGATTTTCCAGGAGTAGATTTCAAAAAATTAGACAAAGCAATTAAACTAACTCTGTTTCTGTCTGTTTCCATTACTCTGTTTCAGACTCTGTTTCTTTGCCCCTCTCTATCCTTTTACTTTTCCCACCCTGCCTTCTGTTTTCATGCAGTATCACTGAACTGCACTTTACCTTTAATGATTGCACTTATCGCCACAGTAATGACCATTCCTAAAACCACTCAGTGTCTTTATACTCATAACTACAGCCCATTTCTGTTTGCAAACATCCATGTTAAGGGAGATGTATATATTATGTATATGTATATAAATGTGTGTGTGTGTTTGTGTGTGTGTGTGTATACACATATACAGATGATTTGGGGAAATTTTGAAAGGTTCTGTATATTGTTTTAATAGCATTATAATAATAGTATATTATGTATATTAACAAAATGACAGAATGAACTGCTTTAATGAATCATATATACCAGTATACCATCAAAGGTTTTTTTTAATTGAGAAAGAGTGTCAAACTGGCCTCAAACTCACAATACTGTCTCAGCCTCCTAATTGCTGAGATGTCCAGTGTGTACCATTGTGCCCAACTTGAGATTTCTATTTAATGTATTATTTTAAGAAACTTACATAGTGGTTTTAACACTTTTGTTGTTTGGCTTATTATAACCTGGATTCATTATTATCTACTTTCAGAAATATTGAGATGTCAGAATTTCTATTGAATAATTTAAATTAAGAAATATAAAAATTTAGAGAGACAAGAACAATCACTGTCTGTGACTCACAGATTTGTCTTATTACTATTTAGGAAAATGTAAAGTTCTCTTTTCACAAAGTCACTAAGAAAAGTCATAGTGCAGAATAAACAGCAACACATTTGAAATGCTCTGTGCTATCATTTTCTGTTTGTCAAAAAGATAGGGGAGTTCAATTTTGAGCAATCACCTTGATTTCAATGAAGACTCCAAAGTCAAATGACAGTGTTTAAAACTCATGTCTGTGATATTGCTTACTTTGGCAGCAGGAGTAGAATAAAAATTAAAATACTTTGCCCTACAACTATTTTTAGTGATAGTTAAATTTTCCACTGTGTCTTAAATAAAATAGATTGCCAGTCTTATCACATATTATTTAAGTTTACACCCCAAAATTCTGGGCCTGGTGAACAGAAACATGAATTGAGTCAATACAGTTGGAGAGTTCAGATTCTCATTAAGTTTCCAAAACCAAGCCAATTTCTGGAGTAATCTCTCCATTACTTAGAAGTTTAGTCCATTTGAGGAAGAAAGCAGCAATGCTATTTAAACTGTATACAGAACATTTCAATCAAAGTTTTCCCCAAATCACCTGTAATTATTTAATAGTGTAGCTCTACTCTGCTTAAAGGGAAATATCTGGATTGTTTGGGAATTTCTAAAACCATTACTTAATTAGTCCCTTAAAAGTTCAAATGATATAATTATTTCTTGGGGAAAAATTGAAGTTAGATGATAAATAGAATTGAGCCCAATGAATATGAAATAGCTCTCTAAGGTGAAATAGGAATAGTCATTTTCTACAACTGGCTAAATACCCATATCAGATCCCAGACAATGGAATTATGATAGGCCAATTATAAAGTCTCTAGAGTTTCCTTTTCTTAGCAGATGTATAAAACAAACATGATATTGGCCAAGATCATGTAGTAGGGACTAGAATTATCCTTTTCCTGAATCAACTGAAGTACCAGTCCATATATATGAAAGAGTGGTTTTCAGGAAAATGGTTGTAAGGCAAGAGATAGTGTTATATAAAAAAAGAAATTAATAATGTAAGCCTTAATATTGCTCTGACTGAGTTCCTTGAAATTTCAGATCTCATCACTTAGGAAAGAATACATAAAGCTGGGATCCATTGGACAGAGGACAACATAGAAAAGAACTATAGATTTATAGAGAATCCCTGAATTATTGAGGACAATACATACCTGGGAGGAAATCACTCAAGGGGAAAAAAATCAGAAAAGATTGAAGAAAATGTCACCTGATTTTAATAAAAATCTAGAAATAATACCTGTTTTCAGTAGCAAAAAAACCCTTCATAATTAATGCAGAATTGTGTAAAGAATAGAGAAGAATTGTATCTAAATAGTCCAGAGTTATTTATCTTACACTAAACACTTATCTAGTCCTGGCACACAAATTTAAAGTCAATATCAGAAGGAATGCTATTAAATACAGGTAAAAATCTGTGCCCAAGGAAAAACCTCAAGCATAAATAAACAAAAATATCTAGCTCAAATAGAGCATAAGTCATAATATTAGGAAAATAATAATAATTATCCCAACCAAATAAGTAGGATGATATGATCATAGTGATCATTGAAAAGTCCATCAAAATTAAAGCAAAAGTGACACAAATGTTACAATTAATAAGGATTATTGAACCATGCATTATAAAAGTATTTTGTCAGAGATCTCTGGAAGTAGGTTCTGATCTCCTGCTTGATGCTACATCACAAGGCTGAGAAAACAAAACAAAAACAAACAAAGCAACTAGCATAACTAAAGAGACAAAGAAACCAGGGAGCCAAGATGACCAATGCTGGTACAATCAGCAAAGGCCCTGGTTGGTCCAAGCTACTGATATTTATTACCAGTGAACAACTGGGGTAAAGGTGAACTATGTGTGAGTACATGAAGTTGTACGGTTGCTATGGATGCTAAAGCAAGCAAGGCTTGTAAAGGACAAGACAAAGTATTCTTGAATTAGGAACAGAATAGACAGAATAAAGGGTTAGAATTACAATCTTGTCCTTCTAGCTAAGAGGGTTTTAATTGTGGGAATGGAATTTGGACGCAAGCTACTCTGACCTCAGCACACAGGGTTGGCCAGAGCCACTTCTCAATACAAGCCAACTGAGGTGTCAACTCTTCACAGCCTGCACTGCTTACAGCCAGCTTTGGGGATGATCAATTTTTCAATCCCCTAAAGTATTCCATGTTTACCCTGTTAAGTAAAATCTTAGATTTTTTTTAAAGCCACAAGTGGAACGTCTACATATAAAAATTATAAAGTAAAAGGTGAAAATTACATTGAGTGTGATTTAAAGTATATCAGACAAGAGTAAATGTAGTGTCTGAAAAACTGAGAAAGAAGAGATTAGCCAGGCCAGGGGTTTAGCCCACTTGTGCCACTGCCTGCTTTACAAGTGCAAGGACCCAAGTTTGATCCCAAGTACCAAATGAAAAAAAGAAAAAGAAAGGATTAGCAAAGAAAAGCCATACAATTGGCACTATAAAAATCATGAGATAAATGCAAGTTAAGTTGGGTTTATAGAATTCCAAGAGGTGCTTGAAGTGGTGGTCATTACCTTCCAAAATTTATTATACAGCAAACTGCTGAAGTGTGTATACAAGTTTTTTAGCAAACTCTGTGTATTCTACCTTAAATAGACTACATCAAATGGACAAAATGTTTGAAATGGCACTTATTGTCAGTATGTCAGTTCTTTTAAGTGGCAGTGCCAAATAAAATAAGTTACCGTTACATTAATGATTGAGATTTAATTTTTTCTTTTTTGTTAGGAATTTTTAACTGTGCTCTAGTTCCAAGATTAGAAAAATTACAAATCTATTGTCTCCTTTCTTGCAACAGGAGTAACACATTTGCTTTCTTGAGTGAAAATATATGTCTTCTTTCTCAAAATAAACACTGTGTAGTCTTGGATTGTATTAATATTAGTGCATAGGAATATGAAATTGGAAGAACTCTTCAAGATCAATGATTTTCAGCTTTTGAAATGCATAAAAATGAAGTGATAATCAAAACAATTAAAACAACTGATATGTCTTTAAATTACAGAACAAGACATTTCAAAAATTTTTCTAATTTAATACACCAAAATAATTTAATTACTAATAATATTTAAGTTTTTATGAGGTGAATTTAAAATTTTATAAGGTGATAAAAATGTTCTGAGATTATCCAAAAGTTCTCTCAAATAAATACTGAATTATAGGTTATATATTTCAAGTGTCTGTTAATTTGATAGTTTTTATAAACTTAGTAAAATGTACATATTTAAGTCACATATTGACTAATATACTATATCACTTTACAAATAATGTTTCTCTCAACTTCTTTTATATTAAATACTTTATTCAGACTCCTTTATGCATTTTGAAATTCCTCAGAATAACTTTTGTAGTCATAGTTTTTCTTTCAGAAATTCATTATCATCATTTGTATCTAAGTTCACTGAAGTATAATAAAATTTGAATTGTAAATGTTTATGATCTCATCATCCCAGGAATATTTATTAGATCTATATTATTTACCTTATATTATCCCCCAGTCTATGCATTTCTTTTGTGAGCTAGACATGTTTATTGTGTACAGCATATTTTTGTATTTTGCTTCACTTTTTTTCTTTGAGTTTATTAGTACATTTTAGGTATACAGTACAGTTACATTCATCATTGGGATCTTGTACCTTTATGTGACAGGTTTTGGGTCTCATTTTTCCCCTTACTCCTGCACTCCCTTCATCCCCTTCTCCCTGCCCTATTTAAAAATACTTTAATTCCATTTTTTCATTTTCTCATTTTTTGTTTTTTTTGTTTTTTTGTTTTTTTGCTTCTTAATCCATTCTGCTAGTCTATTTCTTTTGATTGGTGAATTGAAGCCATTAAGATTTATGGTTATAGCTGGTGCAACCATGATGGAATTCAATTTGGAAATACCTCAGAGAGCTGGGATTAGAGGTTCCATTTGACCCAGCCATCCCTCTGCTGGGTATCTTTCCAAAAGAATTAAGAGAAAAATATCACAGTGATATATGCACATCTATGTTTATAGCAGCACAGTTTGTAATAGCTAAAACTTGGAAATAGCCCATTTGCCCATCAGTTGGAGACTGGATAAATAAGATGTGGTTTTTCTATAAAATGGAATACTACTCAGCCATAAAGAATGATAAATTAGAGTCATTCATAGGAAAATGAATACATTTTGAGGATATACTCCTAAGTAAAATAAGTCACACATATATAAATGCCAAATAGTTTCTCTGGTGTGAAAAACTATAATGGTACATAAGATCCTAATGGTGTAATTGACAGTGTTAAATAAGAAGATAAGGGCTAAAGGTGTAGGGAAAGTGGGAAGGGCAGAGGAAACAGTAAGGGAAAATACAAAAAAAATCATGAGAAAATGAAGAAATGGAAATAAAGTATTTGTAAATCAGAAGGGAGGAGGGAGTGAAGAGAGGGCAGGGGTAAGGGGAAAAAATGAAAACCAAGACCTGTCATGTAAACATACAAGATCCCAATGATAAATGTCACTGTACTGTATACCCAAAATGTACCAATAAACTCAATGAGAAAAAAAAATTATGGTTAAGACTGATATGTATTGACATATCCCTGTCATGTTATCTTCCTGTTGTCAGCTCTTTTATTTTTTCCCTCTCCCTTTAATTTGTGCCTTGCCTGATGGATTTCCTCTATTAGGCTTGATGGAGTTGTGACCTTCATTGTCTTTTTGTAGGATATTGTTTAGAATTATTTGGAGTACTAGTTTTTGTTCATTAAATTTCTCAGATGTTCTTTGTCATGCAAGTATCTTATTTCCCCATCAATTTTGAAAGAGAGTTTTGCAGAATGCATCAGACTAGTTTGGAGGTTGTTTTCTTTTAGGGCTTGAAATACCTCACTGCAGGTTCCTCTTGACTTGAGGTTTTGTGCTGAAAAGTTTGCTGTGAATCTGATGGGCTTTCCTTTGATGTTATTTGTTTCTTTTCTTTTCTCTAACTGCTTGTAGCATTTTGTTCTTCTGCTGGGTTTCTGGGATCTTGATTAGTATATATTTAAATGCAGTTTTTTTTAATCATGGCTTGTTTAGTCCTACATGCCTCACTTATCTGTATGTCAATTTCTTTCACTCTGTATGGGAAGTTTTCTCTCATTAATTCTGTGAAGAGGTGTTTTTTATGTCATTTGTACTTTCTCCTGCTTTTTCATGGACTCCCAGCAGTCCACTTTGTGTCATCTAGGAGCTGTTGGATTGATTTCTAATAGTCCCTTAATAATTTTGAGATCTTGCTTCTCATGATCACTGACCACCATCCTGTCCTTTATATATGGTATTCTGTCTTTAAATTAGTTCATTCTGATATGAATACTTTCCACAGAGTTTTTAATCTCCTGGATCTCTGTTTGAATCTGTTTCATGGATTCTCTATCTCTCCTATGTTGGGCATTCATGGTTTCCATTTCTTTCCTATCATGGCTTCTGTCATGATCCTGAGCTCATCTATCCTTTTTAAATCTGTTTTTGTTCTAGCATCTCTAATCATGTCTTTCATTCTGTTTACCATCTCTGTAGTTATCTGGGGCATTATTTCTGTTTTGAACTTTTCTAAAGCCACATTCATCTGCTTTGTTATTTCCTGTGCTATCTGTTCAGGGTGTTCAGGTGGTTGATTATCATATTTTTCAACCTTGTTCTAATCAGAATTTGCCTTTGGTGAGCTGGAAGTCTGGGTTTGTGCCTTGCTTAAGTGTCTTCTCATTTTTTATTTTTGTTGTTGGTGATGTGTTTGGTTTAAATCCATGGTTGATTCTTCACTATTCCATATTGTAGGTATCTTTGTTGCTTGTATTTAGAACCTTTATGGAATGATTGCTTCTCAGGAGTGTCTTCCAGATATAGCTATTCTTTAGGTTTTGAATCTGTAATGACTCTTAGGCAATCTTGTTTACAGTATACCAGGAAGGAGAGCTGATTAGATCAATCACAACACTTTAGCCCAAGTGATACAATCAGCAACAATAATACCATCAAGATCAGCTTAAAAAGTGACAATTTGTGATAGTTATTAATCTATCAACTTTAACTGTGTGAATTAAATCAAAATTGAATATCAACCCAAAATATGTTTATGGTGAATAAACTCTTCAATATGGCAATATTACCCTTTAGGACTGGGACTTAGGAGTTACAGAGGGAGGGATAAGGTAGTTAGAAGAACAAGTAAAGGTTGGAAGTGAATCCAGAGGACACGGGTATATCATGCAAACTCTAGGAAACTGTTGAAGACAAGGGGAAAAGACAACAAAAGAACAAAGACAAGAACAGTAAAATCTAACAGCAATAGGGAAGCTGGAAGCTAGAAACTGTACTCACACTCCTTTAAATCTAATGACATTCAAAAGAAAGAAAAAGAAAGAAGAAACTTAAGAAAGAAAAAGAAATCTGAATTAGAATGGGAACAGCAACAAAATGGGATAGAGATGAAGAACAAGGTGGAAGAGAGTGAGACAGTGAGTAAGGAGAAACAAAAGAGAAAAATGGTAAAGAAAGAAAAAGAGAAAAATAAATGTGAAAACAAGAAAAATTAAAAATAAAAATTAACTTTGAAAAAAAAATTAAAATGAAGGGCCTTCTACATGGTATGTCTCTGCTGTCACAACAGTCAGTGTGAGCAGCAGATCTAAGTCAATTAGTCTCAGATCTAAGTCAATTAGTCTCAGCAAGATAGCGGCAGTCCTCTGAGATTATGACTGATTTCCGGCTGCAAGGCCTAAGCTGAGCTCCCTGACCTCTTGCAAGATTGAACTCTGCAAGGTTCTACTGCAGGTTTCAACAGCCCTTCCCCTGAAGACAGTCCAGGTTCTGATGGAATGTGGTGATCCCGCAAACTTACCCACTGTGGTGATCTGGTATGCCTTTAATTTAGAAATTTTCTTCACGTCTCCAGTGGGCTTCAATATTCATCGAGGAACCTAAAGGAGGGCCTATTTCTGTTGTTCACTGCAGTGACCAGAGGTGGTGGAGGTGGGGTGGAGAGCAGAGGCCTGTGGCTCAACTCCTCAGCTACTCCTTCCAGCCTAGGGGTGGTGCTATGGTCTGCAACTTCCTTTTTTGAGGGATATTTTTGGCGAAAACATAGCTCCTTACATTTAGGCAATTTTTTTCTCATAATAAAATTCTAGAAATTTCCAAATAGTATTAATGATGACTAAAACTAACAGCAAGATTATAATTTAAAACACATTAAGCATATAGTGGATATTATGGATCATACTAGTATATATTGCTACAAATATTATGCAAATGTGAGTACAATTAGGATTTTTCTGACAGTAGGGAAAGAGCAGCAGTTTAAAACATCAAAATATATCAAAAGTGAATATTTATATTTGTAAACAGTTGTGAATTTCCTGGTGAATAAATTTTTCTTTCATTTAATATGAAGATGAGAAAATTGTTTTTATAAAAATCATCTACTTACAACTGCTAGTTTTAAGGAAAATTGGCAAACTCTTGAGGCATAAGTATGTTGGTAATTGAATAGATGATGCAGAAAATTTAATGTAATCACTCTTATAATGCAAAAACTGGGTTATGACATTCTGTGAATTAAGGTTGTCCTAAAAATGTTAAAGCAGATTTTGTTTCTTTCAAAAGTCACATGTTATATTAGAAGTGGTTTATAGAGTGGTACCTCATTTTGTGAATTTAATTTGTTCCATGATTCTGATCACAAACTGAATTGGTTGCAAACTGAATCAAATTTCCCCATAAAGTTCAATGTAAATGAAGATAATCCCATCTGAGCCACATGAATTTTTTAAACCACATGAATAGGAAACAAGGTATAGTTAAATATGAAGACAGAGAGAACACAAACCCTGCTTGAAGTGATTTCTATGATGGAAGGCAGGCAGGTGGGTTGGAAGGAGTACATTGTTTAGAGGGAGAGTCCTTCTCTATAATGACATCAGGTAGAACTCCTTTCAGGGGTTTCCTCTCTTCTTTGTCTTGAGGTGCAGGGTCATTTCTTGGCAAAATTATATCTAATTTTCCTGCATTGCATAACTCTCCAAAAATGAAAAATCATGTCATAATTCATCAGATTCAACCATACTGTTCGCTACAGCTATGTTGTACTGGTGCTTTTCAAAGAAATCCTGGCACACATTCCATTTTTCTATAATGGACTTTATCACATCATGCTAACCTCCTCCCTATCTTTTTATTCCTCAGTGCAATGCTCCTCAAAAAGTTCCTGCTGCTGCTCACTCTGGAGTTCAGCAAGATCTTTCATCATTTGCTCCTCCTTACAGTCCTCAAAAAGCATCTCTATGTTTGCACCATTGATGTCCAGACCCCCTTGTTATGAACCCAATCCCCTCCACTCACTGTGCATCTGACCCTTCAAAGTCACATTCAGTGACACATTCTAGCAATAGTTTCTATAGGCTGAGTTTAAGGTCCAGTGTGTGATTTTTCTCAGGATTTGTCAATTATATCAATGCAGTAGAGTAAATTGAAATGTTTCTTCCAGAACTCTTTCAGAGTCGAGAACATCCCTTCATTGATATTACAACACCTGGTGAAAGTGTGCCTTTATGTATAGATTCTTGAAGATCACTTGCTAGTCCATAGGCTGCAGACAAGGTGTTGTGTTGAGGGGAGGAACTTGACCTTTATGAAGTCATATTCAGTGTCCATATCATCTACCAAGGATAAAGGGTGTGTTGGGCATTGATCATCAGAAGAAGGCATACCACAGTGATATATGTGCACCCTTGTTATGTATAGCAGCCCAGTTTGCAATAGCTAAAATTTGGAAAAAGCCCAATTGCCCAACAACTGAAGACTACATAAAGAAAATGTGTGTGGGATTTTTTTTTATAAAATGAAGTACAACTCAGCCATAAAGAATGAGAAACTAGAGACATTTATAGCTAAATGGATGCACATTCAGGTGATACTCTTAAGTGAAATAAGTAGGACAAATGTGTAAATACCAAATACTTTCTCTTGTGTGAGAAACTGAAACTGTAAATGAGGATTAAAATATATAATAGATAATGTGAAATAGGAAAAAAATAGTAAAAAGAGGAAGGGAAAGTGGAAGGGCTAGGGGAAGGAAAAGAAGGGAATGAAATTAGCATGAAAAAAATTTTTTAAATGGAAACAAAATCTTTGAAAATAGAGAAGGTTTGAGAGGTTGAAGGGAGGGTAGGGGAATGGGAAAAAATAAGAATCAAGATATATTATGTAAAGGCACAAATCTCAAATGTTGATTGTTGTTATATTGTATGCCTAAAATGTACCAATAAAAATATTTTGAGGGTTAAAAAGTGAATTGTTCAAAAACAGAAGCATTCTCGTACTGAAGTATTGCTGTACTGATAGTCTAGCACCATTTTTTCCCATATGCTATTTAAGGAAGAACGTATTGTTAAATTGTATAGTTGATGCGGTTAACAATTTACTTCTCTAGGTTTTCTCTTTATAAATCCTGATGTTCATTTTAGTAATGTCAGAGGGCATTTAAATTGATGTTATAAAATATTTGTCAATAACTATCGATGTATGATGCATTCAGCTTACTGGCATGTAATAATTAATATTATTAATTCATGCAGAGAGTTATCATCGAACAATAAATTAAATCAGAAAACCAAGTGTGCTTCTGCTATAGTTTTGATCTGGAATATCTCTACACAGGACCATGTGTTGTAGGCATAGTCTCCTAGTGCAGGCTATTGAGAGGTAGTAATGGAACCTTTAAGAGATGGGGCCCAAAGAAAGTTTTAGGCTCCTATAGGGTGTTTTCTCAAAGAGGACCTCTTTGAAAGTCTCCCCCCACCTTCCTCCCTCCTTCTTTCAGCTCTCTCTCCTTTTATGTCTATGTTTTTATTTCTCCTTATCTCTTACTCTATTTTCCTCTCCCTCTCTTCCCTCTCCCTCTGGATTCCGGCCATGTGATGAACATCTTTATGTACCAGATGCTTCTGCCATGATCATGATATGCTCTCCTGTGACACATGCCCAAAGCAACAGAACCTGTCAGTCAGGACAGGAACCTATAAAACATAAGTCAAAATAAATATTTTCTTTCTATAAGTTAATTATGTGAGGCATTGATTTATGTATTAGAAAGCTAGTACAGTTCTTTTACATTTTGTATTATTAAGTATCATGTGTGCTTTTTTCCCAACTCTATTGTCAGTTAAATGATAACTATATGGAAAATCATTTCAAAATACCTCTTTTTAAGGAAATCTAGTTCCTGTGCTTAATTTCATGTTCTTCCACTATCCACTATAGTAAAATATAAGATTTCAAGTTTTATTGCATTATAAATTTAACAAAATGACTAAAATGCAAAAGATAATTTCATGATGATAAAAGCATTGGCAACATGGTAAGAATTTTAAGCATCTTGATAATATTCTTTTATCTAGAATTCCAGAGGTCAACCTTATATTAGCCTAAATACTAAAGGGCATGAAAATTGGCTGGTACATTTATGCTACTTGAGTGCTTCAAATTTTAGGGAAATGCTTTGTTTGAATTTACTTGGAAATAAATTTAGCTTTGTTTGTCAGCAAAATCTCAAGCCAACTATTTTTATTCTATCTGTGTCAACTTTCCTATTTCTGAACCTTTCAAATTTATCTGAACCCCTAGCCAACAAACAATACATGTGTCAATGTCTGTGTAATCATGGTTCTTAGCTAAAAATTTCTGAAATGAGTTCCAATTAGTGAAATTACAGGATAGATTATTGGAAGGACAACACAAAGGTTTCAGAATCCATGGGATGTCTAAATTGTCAATCACAGAAAATGGGAGGAAAGAGAAAACTGAGAGCGTGCAGACATCCTTCACAAACCCCTGTGTTTGTATTCTCTATTCTAAGGCTCAGATGACTGATGCAGCATTTGACATAATAACCATCTCTAGATAATATAGTACAAGTAGACTTTTTTATTTTAGTGTCACAGCTTTCAGTTTACTCCAGATTTTGACAGTTAGAGCTATCATGCATGGAATAGATCCTGAATTGTCACAGACTTTTGGTTACACCATAGTCAGGGGTAGAAATTCACTCCAGGCTTAATGAAAGATAGTTTCTTGTTAGTAACTCAGTTTAAGTCACAAACTGATGAGCTAGATGCCAATGTCTGAAAGACACAAAGCCAACAATAATAAAATTGTGGTTAGACGTATTGTGGGGTATTTCCACAGCCAGGCCTGTTAACTTTATGTTAAAGTCCTGGAAAAATGAATTTGAATTTGTTAATTTGGGGTCTTTGAACTACTTATTTAGTTTTCCACTTTTTTATGGAAAAAATATGTTCAATTCTCAAACTTTTTTATATTTTGAATATGAAGTTGGAATGAATTAGGTTTGACAACTGAGGTATCATTGTATATTTATTATGTACACGTCTTTTTCACATGTTTTGAATTATGTGCATACTATGAAATGATGACATTTTCTAGTTCAGTCTTCTCTGGTCTCTAATAAATATTCAACATTCAGACTAATCTGTTACATGCATTATATGATTTTCTTGATAAAATATATATGTATTGGCAAATCATGTTTCTCTGAATAAACTATGTTTCCTATACTGGATTCAAAACATTGAAGTATAAAAATTGCCAGGATATTAACTTTACCAGACAAGTAAATTTCTCTTCATACTGACAGAGAACCACTATAGAATCAATAAGAAACAGAAAAAGTGTGTCCCATATGCAAAATAAAAAAAAATACAGAGATGGCAAAACATAAAGATTAATATTTAATATTAATGTTCAGAAAATTGTCTTCTGGATATTACAAAAATTCAAAAAGGCTGTAAGTATTTTTAACAGGTCTATTTTACTTCCCCCTGTTGCTTTCATGCTTGTGTACCGGAAGCATTCTTCTTCTAACTTCTTTATTTTTTTTGTCATTATTAAGTGCCACATGTGAGAAAAATAAAATTTAATTTGCCACATTGAAATGGTGATTAAGAGCATGAAACCTGGAGCCACACCACATAATTTAGATTCTTGTTGTGTAGTCTTGGTAATTTTCTTAATATCCCTGTACCATTGTACCTCAGTTTCCTGATCTATAAAGTTGCACCATGATAGTGCTTAGTTCATGAGATTAATGGAAGGATTAAATCAGTGACTGTCACATGGCAAGTACTATATGGCTTAACTACTACTATACTTGGAAAAAAGATGATTTTTTCACATGCTTTATTGTCACATTTTTAAAATTTTAGTTATGGTTTGGTCATACAGAACACATTTTGTTATCCAATAATTAGTGGTATAATATAGCAAAAGAAAAAGAAATTCACTGTTTTTAAAATGTATTTTAACAAAAGCTTTCAGCTCTGAATTATCCAGGTTATTATTTAAATGTGTATTATCTTATTAGTAATAACTGCAAAAATATAATTGTCTGGAGTTTTTTTATTTTATCACAATCTACTTAAAGAAAAAGTATTAAATATAAGTAATATTTATTAAAATAATACATTTAATATAAATATGTAACATTAGCATATACATTCATGAAAATTCTTGAAACCATGATTTTCTGTTTCATTCAGTAACTAACAATTGCTGATTTCTTTCACTAATAATGTAGATTATGTGATTTGAGATTTAATGCTTTGCAATAATTTTCTTATGTTTTTTGCCTCTCAGTTAAGGCTATGTACTGGACATGATAGGACCAATAAACCTAGAATGAGATTTTTGCCCAGCACTGGCTTTATAACCCACTGACCAGCAATGATGTTCATAATTTATCATTTATGTACCAAAAAGAAAATAAAAAGACTACACTGAAATATTAGGACTGAAATACCCCATCGTCCTGATGTCAGGAATCTGTTTGAAGGTAGTCTACAAACAGAAAAATCTCAATAGGCAGTGACTTTATGTTTGCTTATGTACTATTGAAGTGGAAGTAAGTTCCATTGAGAGAACTCAAGTGCCTTCCTTTCCTTCTTCCATTCATTATTTATTATAAATCAATAAACATCTGGCCTAGTCATCCAAATGTAGGTATCAGGGCCCCAGCTGACATAATGGACCAAAATATAGATGTTCATTCCTTTCAGTATTTGATGAAATTCAAGATGACTGTGATTTGTGCAGTGACCTTTTGTTGAAAGCATATATATACCATGTAGTGCCATATTTAACCATTTTTGTTTACACAAAAGGCTGATTTTATGTTGTTTGAAATATTAGATATATTTTGATATGGAGATTGAGTAGAGAGAGTGCAATTGTTTGAATTCTTTCTAACCATAAAAATGAAAGACAAAATTAAAATATTTTTCCCAAACATCAATAAATTGAGTCTATTAAACCTAAAGTATATTCAAACACAGTAATTTATAATGGCACTACTATATTTTTCATTTTTACTCATAAATTATTTACAAATCAAATGCATTTATTCTTATAGGAACATTGTATTAATTTTTTAGTAAATTTTACAGAATTGTAATGAACAGACTATTATCAAATTTCCTTTTGAAGAGAAAATCAATTGAATTTCTGCAAGTTAATAGAAATGTCTATAAAGGAAATGTGATATATTTGTTTTTTCACTTTACACTATTTCTTGATTGTTAAGGTAAGCAATGTTAACATAGTTAAGTACTGAATGCTCAATCGGAATTTTGCCTTATTGGAGGAAAGACAGTGGTCCTTTCAGTGGATTAATAATGTGATTTCCTTTGATTCTAATTCAAATTGATCATTAAAAAGCTGAAATATAATGATGCCATTACAGTCAGAAACAATGACCATGTCGCCCAAAAATGGAAACCATAATTTGGTCTAATAAATCATGTTAGACACCAACTACCAAAAAATATGTTGTGCTTAGATTAAAAGGTCATGTTCTAACTTAGAGAAGAACAACTTTAAAATGTGGAAAATATTTGGCAAAATTTCATTCCTAATGTTCTTATCCAAGTTAGCCCATTACAGTCAGAAACAATGACCATGTCGCCCAAAAATGGAAACCATAATTTGGTCTAATAAATCATGTTAGACACCAACTACCAAAAAATATGTTGTGCTTAGATTAAAAGGTCATGTTCTAACTTAGAGAAGAACAACTTTAAAATGTGGAAAATATTTGGCAAAATTTCATTCCTAATGTTCTTATCCAAGTTAGCGCATATGAAATATTTATAGAAAGCACATATTTCTCTATAAATTTTTTATTTTGTTTTTATTTTTGCTTTGATTATTTTGGATGTCTTCCTTTAAATGTAACTCAAATTAACTTTTTTATATATTCTAGAAATGTCATTAATTGATAATTACTTTCTATCATTTCTGTCTATATGGACTGGTTTTATAAAAATAAAAGTGATGGTAAAAATGATCAACATGCTTTAAGTGTTTTCCATTTGCCATGCCCTGTACTCCCTGCTTATGACACAATTTGTATTTCATTATGAGGAATGCAATATCTCTATTATATATACAAATAACATAAATATAGATCAAAGATAGCATGTAGAAGCGTTATACTTTGAATACAGGCTATTCTGGGACTGAACAATTTTCCTACGAAAGTGAACATCTGTGTCACACGTGCAGCTTTGGCGTCATACTGACACCTGCCTGTGTCATCGTGGCACTTAATAAGATGAAGTTCCTCCTCCTCCTCCTCCTCTTCACGATCTCTAGACACATCAAATCATGCTACAAGGCAGTCAAGGTTCCCCTAAACCCTTCCTAAAGAAGCACTTTTCCAGCAGTTTACATTTCTCAATACAAAAAAGAGGGGCTATTTTAGAGGGCTTTTGTTGAGCTTTTTTGTAAAATCATGAAACAACCTTGCTTCAGTAGACAATCGCTAGGGTTTCTTTCATAATCCTTAATCCTCTGCACTTCCAGGGCTCGAGTCCAGAACTTCATTTCTTGTTTGGATGATTCTTTCAGGTTTGTTTTATTTTTTCCCTCACAACTTCTCTCTGACTTGTCATGACTTCTGTCAAATACTGCTTTATTTATAATATCTAAATTTTATGCATTATCATGTAAATTTGTGATTTAAAATTGTTGCATGATACTTCACTGACAACTTGGACAAATATGATCCATAGGCTATTTTGCTGAGAAAAACACTTGAATATGTACTAACAGAGCATATACCCTCAGTTCCACAGACCTTACCATTTCCTAGTATCATTTGCTATTTAGATTAATACATGTAGGTTAGTTCTTGACTTATGCAGGTGGTAGACTATGACTCTTTATTAATTAGATACAAATTAAGCATCTTTAGCTAAGTATTTATTATCCAGGAAGTGATATGAACTCAGGCATGTTGCCTCATTCAAATCCTGATTTTAGTATTATGTGTTTGTATGATCAGTTTATCGTGACATGTAGTACCCTAGGGAAAGTAACTGAGTCTTTGTTTCTTAATCATTCATCAAATGAGTGAGATAATGATATCATCTACTATAATTTTACAGAGTCATTGAAATTTCACAACAAAATATCATAGCACAGTCCTATAGTCAGTGTTCATTAGGCAGTAAGTATATTTATTAATTTTCTACTCTCCCTATTTCAAAGTAGTGAAACTAATTTCTGCTCTCTCATCAATAATGTGAATGCTTCATTCTAATACATAATAGTGCTTCTCACAATGATATTTTTCTGCCCATTTTTATTCTAGCATTATCATCTGGAATTGTCTGTCCTGTGCTTTTCTACCTCTTCATCCTCTAAGGCCCACATGGAATCTCATCTCTTTCTTGTTGCTTTTTCTAACCTGTCCATGGAGAACAATCTGTCCTGTACTCCCTGCAACAATAAATTTTTGATACCTGTGGTAAGATATTTATCATAACAAAATACAGTTATTTACTTATAATAACAGTATTTGTTGAACCCTTACTATGTGACAATAAATATTTTACCTGCACCGTTTGAACATATTTTTCCAAATAATCTTTAATGTGGTCTATATTTCTAAGGCTCATGTATGTATATATGGCCCTGGCTAAGACATGAAACACAGATATGAAGCTCTGTTCTTCATGCAGTAGGATAAATGATATGTAAAGAACCCACTATGCATAATACAATACACTATGTGACATTATATGTGCTGCTATCTCAGTCAGAAGAATTATTTTCATTATGCTGATTGAAGATGATTTCACGGAAGTCACATAAAGAGGATGGACAGGTACTAGAAAGAGCTTAGGTGACAATAAGTTGGTACCTAGTTTATGTGAACTTATTTTAGATATATCTCAAATCCATACACAGTTTTTTTCCTTATATATATTATGTTTCATTGTGGAGAAAAAAAAAACTTCAAGGAAGAAGCAATTACTCATTTACTGGTGAAGAGACTGCTCATTAACAGAGTCATGAATAATAAATTGGGAGTGGTAGCTTTATAAACTTCAAATTAAGAGTAAATTTTGCTCAGCACTCTTTGAAAGTTCTGAATAAAAGTATTTGAATCAAAAAGTCCTAAGAGGGGCTGGGGGTTTAGCTCAGTGGTTCTACCTTCTGCCTTGCGAGCACAAGGACCCAAGTTCAATCCCTGGTACCAAAACAAACAAACAAGCAAACAAACAACAACAACAAAAGCACTAGGAGTACCACACTTCAATAGAACATGTATGCACTCTTATTTCACTAAAAATATTTGTTTTCTATTAGGAGAATCTGAAAATATCACCTAGAAGTAGAGAGACTGGCCATTCAAAAATTACATTAAGTAGAAGATGAAGAGGACTCTCATCCATAAAGAAAAATGAAGTCATGTCACTTGCAAGAAAATGGAAGCCTGAAGGAACTGGACACCAACATCCAAAGACAATGGCGAAGACTGGAGCTCCTCTGAATAAAAATAAATAACAACCAAAAAAGGACAGCTTCTTTTTTCTTTCCTTTTTTATTGTGTGCAGGCTACAGGGCTATTGGTTGGTGGCCCCCACATCCAGGTGGGTGGGCTACCCCTTCAGTTTGTGCCCTACTTGCTAATCATCCGTAGGTACACCCAGTCTGCCAGGCAGTTCTTGTTCAGTCAAGTTGAAGTGTTACAATTAATGATCATATGTCATATTAGCATTCACTAATATAATTTACAATAATAAATCAGGAGAACTATGAAGTCGAGTGTTTTTATAAATCAAAGGCTTACGTGGTACACAAGAATGTGTGCTTAATAACACCAAAGTGTTCATTGTTATGGTATATTATGAGTTAAATTGAAGCAGGAAGAAATTATGAAGATACTCTAAGAATCAAAACAAAATAACAATATTTCCAAAGAAGGGATAGCATTCATGTTTTGAGCCTTGTTGCTTCTGTTTTTAAATTGTGTCCTTTACTTACTTAGGCTGCTCACTTCCTAGCTGTGATCCTTTCCTGTTACAGACAATAGTATTTGGATGGTGTTTTCTGCTGCTTACACACTTTTCCATCCTTCCGGCTACCAGCAAGCAGAGCAGCACAGTCTACCCTTGTCCCAGTCTGACTCAAGAGCCCCGGCCTCAGCTCTGTACTAATGAAATCATCTGACTAACTGTGTTGCTCTAGTTTCTTCCCATTTCAATCTAGCCTACATGGTGCTCATAAATTTTCTTATTTATTATTAACAAGTTCTTGATACTTGCTAAAAATCTCTACTGTCTCAATCAAAATCTTCTATTATGTGATACCAATTTATTGACACTCTAATCTCTTAAATCATGACATAATTCCCCTCACTAATTTCTTTACTATTTGTTGTGTTTGTGTTTCTTCTGTTAAAAATTTTCAGGCTGTTGATACTACTGGTTCTAACATCAGTTTACCTATAATCACTTTTCAAAAATAACCGTTTTTAAGTGTTATACATATACTGAAAATCCTAAATATATCTGAAATTTTGTTTATAAAGACTTTACTATTTCTCAGGTACCTTTTATCTACTGATCAATTTATGACCAGTTTTCCTAAAAGCAATTACCTTATTTATCTACTTATATTTATTTAATTTCTTTATTTATTTTTGAAGTACTGAGGATTGAACCTTGGTCCTTTGTCTGGAACCACCTTAAATATTAACAAAATTTAGTTTAAAGATCAAATTGTATTTTATTAGTTATTCATGAATAACTAATTGTATATTACAAAGGAGAGAAATGCTTCACTAGTCATATAGAAAAATTTGTTTTTGTAGGGTATTTTGTACAGGAACAAAGAAACAGTATGATACAAGTATAGCAAAGGCTGCTTCAAGTTCCTCTCTTTGAAAAGGTTAAAACAGACTTTCTTATGTTGTTTACAACTGGCCTGTTTAGGGATTTTACTATTGTCTCTCCTTTTATTTTTAGGAGGTAGAAATAAACAACTTAGCCTTGATTTGGTTTTGTGAAATTTTAGTTTGAGTGATTACTTTCAGTTGGGTCTCCAGAGGCTAGTGCAGGACCTCAGCCCAAAGCAATGGCTTCTAATCAATCTTAACACTTCTCATTATTAAGAGGGTATTAAATGCAATAAGTACAGCAATATTAAATTATTCTAGCAGATAATTTTTTTTTCTAAGAGGCCAAATGGAGATTTGAGCAGATGTTAAAACATTAAAAGGTGATTGTGTTTTAGGAGAAAATTCATGAGACGTTCTGGTTATATAGCACTTCAAGGTAAGTAATGGTGAGTTGACTGGTGTCAGGTCACTGTTTTGTGTTACTTGGCTTTGGGTGATTATGGGATAGCTGACTTCTAGCCTAGAGTACCTTGATATTTTGTGTATTAAAATCTACTTCAATTTTCCTTGCCAAGTTCACCTCTTTCACACACCACTTTCTAATTCCATTTGCCTGAAGTGATTATTTTATTTCCTCTTTGGTAGTTAGCTAAACTTCACATATGTGATGTCAAATAGGTCACATTGAATCTGTAACATATAGTAATCAGTATGATATAGTCTAGTAAGTGAATATCTCTCAGTTTGTGAACTAAAACATTTTAATATTTTATAGTATCCTACAATTGCTATGACACAATTGGCAATTAATTAGCCACATTGCAGAGAAGGAAGAGGATGCTGGCATGCTGAATTCTATTTGATGACATCACCCGGATTCTTTATTTCATTCTTATTCTGCAATAACACTATATAACACAACACAAAACACAAAAAGGAAGACTGCAGTAGTATAATTGACCCTTATTTTTTTTTCCTCATTGAGTTTATTGGTACATTTTAGGTATACAGTACAGTTATATTCATCATTGGGATCTTGTACCTTTACATGACAGGTCTTGGCTCTCATTTTTTCCCCTTGTCCCTGACCTCCCTTCACCCCCTCCTCCCCTCCACACTTACAAACACTTTATTTCCATTTTTTCATTTTCTCATATTTTTTTCTTTTCCCTTATTGCCTTTCCCCTACCTTTCCCACTTTCCCTACACCTTTAGCCCTTTTCTTCCTATTTCACATTGTCAATTATCTCATTAGGATCTTATGTACTATTATAATTTTCCACACCAGAGAAACTATTCAGTATTTACACATGTGTGATTTATTTATTTCATTAGGAGTATATCCTCAAAGTGTATCCATTTTCCTATGAATGAATCTAATTTCTCATTCTTTATGGCTGACTAATATTCCATTTTATAGAAAAACCACATCTTCTTTATCCAGTTTCCAACTGATGGGCAAATGGGCTGTTTCCAAGTTTTAGCTATTACAAACTGTGCCACTATAAACATAGGCCCCTATATGTCACTGTGATATGATTCTTTTCATTCTTTTGGAAAGATACCCAGCAGAGGGATGGCTGAGTCAAATGGAACCTCTAGTCCCAGCTCTTTGAGGTAGCTCCTTATTGATTTCCATAGTGGTTGCACCAGTCTGCACACCCACCAACAATGGAGAAGGGTTCTTTTCCCCACACAAGACTCTTAATATAAAGTAGTTTCTCCCTTAACACTCGTGGAAAATTCAACTACACCATTTAAAACTATTTCTTCATGGAGAACATATAAATGTATGTATTTATCTAGACAAGGAATCTGCTATATAAATGACTTGGGCATACCTGGATAGTATTCTTAGGTGATGATTATTGCCCAGCTTTTAAGTATCTTTCTTATGTTTAATCATCAATGGGCTATTGATTTATCTGTAATAATATGAATATAAATTACTAGATTTCATCTACAAATAATATTTTTGATGAAAAATGTTTTTAATTTTTCAACACCTTTAGAAATGTCTCTTCTCATATGCTTTGCAAGCATAAGGAACCCTAAGATTTGAATCAAACTATTGTGGTGTTTTGATTTAGAGTCTGATCTAAGAAAGCCTCAATCTATTGACCCTTCATGCTATTTCAAGAATGGAACATGTTCTTCTTAAAAGTCTGTACCTAAACCTGTGGTTTTTATTTTCTTAATAGCTTACATTTGTGACTTTACTTTAAGTTTTATGGTTCTAAGACTTTAAATGCCTCTATCTTTTAAGAAAATATCAGTCATTAGTGACTAAGTTCCTCTAGCCAAAACTTACAAAAAAAGAGTGGGGGAATTTTCCTATTGCTAAATATAATTGAATGAAAGATGGCAGAGACAAGGACATGAGCCTATTGATTGACTTCCATCTCAGTTGCCAGTAAACATTTTAGATCTTTTAGAAAAAAGGATATGATATCAAATGAACTTTAATTTTCCTGTCAAAGCTAAAATTTTACCATCACATTCATCATACCACAGGTGTATCTCTGACTATGCCTATTTGGCCAGATTCAAATAAGGCAAATTATAATAAATAACATCTGACCTTGCAAAGCTGTACTTTAATTATTTTCTTTATTATCTTCTTTTGCCATTAGTGACCCTAATATCAGTGGCCCAAATATCAGCATGTTTAGTATGTCAATTGCTTTCATGATGAATTTTGATCATTAATGCTTTCTGATCAAATAGTATTTCATTATTTTTTCATTGATGCTTATAGTGAATCAAAATTTAGTTTTAATTTATTTTGCTTTGGAATCTCAGTAGAAAGACATATACTTTATTTTTCACCTCACTTCCATCAAACAGCCATTAAACATTGGCATTACTTGCTAATAACTAGAGGCTGGAGATACCTCATCTAAGAGGTGTCCAATGGTAAAAGGAAAACTGACTCCCAGTAAAGAAACTTAGCAGATCCACCTGCTACACACTTTTACTCAGATGTCAACTAATACAGTAGCCAGCACTTAATGAATTAATATTGCATTTTATGTCTTTCCAGATATCACTTGATATTTTCTTGTTTGCTGGTACTTGTTGACAATATTTTGTGTTGTTACAAAGCCTAATTTAGCTTTTAGGAAAGTCTATGAATTTTTTATAATAAACTCATTTAAAGAAGCTTCTAGATAATTTAGCACCACAAATGCAGCTACATTGCATAATCATACAGATTGATTTTATGTTAGCCTTCAAGATATATAGCTACTTGATAGAATCTCAGTCAAAAGGAGGCTGCAAAAGCCAAATCCTTTCTTCCATTTCCAGAGAATGGGACAAAACATATCAAGGGACAAAATAAAATCCTTAATCTCTAGATGAAATTCCTACCTAGTCATAGCTACTCAACAAAGTGTCATCATTTGCCATGACATATAAACACAAGTGAAGGCATGTGCGCACGCGCACACACACACACACACACACACACACACAGAGTTGTTTTGAGACTATCCAATTATATAAGTTTTTTTGTTGTTGTTTTTTTGTTTTGTTTTGTTTTTGGTACAGGGGATCAAATTCGTGCCCTTGCATCTGCGAGGCAGGTGGCAGAAACACTGAGCCCAATCCCTGGCCCTATAAGATTCTAATAGATAGCTGTCATAATTGAACATGCTCGTTTTATCATTGCATTACCAAGATGAAAATTAAGTTATCTTTTAATTACTTAATTTGATATGTTTTTGGGGATTTTGGGGGGGGTTAGGGATTTTTTTTTTTTTAGTTTTACTTTTTTTTGGTTTTTAGTTTTAGTTTCCTCACCAAAAGGTCCATAAATCTTAAAATAAGTACAACTTCAGAAGATTAATAAAGTACCAAAATGAAATTCCACAATGATTTCTTCATTTTATATCTAGATTCCAAACCAGTGGACAGTTCTGTACTACATATTCTAAGTTTGTGTAGCTGGACTTTGAAAATGATTGTCTATGAAATCTCTTGAGAATAAAGGGAAATCAAATTCACAGTCCCTGTGCTATAGAGAAAATCATAATATTAGTTCAGTTCATACTAGCTTTCTTATAGAACTATTTGTACCAAATGAGTTTAGATTCATAGTGTTTTTAAATATAGCTTCTACTGTGTTTTTTCATAGAATCACTTTCTTTCAGAATAAAATTATTTGTCAAAGGAAAGTGTTATTTGTCCGGAACAATAAACAAAAGGTGAAGTATATGGAAACAGAATAAATTACATAATCAATGTGTAAATATATACTTTGCATCATCAAATCCTCACTACACTATAAAATAGCAAATATAATGGAAAGGTCAAACTTTGGCAACCCAGTCAAATCAGACTTGATTTCCAGCTCTCATATTTTCTTACTAGCACTCTTCACTTTCAAGTTCTAAATTCCTCATTTTTAAGAGTGTGATAAAAATACTCATCTTCTCAGAGGATTTAGCTCAGTGGCACTACGCCTGCCTTGCAAAAATAAGGTCCTGAGTTTGAACCCCAATACCATAAAACGAACAAACAAAGCAAAAACAAAAAATGAATAAAATCCTCATCTATGATCATTGTGAAAAATTAGATTCATAAATGATTTAGCATAGGTTGGCACCAATAAGCAAACAAAAATGCTACTATTTCCTTTTACTTGTTTTCTAAATAATAAAGCATATGTGGCTGATCCTGCGCCATGACCCGTAGATATCTGATAAGACAGAAGGACTTCAGTTAATGAAAGTCCTCCTGATTGACAACCCTCAACTTTTAGCCTACAGTTAAAGTAAGTCACCTCCCTCCAACTGTCCTAAGGGAAACTGAATTTCCTGCTTTTTGAAGTTCCTGAGTTCATGCCTTGGGCTTGTTCAACATTCAGGTCTCTGCCTATGCGATCACACAATTTCCTCTTATTCACATGTGCCAAATCTCCCTAAAACCTCTGCCTTGTGACATTTCTGACTCCACTGAGGGCTCAGCCTGTTATTCCATAATAATTTTCCATATAACAACCCTTCATCACATTAGCTGAGACCCTTTTCCCTTGTAGGGCAATATTTACAGGTGCCAGGAGTGTTAAGACTTGATATCTTTGGTCACCATTTTTCAGCCTACTTGCTATGGCCCTGATCAAGACTGGCTTTTCAAGACAAAAAGTAGAGCAATCTGAATACATTCAAAACAAAACCATTATTTTCAATAAAAGTTTACTTAAATAACTATTTTAAGCAAAGCATATTGTTAAAGTCTATATATTAAGGATAATGTTATTTATTTACAAGAAAAGTAATTTTTAAAATATCAGTATCAATAGCTGCAACCCCCACCAAAAAGTGTGTTAGGATCCTCAATAATTTTTAAAAACATAAAAGAACACTCTGTTAACAATTACTTGTATGGAAATAAAATAAAAAGTGAATTCCCAATAGACAACTGGTTATGATTTCATTGCTGTTCACTATGTAACTTCTGTAGTTTCTGAATCCCGACCAGTGAATCCCATCATTTACTCATATGTTGATTTCATATGTAGTAGTATAAATGGGAACACCAAGTCTGAGACTTTGAATAACCTTGAAACTAAATTCCTTGAGTAGCACTCACAGTCCCTTCAAGGATACTGTAGAATTTCCATTAGTTGAAAGCTTCCCATATTACCTGCTAAGGCTATCATTAATCTCAGAGTTGTCTAATAACATGCTTCTTAATTGCTACCTGTCTTTTAAATCAGAACATCTTTAATCTCCTTCAAAGGGAACAGACTATACCCTCCTGAGGCTACCACTAATATCCTTGATGTTTTTCCTTCTTTCTTTTTTCCATTAAACTTATTGGTATTTTTAAGGTATACAGTACAGATACATTCATCATTGGCATATTGTACCTTTACATGATGTATCTTGGTTCTTATTTTTTCCCCATACCCCTGCCCTCCCTTCACCCCCTCCACCCTTCACTATTTACAAAGACTTTGTCTGCATTTATCGCTTCTTTCATTTTTTTTATTTTCCCTTCTTTCTTTTCCCCTACTCTTCTGATTCCCCCTACTGCTTTAGCAGGATTTCGCTCAGTGGTTCCTTCTTTCTTAAAGACTCTTAAGAATGTGTAAATACAAGAACATTCTCATTCAAAATAGGCCCTTCAAAAAAAAGTAAAACAAAACAAAAAGGGCAGGGGATGTAGCTCAGTGGTTCTGCCACCTGCCTCGCAAGTGCAAGGACCCCAGTTGAGTTCGATCCCGTACCAAAAAGAAAAAAGGCCCTTCAGCTGTGTAAATAGTTCTAAAAATTACTGTGACTTTCTAGTGGTCTTTGCTAGAATATTCCAGAATTTCTTTAGAGTTATGTATGAATATAGTCTGTAATTTAATAATTCATTGGCCTAATTCATCCTTGAATAATATGTTAGTCTGGTTAAAACTTGATATCTTTGGAGCCAGCTAGACCTTGGGTAGGCATTCATGATGGAGAGTTAGAGAATTATCTGCCAAGAGATACATTAAAAAACACATACCACACCAGCATCTATATGTGCTCCTATTAGCTATATGTGAGACAGTATGTTTTAACTCTTTTCTGTGCTTTAAAAACTTCTCCTTTGCATTTAGAGAGGGTGTCACTTAGACTATCAAGAAGCAGTGGTCAAAAAGCTTTTCTAAAGTATAAATTCACTAAAAGTGATGATCAGAATTTGATAGCTTTTATAAATTTTGAGAATATTTGTGGGGTGAAAATATAGGCTAGATAACATTTTATAAGGTCCACTCAAAGTTAAAGATTTCCAGCTGGACATTAGGAAATTATTACAGATATGTGATGATATTAAATAATTAGACATTAATAAACATTAATGTTTTCATACACCATGCCTAGAGTTGTCTGTCAGAGTGTCCCAAATATCAGGAATTCCAGCATACATTTTTCTAATGTAAGCATAAGGACCTTCTGGACCTTCCAAGCCTGTGGGCTCGTTAGTTTTACAAATTAAGTCACTATATGATGTCCTATATATGGATGCCAGTGCACTGTGTTAAATTCCCCAATTATTTTTCACTTGGAAAACAGATCTTTAATATCTTACCTTAAGGGAATAAATTACCCATAATTTTCAGATTGTTTTCAAAGAGAAGCAACAAATTATAAGGGAAGAATTTTAGAGTATTTCAAATCATAGAATACAGCTGAACTAATACTAATATTATGACTACTAAAGAGGAAGAGTAATAACAATCTTTAATACTTTGAGAATAATTAAACCCCAAACATAAACAAAATATTAAAGGACTTTAAACTTTTTAAAAAAATCAATGACTAGATATCCCTTTCCTATCAACCCATATGTATACCCACTCATTTAGACATTTGTGCATTCTATTACCTTTATTTTGGGGTTTTCCAGTTTGCAACAGACCCTGGATTCAACAGAAGAAGTAACCAAATATTTCTACTTTGTATGAATGCATGCCAAAGTTCATTCCATTTTTAAAATATAGAATGTGTAGTACAGCAGTTATAAAGAAATGCACACAATTCATTCTAAAAGCAACACAATGGTTCTGTGTAAAGTCGTAAGAGACCAGGTGAAGGGGATATTCTTACAAGCGGGATATATGAAGAGTAAGAGTTTCTTAAGGGCATTTGAGTGTGTGTGTGAAAATTAGACAAAGATTTGAATGGCAATGAGTGAGAATATAAAAAATTGCTATAGACAGGGCCATGTAAAGGTACAAGATCCCAGTAATGAATGTAACTGTATTGTATACCTAGAATGTATCAATAAACTCAATAAAAAGAAAAAAAAATTTAAAATTGCTATAGACCAAATTAGAATTTTACCAGTAAGAAAGTGGTAGCCATTGTCAGTTTTAAAAATGTCTGATGTGAACGGACCCTAAAATGGCTCTCACAGTAGCTACTTCCTGGCATTCATAACCTTGTATAGTCTCCTCCCTTGGAATAAGAGTAGACTGGTTTCTGAGCAGTATGATCTGGCATAGAAGAAGTGCTTGGTTATTTGTATACAATTATGTTACACAAGATTCCAGTATCTGTATTGCGAAGAGCAACTCTCTCGCTAGCTTTGAAGAAGCAAGTGCATGGAATGGAAAAGGCCACACCACTGAACTGAGGATAGCCTTCCCTGCCAGCCAATAATTCCCCGGGCGAGATGAAACCAGTACTGGCCAACACCCCCATTACAGTCTTGCTGCTGACTCAACTAATCTGTGCCCTGATTCCTCATGCACAGTAACTGTGAGAGTTTAAAGTATACTGTTTTAAATTTCTGAATTTGTGGTAATTTGTTACAAAGCAACGAATGACTACACAAGAATGTTGAACTATTTTGTTATTTTAGAAACATTTACAGTAGCAGTAAGGATATCATAGTGTTGTTCAAATTTAAACCATTTTGTTGATTCACTCCTCAGACTTACTATTTATCCTTTGTCTTAGATTAAAATACCCTCCCATAAAGTAAGTGCAATTTAGAGCAAATAAAACAACAAAAAAAAATGTTTTTAACAAGTAGCCATAGACCCAAGGAATATTATAACTGGGTTATTTAATGGAAAATAATGTATTTCTACTATAGTAGAGAAATGTTACTTATTTCCATAATAACATTTCTGGAAAATGTCTGGCTTTTGAAAATTGCAAACATATTGTTCTTTAGTAATCATGAACATTATTACCGTGTAGCATTGTGATTGTTGTTGGGGCATATTTAAGGTTATTCTTGTGTAGCATTCAAGAGAAAATCCTTTTTGTTTTCATCTGAACATTTATTAAATCAACCTTTCTCAGGAAATATTTGATTTATTTTTAAATCTGATCTTAGACGCTGGCAAGAAAAGCAAGAACTTTGTGACAGTTTATTGTGAACAATACATGTTTGACAGTATGAATCATGTTTTATTTGAAATGTAAGTAATTAGATCCTCATCGTTGGTAATGAAAGCTCAAGTACATTTTCCTTAGAATAAAACTTCCAGTAATAATACAAATTGTTTGAAAATAAACGTGGCCAACTTTTAGGAAATACATTCTAAAAAATGATAAAAAGACACTATTCAACTCTAAACTGCAATTGTATTGTGGAAATCAAGTTATGTATTCCTTTTAGAAATCATATTGTTACATTAATTTTTCCTGGGGTAAGGTAGTCTTTACAAAAAAATGGAAATAGGGACATTTTCTAAAACCACACATATATTTGTATGAAGCTATTGGGGCGGGGTACCAGGGATCAAACTCTGGACCTTTCGCTTGCGAGGTAGACAGCGGCAGCACTGAGCTGAATCCCCAGCCTTGTATGAAGCTATTTTTAATGGTCACCTCGAATATCATAGAAAATCTCTCCCCGCCTTCACGTTGGAGACTGAATTTCTGACTGCGCTGTTTCACCTTTTCCTTTAAAAGAATTCTGTGGGCAAATCTTCAGCAAAGTAAAGATATTCTTTATTGAAATATTGTTATCCAATAAATATCTTATAGGTCATTAATTATATGATTTTAGATAACCCTCAAAACTAAACATTGTTATGGGTTAGAATATTTAATATTAACAAAAACATTAAAATGATATTAAGACATACATTTGTAGAAAAGTTTGAAGGTTTAAAATTTCTTCTAATTACATGAATAGTCTAAGACATCTCAATTCCTGAACCTCCGTTAAGGTATACTTTTCTTTCTCCCTAAATTGTCCAGGCCTCTACCTCTCCTATCTTTCACATTCCTTTCCTTTCAAAATCTGCTCTTACAAAAAGATCAACACTTTCATCCCTTTTTAATGAATATCTATACACCTTATCATAAGTTCTACAAACTGTTCTCTTTTCTAGCTTTGGTAATTTCCAGGGAAAATTTATTTTAATTGAAATATATATTATTTTCCCTTATTCTAGAACAAATAAATCCTCATGGCAAACTTTTCTTTTTTTTCCCCTGTATATAATAGTTGAGAACTTGAAGGATCTTTCTCCTGATTCTGACTTTTGGGCTGAGGAAGACCTTTGCTTGTGTGTGTGAGGACAATAACTAATGGGCCATTTCCAGTAAATCCTCTATAAACCTTTAGCCTCTTTATGAGTGTACTCTGCTTTGAGTTATCATTAGGGTATGGAGCTCCCCCATAACATTGTGTTATCTCCATTCATATGAAGAATTAGTCTTTTCATTATATAAAATAAAATAAAAATGTTAATAACATACATATAAGCAAAGTTTTGATATGAAATGCAATAGTATATTTCTCCATAGAAATAAAAATGATATTCTTAATGTAATCTCTGGAAAAATCAACACTGAATAAGTGAACAATCTCTTTTACTTCCTTACTACCTGTAACTAAGTATTATATTCTGGTTTCCTCACCATGTTTGTCTTTCAATTGAAGAATAAACTCAGTCTAAGTGTATGATAATTGAAAGATTCCAGTTCTGAAACTCTAATTTTCATGATAGAAATGTCTCATACTCAGAAATTTGCTTGAAATAACTTAATAAATTGAAGCAGCAATTGCCTTTGCCTGCCTAAAGCTCTGCCTGAAGCTCAAGATGTAGATACTTAATTCTCTCCTAGCAGGAGCCAAATTGGGAACTAAAAGAGCAAAATGAGCAAATATCAAATTTCTAACTATAGTGAACAGGAAGATTGTTTTGGAAGAAAACAGAGCAAGGAGAAATGAAATTCAAGCAGGGACACAGCAAAAACATACATATACTTGCTAAACTAATGAATTGCTTATTTTTTTTTTTTTCTTTTTTAGTACTGGGGATTGAACTCGGGTCTTTGCACTTGCAAGGCAGGCCACCAAACAGCTGAGCTAAATCCCTTGCCATGAATTGCTTTTTTATCTATACAACTTTTATCCTTTTCCTTCTGAATATAAGGCTATAGTTTCAAATTTTAAAACCTCCTTATTTCCTTTGAAATAAATTTTTTCATCTTTTTTCTCTCCTAACATCCTTGAAATAGATTTACTTTTTGTGAGTACTTGCCAACCAGTGTATCTCATAGGTTTCCTCTTTATACGCATTAAACTTTATATTTCTCTCACTTGTTAATAGACAACTGTAGCCGGGCATGGTGGTGTACGCCTGTAATCCCAGCACTTGGGAGGCAGAGGCAGGAGAATCACTGTGAGTTCGAGACCAGCTTGGGCTACATAGTGAGTTCCAGGTCAGTCTCAACTACACAGTGAGCCACTGTCATTAAAAAAAAAAAAAAAAAAAAAAAAAGACACCTCTGGCCACACAAAAGTACATGTATAGATTCACACAGAGAAGGTGTTTGTAATACATTGTGTTGAGTGTATGAATGATTATGATAGATGACAGAAATCCTTGAATTCTTTGAAAATTCATTAAATTTCAGACTTGTTAAAATAATATCACAGAAATATTATATCACTTCTAGTCTAGATCCACATATTGTTGTGATATGACCTACTTGAACAGATGAATATTTACATGCTCCCACCCAGACCATGCTATAAATTAATATAAAAGGTCAAATCAAATTTTTCTATGTGTTTTACTATTCATCTTTAAGTGAAAGAACACAAAAGTCAGCTAAATATCAGGAGAATAGCAAGCTAAAATTTTGATAGAGAAATAAAGAGGAGAGGATCATGTATTTGTGCATAAATTTTTGTCCACCTTGTAATAGTGTTAACCTTGTTCTTATCAGGCAACTAAACCAATCACTGAGTGATCTATTTTAAGGTGGGAAGTAAATTTAAGCTGATCTTAGCTATGAGAGCATTATGAATTTTATAGCTATGCTGTTAGCAACGTAGCTTCTGCCCACATGTGGCTATCAAAATTGAAATTGAGTAAATGAAAGCAAATAAAATAAAAAATTCAATTCATCGATCACACAAACCATATTTCAAGGATTTGATGCCTACTCAAGTATTTATGCTATCATCACGTTCTTGGGGAATGCAGAAGTGGAAATTTTCATTACCACATAAAGTTAAAATGGGTAACTAAATTAACAAAATGATGAAAGAGACCAAGTTATAGAAGAGAGAGACCAAGTTATTTGCCTCTGGATTACAGATAGGTATAGTAGGACTCACTAGTGTTTCCTTTTATCACATTTTTTGTCAGGGAATATAATTATCCAGAACAGACAGGGATCACTTTTCCCATGTTAATTTATAACTATGTCATATATATATACATATATATATAACTATATATAACTATGTCATATATAACTATGTCATATATATATACATACATATATATACATATATATATACATATATACATATATATATACACTCACATACACACACATGTACACACACAGTGTGTGTGTGTGTGTGCGTGTGTTATATCAAATTCCTGAAGGTTTCCCTAAATGACATCAGGCTCCAATTTCTGTACCAATTCCTAGGGCTTTTCTTCCAATCTGTTCCATGCATTTGGATAATGTGTCATAGACTATAATTGCCATATTTTATCAAAAGAACAATGCTACATCAAAGGTTTGTAATTAACAGTGGAGAAAACCTGTATGCCTAAGAATTTCATGGAGTAGGACCACCAACTAGCCTGGGAATGCCAATATTCTGGCATTTTCATGAAAGAGAAATACATCTCAGTTTACTTAAGCTTTTGTAAATGTAGAACTGTAGTAATTAGATCTACTTATTGCATTGTTTATGAAAACTGTATTTTAGATTTTTATTTATTTTTTTGGCTAAATGAGAATTTTTTTTAATGAGAATGGTTTTTGGGGCACAGTTAATAGAAACAGGCAAAAAAAATTGGCCTTTCCACCAAATATAAATTGGTCCTTCAGTGTAACCTTTCAATATGTCCCTTTTTCTGTATACTGGAGTAATTTATTATCTTCCTCTTTGTGGCTTTTCTATATGTCGTGCATTTTCCTATCATCCTGTTTGTTGATTATAATGACTGCATCCTCTCGGCAAGTTCTAAGTTTCAAACAAAAAGGTACGATAATTGTCTTGTTTTCCACCACACATAGCCGATTATTGTATGTATGGGGACAAGAAGAAAATTAAGAAGAAAGAAGGGATGGCTGAATGGAATCGGAGTAAACTGATACGTTACAAAGAAATCCTTAATGAATGAATAGGAGGGTTATGATGCCTTACATTAGGGAAACGACTCAATTAACTAGAGTGCATTTCTTATGTTCCTTCTGTCTTTGGTAGTTTTACAGACTTCACTCAGTTACAAAGTTAATTTTGTCACCTATTGTCCCCATACCACATTAGTTATACGTTCGTAACACATTTTGTCACATTCTGCATTCCATTCTGGGATTCCCCCAACTTCCTCAATATTTTCCAGATTTACAAACGTTAATGTTTATTCTTGTGCTACAAAGTTCTGTGTCTTGACAAATGCACCGTGTCATGTACTCACTGTGACAGAAGAGTTTAAGTGCCTTGACTTAAATCATCCTGTGCTTCAGGCTACTCAACACTCAACCCTACAGCTACTCATCAATGTTCTGTAGTTATAGCTTTAACTTTTCCAAAATGTCTGATAGTTGGCAAACAATATGTAGTCTCTACATGGTCATGTCTTTCACTGAGCAGTATGAATTCAGTAGCCTTGTGTATCTTTTTCTGGGTTGAAAGGTCATTTTCTGTCAATGGTGAACAACATTCTATTCTACACAATGCAATTCATTTCTGCAGTCATCCATTAGATGTCTTCTTCTTGTATCCACAGTTTTTAAGACTTCATGAATAAACTTACTCTAAACATCTGCGTAAAAGTTTTCGTGTGGATGCATTTTTCAAATCAGTGTACTCTTTTTATTATCTGATTGCTTTTCTTTCCTTTTAAGGAGCTTACAATCTGATCCAAAATGGCTATAGCAGTTTTCATGCCTGTCATCAAGGAGGAGATTTTCATTTTGCTCTCCAAATTCAAAAGCACTTAGTAGTGTCAGATTTGCCTTTTGTCATTCTAACATAAAGTGACATTTAATTATCATTGTTATTTTTAATAGCAGATTATTCTAACTATAAACTTCCTCAAATAATTTTGGTTGAGGATCTGTTCAGAATTTTTAAATATGGATGGTTTATGTTCTTCTTTTTAGTTTTAATTCTTTTAATACTTCAGCCAGAAGTTCACTACTAGATAAATTATTTGGAAATATTTGCTGCCAAGTGTGGAAGTTATTTTACTTTATCCATATGTTCTTTCCCACAGTGAACTTATTCCCTGAAGTTTAGTAAAATCCAATTTATTGCAATTTCATAGATTTCACTTTTCATGTGGTATGTGAAGACTCATCAACACAATCAAACCTACATGTATTTCATCATTTAATTTCTACTAGAAAATTTATATATTTGTATTTAGCTTTGTAGTTCATTTTGAGTCAATTTTTATATGTAGAAAAAAGTCTATATCTATGTACTTTTTTCTTTCTCTTGCATGTGTATGGATGTTAAATTTTCCTTGAATATCTTTTCAGTTTGGTACAGTGTTCTTATTGCCACCAATCTTAACCATTATAACTTTAAATGCTATATGTCTTCACTTCTCTCTTTCCCTGCTGGTACATATTACACTGTGAATTTGTCCTGCAACATCAAATATTTGATGAGTCTAAAGAAAGGTACTAATTTTAAATGTTATCTTTATTTTTATGATAAAGAAGGGAGTGACAAATCTTTACATTTTTTATGTTGGAGCTAAAATTAGAAATCTTCTGGGTAATTGGTTTAGGAATCATCAATGCAGGAAGCTGCAAAACTATTGTCTTCCTTTCTTTGCACAAATATCCTAGTGAAAGGTCAAAGTGGTGGAATCAGAACTGACATTCTGTCAGGTGAAATCTTTTCACATTAACCCATTAGGAAGAGGAATTTAAGGGCAACTGAGCTGTGCAATTCCAAAAAATAATGTCCTGTTACTTGAAAATGGCTTCAAAACATTTCTGTCGTAATAATAGTATTAATTAAGGATTAAACAGGACCAGTCTTAAAATTATTTAGACTTGCAAAAAGCAAGTCAAATACCAGCACACACAATTTAATGAAAACATGCCAAGCAAGACAGAATAACAAAACAAAAACCCATTGGGATGTTGATTTGGGCCATTTCAAAAATGTGTGGTTTTGAGAAAATTAAGCACCAACATTTCATAGTTTTTAATGATGAAAGAACAAAAATAATGTAAACTATTTTCTGGAGCTATTGAAAATGTTAATAGCACATAGAATTCACTCAATGTAAGAGATAATAATGATAGAATTTCTTTGTTGGTTTTTCTATAGCACAGTATGAAAGGCATCTGATATAAATCCTTAGATGTCACAGTATCTCAAATAATGTTCTCTTTCTATTATTAAGTATACTCAAAATAAGAAGTAACCTTTGGAGCCCAGGGACAACTCAGTGACCTCATCTGAGAATGATGAAGTAGAGAATATCTGATTGCTAATGTAGTAAATGAACACAAATGTTTTCAATTAAATCTGTCTTGTTGACAAGCACTCTCTTGGAGGCTTTTAGAGTGCATTTGATTATATGTCATTCTAATACATGCATGTGTCAAATGATCTACTAACGGTTAGTGACCAATGAGTCACTCATCTCAGAGTCACTGGTCTCATCTGAAAGGGAGTTAACTGAAGTCAGATTCATCTAGTTTTGAGAGATGCTTGCTTTTAGACACCTGTTTTTTTCTCAGGATTATTGGTGAGATAAAAGGTTTATAATTTCAGGAAGCACTGATGTCTAAGCTTAATATCACCTCCTTGGAAGAGACCTCAAAAAATCCTAAACCAAATCAAAATCTCTAGTTGTAATCTGTACTATTCTTTTCATGTTTCCATTCTTCCCTATGCTACAGTATGTAATTATGTCACAAGGATTTCACGGAAGATAAGGTTTTCAAGGGAGTCCTCCTTGATAAAAAGAGATCCCAAATGGAGGCTTGAAATCATAGATTAGCACAGTAAGAGGCTAAGAATAACAATGAATAATAAATAGAATGGTTATAATAATGCACTGTAATGATTCACATCGTGATGCAGCAAAGCAACATGGTACAATATTTCCTCATGCTACTCAGAGCAGTGTGATGTTTAAAACTTAAGGGTTGTTTACTTCTGAAAATTTCCATTTAATATTTTGAACTGAGGTTCACTACAGGTAATAGAAATCATGAACAAAGGGAGACTGCTATAACTCCCTCATTAACAGAATAGGAAGCATATCTCCACCACCTTGGACCTAAGCCTGTGAAGAATGGAAAAATTGAAGTTGTGCAACAAGATACCAAAATGTTATCTATTTTGTTAAAATTTTGGTGTGTTTATGACTGTCTTGTAAGCTATACAATTAACAGAATATAGTAATTAGAATAGAATTGTGAGAAATTGTGCTGGATGGCTTCTCAGTCAGTGTTCAAAAGGTAATGATTTTCAGTTTAATTTACCTAAGTAAATTAAGAGTTGGAGCTCTGATTACCCTAAGGAAACCAAGCCCAGTGAAGAGGCACATGTAGAGGAAGTAGTCGGTATTCCTGGTTTTGAGCCCTCAACACCTAGGAGCCAGATAAGAGGGTGAAAAAGCCTTCAGTAAGCACTCCCCCGCCATGGGAGTCACCACCAGCCTTGAAGTCTTCATAGCTGAGGGTCCAGTTTTTGCCAAATGAGGATCAGATTCATGTCTGGCTGAGTCAGGAGCGCCACACCCATCTCTTGTGAGAAAACTCCGAGGCCTATTAGGGCTGGAATAATCTGCCCCGTGGGATGTTCCTCTCAATAACCTCTAAAGTCCTGACTCCATTCCCCTCAGCCCCTAAAGCATTCAATCCAAAAACTAACATGTGGCCAATAACGATGTGCCAAATATCCCGACTCCACCCTGGCTCCACCCCCACCGAACCCTATATAAGTCTGTGCATTTCCGGTAAAGCAGAAGCGTTTCAGAAACCTCCCCGAGTCTGCCTGGTGATTCCGCACCTTGCCCTCCCAGTCAAGGCCCCTGAACCTTGTTCCACGAGCAGGCTTGTGGACAGAAACAACAGCCAAACACAAACAAGCTATCTCTGCAATATCTTTTCTCAATTCCTGATCCTCAGATCCCATTAGGGTTGTTTTAACTTACCAAATATGGAAATACTTGTTATATAATAATAACCGGAACAAGAAAGATAATGATGATATCACAGGGACATATTAGAATATAAGCAATAAACTAATTTTATAAGAATTAAATTGCAGTCTAAATACAAGAACCTTATAATGAGTGATTACTATATACTGAGTATTCTGTAAGTTTCTTTATATGCATAATTTTGTGTATAATTTCCATGACTGTATGCATTATGTGTTATAATTATTTCTCTTAAAAAGAAAGAGAACTTGCAAGCACAAGGTCCCTAGTTTGAAGGAAGAAAAAAAACAAGCTTCTTTCAGAGAAATAACATAAAGTCAGAGTCACAGAGACAAGAAGTCCTCTCAGGCCACGGTGGGGACTCTCTGAAGCCAGAAAACGACCTTTCGGAACTGTCTCAACTGTGCGTGGCAAAAGGAAGCCAGGCCTTTATATCCTATGCCAACCAATCATTGGATGCAAGACACTCCAAGGAATCTGCTATATTCACATAAAACATAATATAGCATTCTGTACTGATATAAATCAAAAGTGGTTCTAGTTGGCAGAAATATTGACTGGAAGGGGAAACTAAGTATACCTTTGAGGGAGTATATATACTCACGTCTTCCTTTATTCAGGATGTGAAACAAGCTACATCAACTGAGTGGCTTAGAAGCCAAGACATTTAATTCTCAAAAATCTGGAGGCAGGGAAGTCCAAAATTCAAGTGTCCGCATGCGATGCATCCAGTGAGGATCCATTTCCTTCCTGGTTCAGGAAAGGATGGTTTCTCCCTGTGTACTACTAATGTGGCAAGAAGTGCAAAAGAGCTGTATGGGATCTCTTTAGAAGGACTATTAACTCCATATGATCACTCTGTTCTCATGACCCATTTACATCTCAAAGTCACATCAACAAATACAATCACAGTGAAGACTGGGTTTCAACAGGAGAATTAGATACTGGGGTTATAATCATGAAATCTACAGCACTGTGTTTATTGACCTTTGTTCTGTACCTGAGCATGTTTTTCTTCTGGTTATTTACTGAGCTATACACTGATAATTTGTAAACATTTTTGTATATCTATAACCCCTCCAAATTTTTAAAGATCTACTGTGCAAAAACTGATTATTCATCAACCTAAAGTAGACTTTATTCCAAGAATGAGAGGTTGATTTAAAATTTAAAAGTAGCCAGGTATTTAGCTCAGTGGTTCTGCCGCTTGCCTCGCAAGCACAAGGACCTGAATTCAATCCCTAGTCCCAATAAATAAATAAATAAATAAAATTTTGAAAGTAAAATTTTAAAGTAAATTAATATTATTCATCAGACTGAAAGAATAAAAGAGGGAAAAATCATAGATCATATAATCATTTCCAGAGTCACAGGAAAAGAAGCTAAAAATGCTATCATTGGAAAATAAAACAATTTGATAAGCATTGGACTAGAAAGAAAAATATAATTGAGAAAATTATCAGATATAAAACAGCAAAGGTAGAGAAGAACTGGTCTTAACTGGCCTCTTGGTCCATGTCATTCATTTGGATTTAATTCTAAACCACTAAAGCACTAAGGTGCGCTTTTATTAAGAAAGAGCATGCTGACATCTGTGGTGACGGCATTTGAGAAGAGGGACCCTCAACATAGATACTAATGATGATGGTTTGAATGAGAATTAGGAGCACCTGATATGGCTGGCAATCAAGTAAAGGGGAAGGAACATATTTAACTGTGATATTTAAGGTTCATTAGATCACCATCCGTAAGATTCAGTATCTAGTTGCACACAAACAAGTGCTGATCCAGTGGGCAGCTAGATAAATAGTTCTGTATCTTTAAGACCATCCAATCCTCTTAGTAGATGATGGATGCATGATAAACATATGGTGAACCAAATAATGAAATGATAAATCTGTGAAAAACAACGGAGACTAAGCTACTTTGATCTCCTCTCACCTGGCCCAGTATTTACATAATAGGTGTGTGATAAAGTTTTAATCTATAAAAAGATAGAACAATTTTAAAAATTCTTATACTTCATAAATATGTGTGAATCACATGTATTTTATTATTTCTGATACCATGCCTACTGCTAGCCGAAACAACATTTAATATATTTAACTGAAAGAATGCATGAGGGTTTCTGGACCATGTTTAAA
>NW_022900927.1:26325732-26326446 GCF_012274545.1 Fukomys damarensis | reverse complement strand
ATATATGTATGTATGTATGTATTATCAGGAGTGTGGGTTTATTTTCCTGCCCTTATGGAAAATGTGCCCTTCAATTTGCAGCACTAGATGTTTGCAACATTCTTTTGCAAATAATAAATCCTACACACTAATACTCTACTTTTTTCATGATCATTTTACACATTAGCTATCAATAATATTGAGAAATAATGACAAATAGAAAGATAATGACATCCTAAACCGGGCGTGGTGGCACATGCCCATAATCCCAGCACTCGGGAGGCTGAGGCAGGAGGATGATCGCTGTGAGTTCGAGACCAGCCTGGGCTCATAGTGAGTCTCAGGTCGGTTTCTACTACATAGTGAGACCCTGTCTCAAAAAAATAAAAAAAAACATGTGTAAATACCAAATAGTTTCCCTGGTGTGAATATTCTGCAACAATGCATAAGATTCTAATAAGATTACTGACATTTAGAAATGGGAGGAAAAAAGCTAAAGGTGTAGGGAAGGTGTGATACGTAGGGGAAGAACAAAAAGGGAAAAGAAAAAAATGTGAGAGAATGAAAAGATGAAAATAAAGTGTTTGTAGATGGGGAGGGGAGGAGGGGGTGAAGGGAGGGCAGAGGTAAGGGGAAAAAATGAGAATCAAGACTTGCCATGTAAAGGTACATGATCCCAACAATGAATGTAACTGTACTGTATCCCTAAATGTACCAATAAACTCAATAAAAAAA
>NW_022900927.1:26312656-26325485 GCF_012274545.1 Fukomys damarensis | reverse complement strand
AAAAAAAAAAAAAGAAAAAGAATGGACATTCTAATTTACCTTATATATGGAAATGGATCTTTACTCATTAGGTAATGCATTCTAAGTGGAAATGTACAGCAAGTGTTCTGTTTTCTACATACCACAATTTGTTTATTCTTGCTATGTTTAAATGTAAGTTCATGATTTTATCTTCCTATATCCTAAATTGTGGTGGAAAACTGTTCACATATGAGATTATGATAGTGTATCTGTGTGCTCTTGGGTGTCAGATTACCGAACATAACACATTTACCAAGTATAATGAAATTTAGTTTAACCATGAGCTGAAATGGTAGCTCTGCGACCTTCATCAAAAACATCATAAATACGATGAGCTTTTTACATGCATAATCTTCTTTCACATCTATTTTTAGTTTCAAAGTCTTAATTGTATTCTCAAAATTATGCATTTTTGTGTATGTCTGATAATTACAAAGTGTGTATGTCTTTTAATGTGCAGTGTTTCTCTATTGAAAAATGTCCAATTTTATGTTTTCATGTAAATTTAAATGTATATTATAATAAAAAAGATTTATATGAGAATAAATGTTTCTAAATTGTATTGAAGCTTGAACAAGAAATTTTCCCCCTACATGGAAGCCAAATAATCTAGTGAAATTAGTATCTTCTTTAAAATTAGAAATATAGAATTGAATCAGAATTTCCCCACCCCTCAGTACTGGGGATCAAACTCAGGACACTGCACTTGCAAGGCAGGCATAGTGCACTGAACTAAATCCCCAGTCCCTAGAAGTAAATCATAGAACAGATATTCCTAAATTTTTCTAACTTGTTAAGTGAACCTCAAGTACTTATTAAATAAAGGTAAAATTCTTTAACTCTTGCAGGATAACTAAATTGTAAATCATTATAGTAGAAAATACCACTATAATGCTTATCCCCAGGACAGATTCTAGAACAGAGTGTAGTATACACTTTTAATCATTAATTCTGCCAGCCATAATGAAAGTTTATGACATTTTCAGCACACAGATACTATGAGCAAAAGATAAAATAATCAGTTCTTTCTAGGGAATGAAATATCAAAGCTAATTAGTTACCTTTTTCAATACTAGACATGCATGTAATTGTTATTCATAATCTTTAGGTAACCCAAAAGGTTAGCATTCATTGATTCTTTCATATAATCCTAATACAGAGATGTGGAAAATCCTGAAATTACTCAGAATGCCCAGGATTAGATTCCCCCAAAAAATATAAACACAGAATGCCACCATGTAATTTGGAGTCAAATTTCCTGGAAGCTTTTAAACTCACCCTCGGCAGCCCAAGTGTGATCCTAAGAGCAGAAACAGAAAACACAATCCCCAGATAGCAGATTTGTGAATAATGTCTAGAAAAGAAAACTTTCCTTCCACACTTTAGGATGAGAACAATGAGAATAATGGTGCAATTGTGAACAACTCAGAAGATTGTAAATCTTGTGAAATGGACTTAAAGAATACACACGAAACATGAAAAACATCACAGGCAACTATTTAAAAAAAAACAGGATTTGGTGACTAAAATGTCTTAATTGTAGGGATTTGAAATCATCTTTTATTCTTCTATTCCTGGGGAATTTAAACATCCATAAAAAGCAAAGAAAAGGTTCTTATACCATTTTATACAACTTCCACCTGATTAGTCATTATTAGGGATTTATATCTGCCCTTGGCACCTTCCAAGGAATTTCTTTGAATACTTACTGAGCAATTATCTTCTTTAGCAGTGGGAAGGAAGTAATAGGGGTGAGAGGTATAACTCACATTAAGCATTCTTTTTCTAACTGATTTTTAACACAACAGTAATTCCAACTGCTAAATGATCTGGGCTTCCACTTAATGCTCTGGATCAGTGCTTTCCAGCAGATGTTAACAAGAGATATCAGTTATACTGATACAAATACCACGTTCCCAGGAGTCCCCATGTGCCCAGATTGATATTTCTTAGCTACTGTGAATAAACACACACAATGAGAGGCACTTTTCTCAGTCTACATCTCCCTAGCATTAGAAGCACAGAATCTTAGAAACAAAGGAGGATGATCCTGCATCAGCTTGATGGCCAGAGTTGTGGAGCCTGAAGGGAAGGAAAGACCATGAGGAAGGATGAGTGATCCTTTCTTTCCATTTGAGGTAATGGGTGACTGCATGTTTATGTGTGTATGAGTCTTTTTGCTGCACGTCTTACCTCTTTTGACACTTGGATCATGAATCAGCATGATGAAAACAATAAGCTTGGAAAACAATGAGAAAAATACTAAATTTATGTTAGACTGGAACAAAATCAATTCATTGGCAAGAAATGAACTAGAGCGATGTGACGCAGAAAAACAAACCAGGATTCCTTAGCCAGTGATTATTGGAGAGAATCAAGTTCATCATTTGGTGGGATCTGTCCGCTCCCTGAATAAGTCTTGGAAGAGAAGGATGAAGGATAATGTGCAGAAAAAAAGAAATAAAAATAAAATCAGTTCCAAAGAGGCGGCCATTCCAGATGTTTAAAGATTACAGAGAACACTGACCCTGAAGAATGTTGACTAATATGGGTAGACACTGTCTATTCGTGTAGATATTCTAGCTCCTTGAACGTCAGGTCTTGACTATAAAATGGCATTGATTATAACAGATGCTTTATCAATGTCTTTCTGTAAAGAGAAACTGTGATAGCATTTCAGAAATAATGCTAGAAAATGAAAAGTATTAGGGGCCTGGAAACAGTATAATATCTATGTTTTAGTGAGGATTATGAAATATAGGAATAAGCAAATAATTGTTATACTAATTCTGTAATACAAAGAGATATTCTTTATCTTCTCTAATGTACAGAGATTGCAGAAAAAATATGTAAATCATTACTATTTGATTTGTAAACAAATAACATGTGGTATATCTCAATTGTTTTTTAAGACATGGGAGTATAATAACTTCCCATATTATTTCCCAAATTAATTACCCTTTACTTAGGGTAAAGCCAGGATCAGTGATTATTGAAGGACATTACCTGTTTATTTTAAAAATAAGGCTGATTATGGTTAATAACCAATTCTAAAATTAACTGTCAATTAAATATAAAACATTATACAAAATCTCAGATTTCATCTACTTTTGTGTATTTAACAGTCATGTGTGCAAGAGAGAGAAACATGAAAAAGGAGACCAAGAAAGACAAAGAGAGCAGTCAGGGCTTGGTTTATTTGCTCAGTGGCAACAGAGTGTTTTCTATCTTTTCTGCCCAAATTACAGTTTATCAATTGATTATTTCATACAACAGGATTTATTGTCGGGCTTAGTTTTACTTCCTCGCACATGGTCTTGTAAGAAAATTGTTTTATATTCACAGGTCCCTTTCCTGAGCAAATACCAAAATGTATACTTTTGTTTTTTATGCTGTGGGGAAAAGGCACAGACACAGCACCGCATTATTATTTGTGTTTGGCGTTTTGTTTGCCACAAAGCAACAATCATAAATAACATCTGGTAGAGGACAGAGACTCAGCCTTTAATAATATTGTTTTGGGAATACATCACCTAGCATTGAAAATGTCATATAAAATTCATATCCATTGCTGTTTACAGAAGGAAAAAAGAACAGTTGCACTTTGCAGCGCTAGCACAATTCTCCAGAACATTGAGAAAGATGCCGCATGCTCTGTCCTTTTTTACATTTATTTTTGGTATCCAGGGCTATGTTTCAGGGTTATATTGATTTTCATTCTCGCTGTGGTTGATTAATGTTTCAGGAAGTGTCAGGTGTGTTAGTGTAGAGCTGAATAGAAATATCAGTGCATTTTCTGAAGTCAGAGTGGGGTGGAGGGTAGAGCCAAATCAACCCACTTACGGATTTTATCTGATAATTTGTACACACAATAAAATGAATCTCTAAAATTGACAGTCACACAGACTGGTTAACAGGAAGCTCGACACTCTTTTAAACACTCGCTCTTGTTATTAACAACCTGTCAGCAACTTCTGGCAACCAATAAAGTGTTAGTGTTTTTTTAGAACATTAGTGATCTTTTTATTTTTTTAAGATTTAATCTCTAGAGTAAGTGTGCACACCTTATAAATTTACTTCTAAGAAGGTACATTCGTTAGTAATTGCTTTTTCTTGATAAGGATTTTTCACTCCTTACAGGAAAACTGCAAATGTAACAGTTGGAGAACAATTCCACTGTAGTAAAATTTTTCATCCTGACCCTGTTCCCAAGGTTGAAAAATCGCTCAATAACTTAATGTTTCCTATTTGCTCTTTTGTCAGCTGTGTTTTTCTATTTTAATAGCTCATTTTCCACCATGCACAAATTCTCTATTTCATATTGCATTGGCTTTTTTTTTACCATATGACTGTTACACAATGCAGATTTCTCTAAACCTGTTAAAACTGCTAATATATTATCGTGCATGTAAACAATCACACCCAATTAATATGTCATGCAAACTCTCCTTAATTCCTCAAAGAAACACATCATGTAGAAACCAGAGACATCCATTTGGACTACTGGTCATTGTTACATTTTAAAACATAAAATTTTATTGAATAATTTTTATAGACTCCAGAGATTAAAACACACAATAAAATTGATACTTTTCAAGTCACTACACCTTTAATTAAAGGTTATCTTAATTCTAACTTTCAGAGAAAGTAACACTGTTTTGGTTATCTTTGACGGTTCCCACTTTTGCTGAAATCATACAGTTTCCAGGGTACATGATTAAAAAGCCAATTAAAATATATCTAAAATGCAAAGACTAATGAACTTCAAGATATTCAGTAGACATATAAAGTAATAAGAAATCCCATGAATAAAAATCTCTACACATAATAAATGGAGACTATTCCTAGCATCACTGCTGTAAAACACTTGGTTACTCTACACATCTTCAGGTGTACAAAACAGTGACACATGTTAGTTTGTGCTAAGTAGCCACAGTTTGGGGAAAATGCTTTTTGTTTACCTGAAAATGCTGAGTAGATTTTATTGTTTAATGTATAAAACAACGAAAATGTGGCTTCTTATTCACTTCATGTTTATCTAGCTAAAAAAAATCTAATTTCTCATAAGGGGTTCTACTTATTCTCCCTGAAACATTTCCTCAGAGCCCTGAATTTTTTATCTGAATGGACAGCTTCTTTGACATGTTCCAAAACCTGTCTCAGGTATAATCTCCTTCTTCTGTTTTTGTTTGTTTGTTGTTTGTTTCATTGTTTATAATTCCATAATGCCAAGTATCTTCCTCTGGCATACAAGGAAAAAAAACAAAACTGCGTGTTCATGCACATGTCAAAGCATATATATGTTTACTTCACATTTTATTGTATGGGGAAAAAGTAAATAAAATTCTGGATAATTTTATCTCAGAGGTTTGATGATATCTCTTGCTTTCCACTAAACGTTCAAAGAAACAAATCCAAAAACTCTTTGAAACTTTTATCAAATTTTCTCAGTGATAATATTTTGCTAAGTTATAGTGTAATATCACAACCAGGTATGAATGCTGCTACAATCTGTCAATGTTGTTCAGATTACCCCAGGTTTAGTTATACTATTGTGTGTATTAATTTCTACACAGTTTTATTTCCTGTGTAGCTTCCTGTTTCCAGTGCTACAGTCAAGATACTGCACAGTCTTTAATGCTGGGAGGAACCCTCCAACTACATAGCCATCCAACTCCAGAGCTGGCCACAAGTAATCTGTCCTTCATGTCTACAATGTTATAATTTCAAAAATATTTTATAAACAGAAGCATACAATATAAAACCTTGCACAGCTGAATTATTTTACTTAGCGTAATTCCCTGAAGATTTATCTAAGTTATGTTTGCATAGAGGTATTGTTTCTTCACACTGCAGATTGGTATTCTATGGTATAAATGTAAAACAGTCAAAGTTGGTACCTTTTACCTCTTAAAGGAGCTATATAGCTTCCATTTTTCCATAAAGCTGTTTATAATTTTGATATACAGATTTGTGTGTGTGTGTGTGTGTCTGAGTGTGAGTGTGTACTACTAGGATAGACTCCCAGAGTTACAAGCTCTGGGTCATTTGGTAGCTATATGTTTTGTTTGTTCACACTGCACAATTGTTTTCAAGATTAGCTGTTCCACTTTATATGCTCACCAGCAATGAATGAGTAATCCAGTGTCACCACGTCCTTATCAGCCATTGGTGTTTGCCATTATTTTATAATTTAGCCATACTAACAGGTATGCAATACTTCATTGCGTTTTTAACTTACATTTACATACTGAACTGATGATGCATATCATTTTTCACATACGTGACTTTTATTTGTCCACGTAATAGATCTATTTATGTATTTTGTTCATTTTGATGTTGAGTTGCAAAGTTTTTGCATATTCTTAATCCTAACATTTAAGATAAATATTTGTAAGATATTTTTCAAGTCTACATATCAAATGTTCTTTTAAAATTATGTGGTCTGTGGTGGCGCACGCCTGTAATCCCAGCACTCGGGAGGCTGAGGCAGGAGGATTGCTGTGAGTTTGAGACCAGCCTGGGCTACATAGTGAGTTCCAGGTCATTCTCAACTACACAGTGAGACCCTGTCTCAAAAAACCAAAAAAACAAACAAACAAACAAAAAAAAATTATGTGGTCTAATTTTTCAATTAATTTTTATTTTATAAATTATGCTTTCATTCCAGAATCTAAGACTGCTTTGCCTAGCACAGATCACAAAGATTTCTTAGTATTTTTACTATTTCTTACTATTTTCTATAGTTTTAATATGTCATAATTGAATCAATGTTTAACTTTGAGTTAATATTTGTGTAAATCATGATGATTAAGTCAAGGTTTATTTTTTGCCTATATATATCAGCTTTCCAGGATCATTTGTTGAAAATACTATCTTCCTTCCTTTCAACTACTTTCCCGCCTTTGTCAAAATTCAATTGTGTGTATTGTTTTAATCAATTTCTGGGTCTCTAGTCTTCTCCATTGATCCAGGTGAGGTTTCTTCCACCAATAATATGATGCTTTAATTACCACACACCACACGCACATACATAAACATAGCCCCCCACACACACAAGCAAAGTTTATATTTTCCCACTTTAGTCTTCTCTGTAAGATTGTTTTAGCTATTCAGGAGTGTTTACTTTTCCATACAAATTTTAAAATATGCTTGTCTTTATCTAGAAAAATGCTTGCTGGGATTTAGATAAGGTCTGCATTAAACCTATAGAACCATTAGTATGGAATCAACATCTTTAGTCTGTTAAGTCTTCCAGTTCATAATCACCATAAGCACCTTTTCATTCATTTGGGTCTTGCTTTCTTTTATCAGCATTTTGTGAATGTCTGAGTACAGACCTTGTATTTTGTTAAGTATATAAATAGATATTAACTTATTTGGAGAGATTCTGAGTGGTATTACATTTTTATATTTCCTCTTGAATAATGTATTGAAATGCAATTGATAATTTTATGTGTATTTTCCATCTTGTAGCCTTATTAAATTCACTTAATAGTACCACTAACTTTTTGTGGGTGCTGTAAGATTTCCCATGTAAAAAATTAATAGCAATTCATTCAATTAATATCATTCATACAAATCTGTAAAATTTTTCGCTGGAATTTCTAATACAATGTGAAACAGGATCACTGAAGACAGATACCCTTTTATTCTCCTGTCTCCAGAAAATAGTCAACTCTTTACCATTTAAATATGAGAATTGTAGATTTTTTTCTTTGTTGTTTATACTCCTTTCCAAGTTTAAGTGATGCCTTTATGTTACTAACTGGTTGAGCACTTATTATAAGTGGAGTGTAACTTTTTCAAGTTGCTGCTACCACTGGCTTTTACTTATTTCAAAGAATTATTTCTGAGAGGACAGATCTCACTGTGGGATGCGTGTGATGGAATCTTCGTCCCTTCACTTTTAATCTGCTCTCATGTCTCTGGGAAGCAGAAGTCACAGGTTCATAAGGCTACAGAGATTTCCCAAAACAGGAAGCCTCCTTTTGGAGCGGAACTTTCCAATTGGCTGACTCTGCTTACCTTCCTTGACAGGGAAACAGAACTCTCAGGCCTGATGGAGAAGGACTGTGGATTTTCAAATCCACCCTCCCTCTAATGCTGGCTGACTTTTCAGGAGGATATCAACTTGATCAAGTTGAGGAATGCCTCAAGTGAGTTGGACAATTGCTTTTGCTACATATAGCATCAAGAAACTACTTCCTGTACAATTTCCACTGTTGTGCTGTTCTCTGTAGCACCAAAATTCCAAAGCAGCTCACCTTCTATCATATCATATAAGTGGCTTCAGAGTTCTTCTTTGATTGTGTTTTGCACCTTTCCAGGAATTATAGTTGTACTTAGCAAGCATGAGTGGGTAAAACAGGTCTGTACCATTTTGTCCAAACTGGAAGTGCTCTCTCTCTCTCTCTCTCTCTCTCATATTTTCTTAGTGCTGAAATTTAATTAGTACATATGTAGGTAACCATTTCAAACTTTCCTTGCTCCACATTGGATGAACACGACCATTTTGAAGAGCCATCTTTAGTTTCAGTAATGAAATTTTCTTTCCATCATTTCTTTTTTAACTTCCTCCCCTGAATTTTATGCTTTCTCATTCTGAAACTCTTAGTACTTGAATATTCGCCTACCTTCATTAATTATAGTTTTGTTATTTATTTTCTTTTTCCTCTGAGGTTTTTATATTTTTTATTTTTTTGCTATACATTCTAAAAGTGTTACTGTCACATTCAGGCATATAGATATAGATATAGATATATAGATATGGATATATATTTCTCAATTGAGTAATTATGTTTAATCTCTAGTATAATCTTTCCAGAATTTTTTCATAACATCATTATATTTTCATTAATCAATATCTTATAAAGTACTCATTATGAACTACACATTTTGAGTTATTTTTCTTTCTTGGATAATCTCTGTTTAGTCCACAAATGAGTTTTCTGGGTCTTTCATTTTTATTCAGTTGCTATTGTGAGTCTGCAGTGAAACCTGCAAAAAAGAAATCTATTTATTATCCAGGTGTCTGATAGTTAACTCAGTAAATAAGAGAGCCTTTTTCTTCCATTTGCAGTAAGTTTAGCTTCGCTGTCTACTGCTGAGGCTTCTCAAATGTTGTGATGAGAACAATGGCCGCTGAACAATGGCAGCTCCCCACTGGTTCTCTCTGTTCTTCATTTTCACCCCGGGGCTAAATGCCAGACTCCATAGTGTTTTTCCCTTGTGAAGTGTACCCAAAGGTACAGCTGTTTTCATGATTAAACCTCAACCTATCCCTCTGTTTTTAATATCTCTTCCCACCGTACTTCTGTTACAAACTACCAAAGAGAAAGCCAAATTCTTCGTGGGTTTTTTCAGGCGGTGATCGCTGTGCCTCCCGTGCCTCTCCCTCCCAGCTTCCTCCTTTCACATTCGAGCTACAGATTTTCTTTCAAATCTTGTTCATTTTTTAAGACAAAATTTTTCTCTCCACTTTTGTTGCTTTATTCTTTTTCGGTTTTTACTATTTCTGCAGAGTTCTGGGTTTGGATTTGAGGAATAATAGGAAGTAAATGCTTGCAATGTGTTCCATTCTGCACTGTAAGCCTATAAATAACATTTAAGTACTAAATTACATTTCTTGTAAAGATACATTTTCCAGCAGAGAAAAACCTCTTAAGTGTGATGCTTACCAATAATTTCAAGAAAAGAGAGGAAAACCGCTGTCTGTTAAAGCATTCTTTCCATGACAACCAAATTATAGCAGTAATTTCTTCAAAAGGTTAAAAAGCGAAAGTAGTCATTGGATTCCCTTACATTGCTATAGATGTATTTTTAAAAATTTCTTTTGATCTAGGTTATAACAATATAAAATAAAATATTCTTGAATTTCTGTTATTGCTGTTATTTTAATATGCTAATTTTCCTGATCTTTTTTTTTTAATTAATTTCATTGGTACATTTTCGGTATTCAATGACTTTCATCATTGGGAATTTATACTATTACATGATGTATCTTGGGTCTTCTTTTTTTCCCCATTCCCCTGCTCTCCCTTCAACCCCTCCAGTCCTCCCTTTTTACAAACACTTTGTTCCTGTTTTTTCCTCATCTCATATTGATGTCTTCACCCTCTCTCCTTTCCCCCAACCTTCCCGCTTCCCTTCCCCTTTGCACCTTTTTTGTGTGTTTCCCATTATCTATTATACATTTTGATCCTTATTTATTTTTTCAGTTTCTCATACCAGAGAAACTATTCATTATTTAGACACAAAAACAACTGAGACATACTCAGCCACATCTTTGACAAAGGAGCCGGACACCCTCACTGGAGGAAAGACAGCCTCTTTTTGTTTGTTTGTTTTGGTTTTTTAAGACAGGGTCTCACCATGTAAGTTGAGACTGACCTGGCACCCACTATGTAGCCCAGGCTGGTCTCAAACTTACAGCGATGCTCTTGCCTCAGCCTCCCGAGTGCTGGGATTACAGCCATGCCCCAGCATGCCTGGCTGGAAAGATAGCCTCTTTAATAAATGGGTACTGGAAAAATTGAGTTTCAACTTGCCAAAGATTAAAACTAGACCTAAATCTCTCACCATGCATTAAACTAAAATCATAGTGAATCAAAGATCTAAGTATAAAACAGAAACATTAAACTGGCTGGAAGAGAAAATACGTAGAACTCTTGAAGACATTGGTGTAGGAAAAGATATCAAGAACAAAACCTCAGTTGCACATGAACTAGCACAAACAATCAACAATTGGGATCTTATCTTTTTAACAAGCTTCTGCATAGCAAGAGAAATCACCACAATGTCGGTAAAACTTTTCACCAGCTGTTCCTCAGAGGTCTACTAGCTAGAATATATAAAGAACTTAAAAAAAACAGGCCTCCCAAATTTAAAGAACAGACCCCAAAATGGGCATCTGAAATGAAAAGACATTTCTCAGACAAAGAAGTAGAAACAGCAAATAAACATATGAAAAAAAATGTTCAACATCACTGGTCATTCAAGAGATCCAAATGAAAACAATGCTGGGATCCCACTTCACTCCAGAAAGAATGGCTGCTATCAAGAAATCAATAATAAATGTTGGAGGGGTTGTGGGGAGAAAGGAACCCTTTTTCATTGTTGGTTGGCGTGCAGACTGGTGCAACCACTGTGGAAATCAGTATGAAGATACCTCAAAGAAGTAGGATTACAGTTCCCATTTGACCCAGGTATTCCCTTGCTGGGTATCTTCCCAAAGGAATTTTTTTTTCAGCTTTAATTGAGTTTATTGGTGCATTTTAGGGATACAGTACAGTTACATTCATTGTTGGGATCTTGTACCTCTACATGACAAGTCTTGATTCTCATTTTTTCCCCTTACCTCTGCCCTCCCTTCATCCCCTCCTGCCACGACAGTATGTGCGCACCTGTGCTTTTAGCAGCATATTTCATAATAGCTAAAACTTGGAAACAATTCAAGTGCGCATCAACTGGAGACTAGATAAAAAAGATGGATTTTTTGTTTGTTTTTGTTTTTATTATGAAATGGAGTACTACTCAGACATAAAGAGTGCTAGAGACCTTTATAGCTAAATGGATGCACATTGAGGTCATACTCTTAAGTGAAATAATTTTCCCAATCTTATTGTGCTACATAAGCAATTCTTATTTTTAAAAACCTGAACTATGTAGCAGAGTACCACAAAATTAAAATGCTACTGATTTATAAATCATATCTGGATGTATATGTGTAACCTTGTGCTTCTTAAAATGATGTGTGTATATGCAGATATTTCTGGTTTATCTGCCATTAACTAGAATTCTAATTGAGATGTGTGATTTTATATCCCTGTTTCAATTTTCTACTAGAAAAAAGAGGACCTGTGCTGTCTCTTTTTCTTAACATTTTACATCTGTGGAGCTTAGAGTTTATTCTTTGTATGTAATTTATGTTGGCAAAATCAGCAAGAAAGTGGAGGACTTTCTGGTGTCTGTGATCTACTTCCTTTGGTAATAATTAAATGTCAATACATATGTTTGCATTCTATAAATGTTTTTAGAATTTACTTGGTTATTTAATTAAATCAATAAATATAATTGGATCTTTATTTCTTTACATCCTCTATATTTTGTTAACTGAGCTATATAAGAAGTCATCAAAATCTACTGTGAATGTTTAAATTAAAACAATTGTTACAATAAAAGATAGATTGCATTAGCCTTCCTTAAATATCACTCATAGCTTTGACTAGATTTATATCAATGTTTTTGTTACTTTCTGAAGCCGTTCTGGAAGTTTTCTTTCTCTATGAGTATGAATAAAAATACTGTGGATGCAGGTGGGTCACCTCCAGCAGAATGGCAAGCTCCTAAAAATTATAGTGTGTCTTCATTCACTTTATTCACAGGACTAGGCACTGTACACTTTCTGTTTCTTTCCCCCAATTCTAGATGACTTGAAAGGTTTTGAATTGATTCAGGATATCACAGCATCCATGGTGCCTCAACTGAAGACACCCAGGAAAGAGGATTTATGAAAACATTTGAGAAAGTAGCAAAAATGATGGGATAAATGTGTTTGATGTAAGAGGGGTATTGTGAGGCGAATTAATGGCAATGTGTCTTTTACTTCAATAGATTTTTAAAAATGTAAGTACTGACTATATTTTTCAATCACACTTGATAGATACTTTGAGACTGTTAAAATATACAGATGAAATGTATGTTTGAAGACATATATATATATATCCATATACATATACATAAATGTATATATACGCATATATGTGAAAACTACTAAATATATATACATGTGTGTGTGTGTGTGTGT
>NW_022900927.1:26250330-26312275 GCF_012274545.1 Fukomys damarensis | reverse complement strand
ATATATATATATACGAAAAATTTAAATTAGTGTATATATTTGGCAAATCTATGTATCATGGACCCTTCAAGATATATACTGCATAATCATCTTCAATGATTTTCTTTCTAATCGAAGTTCGCCATTTTTAAGGCATTAATGTTCAAACAGTATTTCGCCTTCTAAACTCCATGCAGTTGAGTCTGTTATACGGAGCAGTGTGCTTCAGTCCACTTTAATGGAACTTCTAAAGAGCAGTTGGGAATCTAAAAGCAAATTCCTTTTGAGTGAAAATAAAAGCTGTAAAGTGTCAGATGTAACTGGTAAAAATATTCTTTTGCTTTTTATTTTCTTTCTTCCTTCTGCCTATTTGTAGCTTAACCATGTTGCTAGCGTTATAGGTGACAGAGACAGTATACAGATACTGGAAAGGAAGATAAAACTATTTTTGGAAATTGAATCATGACTACATCTTTACCAGCTCTTGAATTCTTATGTCTGAGGGTTTCTGTTACATGAAAAAAAATTTTTCTGCCTGGATAAGTTTCAATATGTACCACTTCCTTAAGTGAAACTGAGCTATTCATTTTTATAGTTTCTTTACTTTCCAATTTAAGTAACCACATGCTACTTTAATAACATGCAAATAGTGTAATATTAAAATGATCTATTTTATTGTGAAATAGGGTAATTAGATGATACATGTATTATTCAACTTCAAATAAAATTATATTTTATACCTTGTCAGAGAGGTGGAATGTGCTTACTAGGAGATGTAACAGTATTATTAAATCAGTAAAACTCACCCACAACTTTAGAAAGAAGGAAAATAGACATCTAAACACCCTAAAATTGACTCGGAAGGATGAAGAGAAGTTTGTTGGGTGGCCCTAATATTTAAACCTATTTAAAGCATAGGCATTTATAAGCAGAATTGCATGATGTTTAAAGGACATGAAATAATTCAACAACTCCTTCCTCATAATATATGAACTCTGAAGACAGTGGAAATTTTGTAAATTAAGTTCATATGTAACATTAGACCTGTAACTAGTTCATGGCAAGTACTTGGAAATATTTATTAAATAAAAGGGTAGACAAATTTGTTCATGAAAAATTTTCACATGATCTAGAGACAGTAGGGAGGGAAAAGCAAAGACGTGTTCATTCTTGTTCAAGGATTATTTTTCTTTTGGTTGTAACCCTCACAAGGAAGGCTATTACTACCATGAGAATAATTAACTTCATAAGGCAATCTTTTTATGAAAGATAAAAGAATTTGTCTATGTTCATCTGCATCAATGAATGGGTATAACTTATAGGGTATTAGTAAGCAGTTAATACCTACCATGCTGGACATTATGGAAAACACATGCCAAATAAAAGATATTTAATCCACTAACTTAATCAACACTTAATATCTTGTGTAATTTTTAATATTTAGGATACTAGTACAAAGACAGGAATCAGAAGCATATTTCAAGAAGAGCTTGCTTAATGAATTATATTTACAAAAAAAATGACTAGTACCAGGTCAGATGAATCATGTACATCAAATAATTTAGAAACTTAACTTTCTCAATTTATATAAATATATCCTCCAAGATAGCATACATTCTTAAAAAATAAATCTATCCATCCAACCAATCTCATTTCATTCTAAATTATAGCTTACTTTTACATAAAGTCATAAAAATTGCATTCTTCCAATTTCTGTTGGTAATCAACTGTGACATTAAATGGCATAAATCTTTGTTCAATTCATTTCCTGCTTCTTCAAAGAAAATGAAAATAAAATACATCTAAATATGGTGATTATAGTAACCATATAAGATTCTAACTTTTGTTGCTAAGTTTTTTAAAGTTTCTGTTTGGCTTTAAACTTCTTTGCCATTTCTCTATAGCAATAAAAGTAAACTTGCTTTAGTCTTAAACTAAGGATGACAGTTTGAAACTTGAACATTTTTATTATTTCAGAACAATTGGAAATGCATCACTCAAACATATTCCTCTGTCTTCTAGCTCACATATCAGATAATGTTATAAAAAATTACAGCCTAATATCAGCAGACCTGTGTAGCCAGAGCATAAGAGCCTAAGCCAGTGACTCTCCTGTGTCTATCCTATAGGGAGCATTTCAATGAAAGTTTTTCTTATCCATGAAAATTGAATGATACTGTAATTCCTACCCCTTGGAAGACATTACCTATATACCTGTGCCTTTTTTTGGTGGAATATTTTTTAATGTGAGAACCTTTAAAAGTATTAATTTGGAGATAGATTTTTATGAAAAACATTTCAAACACAAAAAGTAGGTAAAAGTACAGTTAAATCCATAACTCCTATATCAAAAGTTCAACAATTATCAAAACTTTTTCTTCTATTCTTAGCTATTAGAATTTTTCACTAAACTTTTAAAAGAAATTTCAAAATGTTTATAATTTCACTCCTGCCTACTTCAATTAAAATTTCTTTAAAATGAGTATTGTATTACCAAGCAGGTGCTCACATTAATGATATTGATTCCTAATTTACGCCTTCTAGCTTGGAAATGCTTGCTGAGACAACAGATTGCCTGCAGCTAAATGCTCATTTCAACTTCACCTGAGATACTGTTTTGTGTCTCATTTTTCTAAGTATTAAGGAAGAGGTTGCAATGAGGAAGAAATTAAACAAGTTTTCAGAAACAAATTTACTCTTGTTATTCAAAAGCTTAAATTTAAACTTTTAAAGAACCTCACTGCCCCACTTAGCCCACTGCCCCACTTAGTTTATTTGTCAGGAACATCACAGGAGGAAAGCCTAGTGAGTCCACTCTGAGCTTACAGCAAAGTGCACTAAGCCATAACCCTAACCCTAAGAAAAAATTGGAATAGAACGGTCCTGGTTTTACTCCATCCTGAAACTTATCTCACAAATTTTATGGGAGCAGTATTTGTGCTTTTATTTTCTCAGTCTTTTAAAAGACAATTATTTGCATTTTTGTCCCATCTCTTTGTACTGAAGATTTAAACTCCCAAACCCACTTACAAACACATTCCCCATGCCATCTCCTCCTTCTTTTTCTATTTCCTTTTCCCAGATGTCCTTGCAATAGACCCCACCAAAAGACTGCCTTTTCTCATCTCACCTCAAACCCTTAAGTGATCATTGGCCACGCCCCTCAGCAGTCAATAGTCACATTGTTTTTCAATTTGATCATTTTTACTCAATATCTTCTAAATTTCAATGTATGTTAATTCATTATATTACACAAATAATTAACTGAAAAATTAGATATTATTATGATGGTTCTAAACTTTATTAGACTATCAACTACTCTTGTGCATATCAAATTTACAACAAAATATTGATGTTAATTAAATTCAAAATACCATGACCAGAAAGAAAAATTATAAAATACTTTGGTAGTAGAAAAATATCAATTTCTTATAAAAAGTAATGATGGTATGATTTTACCAACAAGTACATTAATCTGTTCTTTACATTTAGTGAGAATAAGACTACCTGACATAACAGTAGGGAGAACTTTAATGAACCCCAATACTCTTACTAAAATATTGATTCTATTCATTTAAATCTCAATTATCACATTTCTCATTAAATTATTGATAGTGTTCTTGATTTTAATTTCCTTTCTTTGGATTGTAATCTAGAGTCTAGTTCACTGCTGGGAAATTTTATTGGGCTTACCCACAGTAAATCTGTGTGGCAAGTGAATTCAACATGCACTTCAAATGAGGAAAAGAAAAATTAACCTCAAGAAAATTGACCTGCATCCTTCAATTGACACTGGAACAACCACCAAGCATTTTAAAAATCAACTTTAGAACTATTTATCCTCTAAGAAACCTAGAAAGAAAATTCTCTTTACATTTAAAGGGGAGGGAAAAAGCCAGCTCCAAGGAAACATACAGATTAAAAGCTTCTTATCAATAAAAAGGATCTAATTACAATTGTCAAGATAATTTTTTATGTAGCACCTCAACACTCAAGAGAGAATACCATCTGGGCTGACTTCAGTTAGATGGTGAAGGTAACCTAGCAGAATGTCAGCAATAAAAACTGCTTTCTTAAATCTTCCTGATTAAACACCCTAGCATGAATTAACTAAGAATTATTAGAGAAGCCTTTAAAGTTCATTTGTTAACCCTTAAAAGCCTAGTCCTGATGCAAGCAAATTATTTAAAGTCTATCTGAAATGTGAATTGTCCTTAAAGGAACTATAATTTTCTGTCTTCATCATTGATATACTTAAATAAGAATTATTCAACTATGTGATGACTCAGAATATGTGACATTTTAGTTTCTTTTTTTTTAAGTTCTTGCATTTTCTAGTGAATTGAAATCTGCTGGACTGTATTAAAGAAGTCAAATACATCTGCCTTACTTACAAGAAAAGGTGGTAGAATAAATTATTGTCCTTGACAAGCCTTTCTGTAGTACAAATAATATACTTTTACCACATGGACCTCACTAATTTTATCACCACTTTTTTTTAAAAAGCAATTTTTATGTTATCTCATTTCTTTCTAGAATCAGAGCTTGATTGGGTAGTATGCCAATGACACTTTCTAAAAATCAGTCTGGGATCATAATAAGATTTTTAAATGCATATAAAATGCCTATAAGATATCCTTAGTATAAAATTCTAATTTTCTTCATGTTCGCTGAAAAGAGAGAGATGTCTCCTTCTCACATCCATTATTGAAAGTCCTACATTTCAAGTTTTCTCACTTTTATTTTCCTATCCAAAATGAAACAAAATAAAGTAGCCAAAACCAAAATTAAACAAACAACCCCCTCTCCAGTCCATTCTTTATTTTTTAATATGTAGCTTTTGAAAAGAGTAAACTGTTACAAAATTGAATTACTATTGTCTGAGCAGGCAGTAATTAAACTTGGCAATGTTCCTTCAGTTGTATTTATCAACAAAATAATCCAAACATAGTCTAAAAAATGATCTTCAGTGAGTGCATGAAGATCCTGGGGAGCAAGAATGTGGTGCAGACCAGCTTGGCTACAGGCAGATCCCAGATAGGGCCCCACCCCAATCCCATAGGGGGGGCACACCCACCAAGCCAAGGGTCCACCTGGAAAAGATATACACAGGCACACAAGCATCAGTCAGAGGCTTGTCCCTATACTCTCTCTGGCTGAGACCCTATCCAGAAGTTTTCTCAGACATCAGGAACTGGAGGGAAAAACCCCAAGCCCATGGCCCTCTAAGATAACGGGTACATAGAGGCCCCAAAAAGAGGAACAACGAGATAGCATCCCATGTGTTCAGGCCCCACCAGAAGCCTGCCCAGACAACAAGTGAGCTCAGGGATCCTTCAGAAGGCCTCCATTATGAACTCTGAAATTGGTGTAGTGGTGAGCAGCAGACAAAAGGCCTCTTGATGTCTTGCTTGAAGACCACTGGGTGAATGAAAAGCAGCCTCAACAAAGGCACAGCAGGCTGCATCTGTTGAAATGAAGACAAGGAAACAAGTCTCAAAACCAGACGTCCAGATCACCTAAGGCAACCCCAAAGGGAAATAATATGGAACAATCTGATACTCAACCACCTGGACTGCCTGAACTGGCAAGAAAAGAGGATCTAGAAAAAAGGAAATCAAAAGTAATTTCTCAGATAAGAGCAGAGATTGTGCTGATAGTGCAAGACATTATTAATAAATATAGAGTGGGAACATAAAAAAATAGAGGAGTTAAAGAACATGATGGAATTCCAACATAGGAAACAAATGGAATCCATAAAACAGATCCAAACATATTTCCAGGCGATTAAAACCTCCACTGAAAGTTTACACAGCACCATAAGCCAATGCAAAGATACAATTTCAGATACAGGAAATAGGATTGAAGTTAGTGGCCAGCAAAATAAAAATTTCTTTAAAATAATAAGAGAGAATGAGAAAACACCCCAGCAGCTATGAGATGATGCAAAGAATAATAAGACTGAAAAGAGTCAATAAAGAAACTGGAGAGAGTGCAGATGACATAAAAAATGTTCACAGAAGTAATGGCAGAAAACTTCCCAAGTAGGGGGAAACATACAGATAAATGAGGCATATAGGACTCCAACTAGCCATGATAAAAAAAAAAAATCTACACATGGGCATATGGTAGTTAAGATTCCAGAAACCAAACAGAACAACAAAATCCTGCAATCAGTTAGAGAAAAGAAACAAATTACATATGAAGCAAAGCCTATCAGAATCACAGCAGACTTCTAAACACCAATCCTCAAGGAAAGAAGAGTTTGGAATGATGTATTTGAAGCCCTAAAAGAAATCATACTCAAACCCAGACTGATGTACCCTGCAAAACTAGCTTTCAAAATTGATGGATAAATAAAATGCTTTCATGACAAATAGAACCTGAGGAACTTCATGAATACCAAACCAGCACTCCAAAAAAGTTTCAACAATATCCTAGAAAAAGACAATGAGACTCACAACCCCAGGAAACCCAGCAGAATGAATCCATCAGACATGAAAACAAATTAAATGCAAAGGGGCAGAATCCAATCCAAAGAAAAAGTCAGGACAAGGATAAGTCAATACATATCATCTATAACCATCAATGTTAATGGTCTCAATCCACCAATCAAAAGAAATAGACCAGCAGAATGAGTGAAGAAGCAAGAGTCAACAATATGCTGCATACAAGAAATACACTTAATTCAAAAAGAAACTCAGAGACTGAAAATTAAAGGGTGAAAAACAGTACTCCATGTGACAAGGACCCCCCCGAAAAAAAAGCAGGAGTAGCTATCCTCTTTACAGATCAAGTGGATTTCAAACCAATACTGATTAAGAGGCAAAAATGATTACTACATCCTTGTAAAGGGAACAACCCAAGAGGAAGAGAGGACAATCATAAATATATATGCACCAAACATTAGTGCACTCAACTGTATAAAACAAATACTAATGAACATGAAAAATTAAATAAGCATTAAGACAGTAGGAGTGGGGGACCTCAATACCCCACTGTCACAAGTGGATAGATCAGCTGGACAGAAAATAAACAATGAAATACAAAAACTCAATCAAACTCTTGAACAAATGAACTTAACAGATATTTACAGAATGTTCCACCCCACAAAATCTGAAAACACACTCTTTTCAGCTTCACATTGTTCTCCAAAACAGATCACATACTAGTTCACAGAACAATTCAAAGTAAATATAAAGGAATTGAAGTGATCCCCTGTATATTATCAGACCATAGTTGGATGAAATTGGAGATCAATAGCAAAAGAAACTGAAAAAATTTCATAAATACATGGAATTTGAACAACACACTTCTGAATAACCAATAGGTGACAGAGGAGATTAAAGAAGAACTCAGTTCCTACAATTAAATGACAATGACAATAAAATAGATAGGAAACTATGGGAAACAATGAAAACAGTTTTATGAGGGAAATTCATAGCAATGAATATGCAAATGAGGAAAACAGAGCAAGTGAAATTAAACAACCTGATTGTGAACCTCAAGCTTCTAGTGAAAGAGCAGGACAAACCCAAAGATCATACAATAGAGAAAATTATAAAAACCAAAGCAGAAATCAATGTAATGGAGACTAAGAGAACAATACAAAAAATCAGTGAAGTCAAGAGTTGGTTCTTTGAAAGAATAAACAGAATTGACAAACTGTTAGCCAACCTTAACAATCAAGGAAAGAAAAGGCTTATGCTGCGCAATTAGGAATGAAAAGGATGGAATTACAACAGACACAGCAGAAATTCAGAAAATCATGAAAACATACTTCGAGAACCTTTATGTTAGTAAGATGGAAAATACAGAACAAATAGATTCCTAGATTCCTATGAATTACCAAAGTTGAACAAAGATCACTTAAAAATTCTAACTGACCCAATATCAATGAAATTTAAAACATAATTAAAGACTTATCAACTTAGACAATCCGGAGCCATGATAGCTTCTCTGCTGAATTCAACAAGACATTTAGAGAAAATTCCTAGCCCCTCCTATTTAAACTTTTCAATGAAATTGGAAGGGAATCAATATTCCCCAATTCATTCCTGGAAGCAAGCATCACCTTGATCCTCAAAGCAAGAAAGACCCAACCAAAAAAGAAAACCATAAGTTAATCTCACTAATGAACATAGATGCAAAACTCCTTAATAAGATACTGGCAAATAGAATGCAGATGATTATCAAGAATATAATACACCCTGACCAAGAGGGATTCATCCCAGGTTTTCAGGGATGGCTCAGCATATACAAATCAATAAATGTAATGCACTATATTAATACAGCCAAGGGCAAAAATCATATGATCATCACAATAGATGCAGAAAAGGCATTAGACAAAATCCAACATGCATTCATGACAAAATAACCTTACAGAAAATTGTAATAGATGATCTCCATCTCAATCTGATAGAAGCCATCTATGAAAAATCAAGAGCCAATATCATAATGAATGGTCAAAAATTGAAATCCTTCACACTAAAATCAGGAATAGACTAGGATGTCCACTATCACTGCTCCTGTACCATATAGTTTTGGAAAAATTAGCCACAATAATTAGACAAGAGAAAAAAATAAAAGGAATAAAGATAGGAAATAAAAAGGTCAAATTGTCATTATTTACAGATGCCATGATACTCCATACAGAAGACCCAAAAAACTCCACCAAAACTGTTCTAATTAAGCAAAGTATCTGGATAAAAGATTAAAATGCAAAAATCAATAACTTTTCTGTGCATGAAAAGCAGACTCATTGTGAGAGAAATGGGTAAAACAATTCCTTTCACAAATGCATACAAAAAAATTGAAATATCTAGGAATTAAACTAAGAAAAGAAGTCAAAAACCTCTACTTTGGAAACTATAGCACTCTGAAAATACAGTTTGAAAAGGATAATGGAAACACTTTCCTTGCTCCTGGGTAGGAAGAATCAACAAAATGAAAATGGTCATGCTTCCAAAACTGCTAGATAGATTCAATGCAATCCCAATGGAAATAATTAACAGACCTTCAGAAAACCATCCAAAAATTCATTTGGAAAAAGAAGAGACCAACAGCAGCAAAAACAATTCTACAAAATAAAGACAAGGTAGGAAGTATCACAATCCCCAACTTGAAATTCTACTACAAAGCTATTGTGATAAAAACCGCATGGTAAGGGCAAAGAAACAGACCTGAGGACCAGTGAAACTGACTAGAAGATGCAGAAACAACTCCATACACACTCTGCCACCTCATCTTTGACAAAGGAGACAAATGCCCTCACTAGAGGAAAGACATCCTCTTTAATAAATCGTGCTGGAAAAAAAAAATGTGTTTCAACTTGCCAGAGATTAAAACAAGACCTAAATCTTTCACTATGTACTAAACTGAAATTGAAATGGATTAAAGTTATAAAAGATAAAACTGAAACACTAAATTGGCTGGAAGAGAGGTAAGATAGAACTCTTAAAGACACTGGTGTAGGCAAAGATTTTATGAACAGAACCTCAGTTTTACGTGAACTAGCACAATCAACAAGTGGGATCTCTTCTTATTAAAATGTATTGCATAGCAAAAGAAACCACCAACAATGAGAAGAGACAACCCACAACGTTGGAAAACTTTTCACTAGCTGTTCCTTAGGCAAAGGTCTATTATCTAGATATATAGAGAACTTTAAATAATCAGACCTCCCAAATTTAAAGACCCAATCCAAAAATGGGCATCTGGAATGAACAGACATTTCTCAGACCAAGAAGTAGAGACAGCAAATAAACATATGAAAAAATGTTCAATATCACTGGCCATTTGAGAGATGCAAATGCACACAATGCTGAGATTCAACCTCACCCCAGAAAGAATGGTGCTATCGTGAAATCAGTCAGTGACAAACGCTGAAGGGGCTTTAGGGAAAGACGAACACTCTCCAGTATTGCTGGGAGTGTAGACTGCTGCAACCACTGTGGAAATTGGTATGGAGATACCTCAAGGAACTAGGATTGGAGGTCCTATGTGATTCTGTTATACCCCTGCTGGGCAGCTCCCCCAAAGAATAAAAGAATCATATCACAGTGACATATGCACACCCATGTTCATCAAAGTATAATTTTAAATAGGTAAAACGTGGAAGCAGCTCAATTGCCTATAATTGGGAGACTGGATAGAGAAAATGTGTGTGTTTTTTTTTTTAATAAAAGAGTACTACTCATTCATAAATAATGAGAAACTAGAGACATTTATAGCTACATAGATGCACATTGAGGTGATACTCTTAAGTGTAATAAATAGTACAGTACAGACATGCATAAACACCAAATGTTTTCTCTAGTGTGAGAAACTGAAAGTGTAAATAATACTAAAAGGTATAGTAGATAATGTGAAATAGGCAGAAAAGGGGCAAAGGGGAAGGGGAAATGGGAAGGCTAGGAGAAAGGAAAGAAGGGAATGAATTAATGTGAGAAAATCATAAAAATGGAAACAAAGTCTTTGTAGATAGGGGAGAGAGGGAAGGGTAGAAGGGAGGGCAAGGGGATGGAGAAAAATAAGACTGAAGATGGATTATGTAAAGGTACAAATTTAAACAATGTCATTACACTATATACCTTAAATCTATCAATAAATTAATTTCAAAATGATCTTCATACAAATCATGTATTACTTTTCATATACTGCAGTGTACCTGTCTGTTTTGCTTCCTTTATCCTTATTTACTTTTTCATTTTCTTCTTCTTTCTTTCTTTATTTTTGCTTTTAGATTAACTTGCAGTATGCCTTGGATTAATCGTACTCTGTAGCACGTGAAAAAATCTTTTCAATATTATGCACTTAAAAAACAAAACAAAATTCAATATAATCCGTGTCCATAAACTGCCAAAGCCCTGTCCTTTACCATGTACACCAAGGGCTGGGACGTAGGGCATCCATCCTCTTTGAAATCCTGCCCTGCCATGTTTGCTTTGCATCTTCCTACTGTAATAGTGCAGCGCTCCTGCTTGTGCGATTTGCTTTGTCTTTGCTGTGCTACTTTGACTTAGATAATTACTTTGCTTAGATAATTACTTGTCCTGCACACATCAACAACTGGTATGTATGAATCACCAAAAGGACTCATTCCTCTCTGGAGACGACCAAATAAATTGAACTTGATACTGTAACAGGCTCACTTTAGGATCACTTTTCCTACCATCTGACTCCCATAACTTGATCTACCCTACTACAGAAAGAACTTCCAAGCACATTTCTGAACTGTTAAACATTTAAATTAAAATTTCCAGATAACTAAATGATTTTCCAATTTTAATTTGTCTACTGATTACAGCCTGGTTGCTAGAAAAAAACTGAATTGTGTAAACTTTCATCCACCATTAATCCCAAAGTACTGACTACAATTGTGTATCACCTATTGGAGTGGTAAGAATATCTATGCTTTCATGGTTCTTCAAAGAGTAACACAGGCAAAATGTACACAAAATTTTAATATGATAATTTTTGAATAGCATTCAATACTATGAAAAATATAAAGAACAAAACAATGAAAGGTGAAGGGAAAGAAGTTTTAAATATTAGCTGTCTAAAAAGGCCCGACTGTGGAGAAAACATGAACTAGGAGATGAGCTGGGAGTTTCGTAAAGAAGAGCAGGGCAAATGCAACATTCCTGAGGGAAGAGCCAAAAAGTTAGATCACATATTTTGTGAAAAAGTTATTCTTCAAAATTGAGAAGGTGATATTAAACTAAGTAATTTGACAAAACATAATTCTAGAAAAGAACAAAAGATTGCATTAATATTTAACATCATTAAGGATGCTAAATATTAAAGTCTAATAAGAGGAAAGAAATTTGAAAATGCATACACTCAATCAGAATAATTATTGTTTCCCAGGCGGTGTTCAGATTTCTGAAAGGCCCTTTGAAGAACATTTTGCTGCTATTGTTGTTATTGGTTCTTACTTTAGATTTTCTTCCTTTTTACTTCTATTTACTTCTGCACAGTTACTCTGAAATATAATATAAGGCTTCCATTTAAATAAATCTATAGTAAACTTTGTATACACAATGAAAAACATGAAAAAAGACAAGACACCTGATTCAACCTGGATAAGGCTTCTGGCCTTACTAGGGCTGATTAAACAGAATTTCAGGGAGCAATAATAAAAGCTTGACCTGTCTTTTCTACATTACATCATTTCAAGCACACTTATTGTTTTGAAGTAAGTCTTACCAACATTTGTATGTACACATTGCTATTTACAAGAACATTGCTTCCAATTTTCAAGAATAAAAGATAAGAATATGTGCTTTCATCAGTTATAGTATAATGTGAGCTCACAATACTGATTTAAAATGAGGACTTGTTTTCATTTAACCGGTATGTTTTTGCTATCACAGTTTGCAACCATTTAAATTTCTCTGACTCTTCTACAACCTTCTTCTGTCTTACTTGTGGAATTCAAAACTAGGATCCATAGTGTAGTAAAATTTTTCCTACCATTACTTGTTGTGTAAGAAATGCTTTAAAAAGCCCATGTGTTGATTGCTTTTTTAAGAAATCATAGGAAAATTTTCCATGCTATAGTAAGAGATTTTGTAACAAATTCTGATAAACTTTAATAAGTAAATAAAAACTAAAATTTAATAACTAAATAAAAACTTTAACAGGTAAATCAGAAACTGAATCTAGTTGTGGAGAATGCTTTCACATATAGATTTACTAGCATTCATTTTGTCAGAACACTTTGATAGTTACAACTTATAAAAGGCAATGGTATTATACAAAAACCTCCTAGTTGGACCTTGTTGTTTAAGTTATTACATTTTCCACATAAATTAATTTCTCTTATTTTACTTTACCTGGGTTTATAGCCATGGAGTTATACACGGGTTAAAAAACAAAATATCAATGTATATAACTTGGTAGTTAAAATAATATCCACTTTATAGAATGTTTTATTTTTCCATTTATGCAAAGAAAAAAAATGAGGATAGAGAAAAACAGAGATGAGAGCTTTCTGTCTGAGTCATTATCCTTAATGCTGGAACAAACTCCCAATTAAAGGAGGAAAGTTTTATTGGGGCCCGTAATAGAGATTCCAATTCATAGTCAGCCAGCTGTAAAGCAGAAGAAACACTTGGTGGAAAGGTCTGGCGGAGGAAGACCCCCTTTCCAGGGCAGTCAGGAAGCAGCGTGAGAAGGGAGGAGTCAGGGAAGATGATGCAGCCCTCGAGGTCACACCCTCGGTGACGCCCTCTCGTGAGCAGGTCCCACCTCCACCTCCACTGAGGAGTACAGTGCCCCCATGATCCAACCACCTTCCAGAAGCCCCTAACCCCATGCATGTGAGTAGTTTGGAGAACATTCTAGAGCTATGCTGTACAATTTCCTAGAAAGTATAAAAAGTTAAAAGTGGTAGAGACAAAACACACACACACACATATATATAATTTATATATGTGCATGAAAATATAAATAATATACAATAAATATATATGCACACTTGTACACTCATACAACTGTGTGACAAGTGGCCTCATAAAACCATTTTCATTTCTGTGCTTTGTAAGTTACAATTTTTTATTTTTCTTTTACTGTGTCTATACAATCATCTTGGGTATTACCTATTCATACAGAGTTTAGGACACATTTTCAACAGGAAATATGCTTCTAGGAGGCAGATATTTGGATGCTTTCCACTGGCGGCCCTGCCTATTAGGCTCTGAGTTGGCAGCGCTGTGCATGGACGTTGCTGCTGAGGATAACCGGCCTTCACTAATCTAGCTGTTTCTTACATTTTATACTGTAAATGCATCCTGTTGATAAAAGTCTTTGTACTGTTCTGGCTTCTCTGCATGTCCTGGGAACATATTAGCTCTAGTTAACTTATAGTATGCAATAATAACCTAAGGAAAAGACAATTTGTAAGAAATTATGACAGTCTCTGCAGGGATTTTCACAACTTGTGTGAGAGAGAAGAAAAAGCCCAAACCTGCTCATTTCTTAGGAGTTTTTTCTCTTGCATGTTCTTACTCTATCTTCTTCAACACCTGAATTTCGTACTGTTACAAAGCACATAGCCTATATTTATCATATTAAATGGAAATGTATGATACAAATATTGAAATACTATTTTACTAATGGATAATTTCATTGTAAAAAACTTTCCTTTAATTTTATTTAGAATTATCTCTAGAATTTTTGAAAATATTATCTACAAGAATTTTCACTGTTTGAGTCCACTACTGTAATGGACTTTTTATTTATTTGTACAATTGAAATAAAAAGAAACTCTGTTTCACTAGCCATTGATTCAAATTCAACATATTTTAAGTTTTTTTTTTTTAGGTTTGCTTGCTTTATGAAACATTCTGATTTGAAATTATCTTGTGCAATATCAGAGAGATAATAGTTTACTAAAATAAGAGGTAAGAATTTTCACCAAACTTAATGGAATGCCTCTATCTTTTCTAGGAGTAGCTGTCTTCTAGGGCCATAGGTCTTTCAAATTCTAGGTGTCTTTGAATCAACTGCAGATTTTAGTTAAAAACTTATTCTGATTGAGGGGTGGTTGAGTCCTGAGCATTTGCATTTCTAGAAGCTTTCAACAACTCCCTGCCTTACAACTTCAAAAAACTTGGGACCTTCTTGAGCAAGAAGTTACCTGGGTTCTGAGAGGTCACGAACTGAAAGCAAATCACTTTGACTATGAAAATATTGTAGTCTAATTTTCTAGCTCCTCTTTTATTAACACCTTTTTAAGCTGCTGGGATTTATTTGGAGCTAGCAACACTCCTTAAAAAAAAAAAAAGCTACTCTCTGATAAATGATACCTGAAAGAAGTGATGAAACTAAAGTGGTTTAATGGCTGTAAGTTTCTAAACACAGGAAGTAGTCTACAGTAAACTCTTCATCTTTATGATTAAAATGTTCTCTGTGCTACAATTATCCATAAATTTGTCAAATGCAAACAAAGAATTTGTGTCAATATTTTTCATGTATTTATGATGCAGTAAATTATTTTTCATGTATTTATGATGCAGTAAACTATTTTTTTCCATTAAGTTTATCAGTACTTTTTAGGTATACAGTACAGTTACATTCATCATTAGGATCTTGTACCTTACATGATATGTCTTGGTTCTTATTTTTTCCCCATTCCCCTGCCCTCCCTTCACCCTCTGCACCCATCCCTATTTACAGACTTTGTTTCAATTTTTTTCCATGTCTCATATTTTTTTCTTCTCCCTTTTCCCTTCCCCTACTCCTTCAACTTCCCCTACTCCTAGTATTTTTAAAAACAAAAAATAGACAATATTTACACATCTAACTAATTGAAAATCAGTCTGCACTGCTCTTCCAATCAAGTAGAAATGATATTTGACTTATTTTCAAGATTACAAACTCTTGTCTCTCTAAAACCATATTTATCTTTCCAGATCCAGAATTGTTTTAGTGCGTTCGACCTCCAAAATATTTCTAAAAATAAGCCTTTTTTCAGGGAGTAGAGAAATAGAAAACTGAGCAGTTTATATGATACACTGCTCTCTCTCTCTCTCTCTCTCTCTCTCTCCCAAAACCTTTGTTCATTTTAATTGTACTTTTCAAATAAATCTTCAACATTTTGAGAGATGGATAATTTTGAAAGTCCCTGGAATTTCCTTTTAAGAAAATCATATCAAATCTATGAAGATCAAGAGATCCTCAAATTTGAAATTATTTTGTAGTGAGGAAATAGTAGGAACATCTTGCAAAGGCCTTTTAAAAATATGTGATTGTTGAACAGATTTAAAAATTTTAAAAATCTCCATCTTCATGTCAAGATCTTTATATACCACATAAATTCTGCAGAAATAATTAGATTTTGCATTTTCATAAATAAAGCAGTTAAACTGAATATCATGCTCAAACTACATTTAGTTGTATCTAATTGGAGTAATGATCAACTATTATTTAAAACTAGAATCTTTCTATTAGATTAATAAGTTTATTTTTCCAAGCAAATAATATTATGAGATTTGATGCAAGTCAATATTATTTATTTAAATGAAGCCCAAAACAATTTATTTTCTTAAAATAATTTTAAATATCTTCTGATTTACTTGAAAATTTATGATAAATGTATTTGCAAATCAGTAACAGAAAATAACAACAGTTATATGTGTTGTATTTAATTCTCAAAATACCAGCTGAGTTTTGATGTATTATATCTCCATCTTGATTAAAGGACAAATTATTAGTAAGTGCTTTTCAACTCTGGGGCTTCTCTGTGGTACCAACAGTTAGGATTTCCAATCTGATTGTTATAATTATCAATTAAAAACATCAATATATCTCATTTGCCATTCCTTTTACCCTGTCTTAACATGTGAGGGTATAATGCTAAATTTGTTAAACTTGCAAAGTTTCTTTAACCAAAGATTCTAAAAATATATAATCTTTATTTTTTATTCAATCATTTTTATCGGTAAATGTTCATAGTATGTTATAATAGCAGCCATTGTAAGAGGTTGGTGCATGTATGTGACATTTCTCAATTTCTGTTTTTAATCCCTCCACTCCACTTTCTCTCATATTTTTAAAATTACATATTTGTAGTAAATGATGATTACATTTCTCATAGGAGCTTGTGCCTATACACAGTACTTCACACTTTAAAATCTGTAATTTTTCTAAGCTAGTTTTTTCATGGTATGTGAGATACATATAGTTTTACAACACATTGGAATTTGAAAGAACAAGAACATAAGGTAAATAATGAGACAGATCACTTTCTTTAGTACAAATCTTTCTTTTGAATAAAGATCATTAATTTCACATTTTAAAATAAAAGATAATTATAAACAAGAAATATGCAAAATGAGCACACTTTCTTTAAAGCATTAACTATCTCAGAGAAATGAAAAAATAATTTTCTAGTTTTCTCACAAAAATAGATAAGATATGTAAATGATAACATACAATTGCAAATCATAATTATGGAATGCTTTTGTATTTTGACTGCCATTTTACTTTTTGAAATCATTATTTTTTATTCTTTTATTTCAAAATGAACTGTCACTGGGCTTAGTTGTATTTGCCAGTAATACTAGGACTCTAGGAAATTGAGGCAGAAGGATCACAACTTGGAGCACAATGTAGTGAGACCCTGTATTTAAAAAAAAAAAAAAAAAAAGAATTTTAAAAAGAGCAGGAAATACAGCTTAGTGCAAAGGCCTTGGATTCAAGTACCACAAAAGAAAAAGAATTGTCCTGCCAGCACAACTACAAAAACAGAGAATATTTATGTATGTTTGAAAACAGTATGCATGAAAAAAAGTACTTCACTGACTTGGTAAGATTCTTCTAGAATTTTAAATTATAAACAAAAATTGAGAAATGCTTCCCTTTAAAATATTGAAACTAGTCAGGCAATCCACATTACTAATTTTAGATGTTTAAGGAATATAATTTTGAGCAAATATAATTTCATATATATTTTTTTCCTCATTGAGTTTATTGGTACATTTTAGGTATACAGTACAGTTACATTCATCATTGGGATCTTGTACCTTCACGTGACAGGTCTTGGTTCACATTTTTTCCCCTTGTCCCTGCCCTCCCTTCACCCCCTCTTCCCCTCCCCATTCACAAACACTGTATTTCCATATTTTCTTTTACTCGTATTTTTTTATTTTCCCTTATTCCCTTTCCCCCACTCTTCCCACTTTCCCTACACCTTTAGCCCTCTTCTTCCTATTTCACATTGTCAATTATCTCATTAGGATCTTATTTACTATTATAGTTTTTCACACCAGAGAAACTGTTCGGTATTTACACGTGTGACTTATGTATTTCACTTAAGAGTATATCCTCAATATGCATCCATTTTCCTATGAATGACTCTAACTTCTTATTCTTTATGGTTGAGTAGTATTCCATTTTATAGAAAAACCACATCTTCTTTATCCAATTTCCAACTGATGGGCAAATGGGCTGTTTCCAAAATTTAGCTATTACAAACCATGCCGTTATAAACATGGGTGTGCATATAATTTTATATTTTAACATCCTTCAAAATCAATATCAAAGATCTCATAGAACTAATATAGAATTCAACTAAAATTAAATAGCTGTCTTCTCTCCATTTCTACTTTGACATATGAAATAAATGGATGAACTGGTTATGTCGCTGTCATAAATTTGTTTAATATAGTTGCTGCTATTATGTAGATGTTTATGCCTAAAATAAGTGGTTGAAACTGCTCCTTCTCATGCAGTTGCTTACAGTAGCCCAATTGTTTCTTATCTCACTGACTCAAAACCCAAAAACTCTCCACTGGTATTGACCAGGATAAACTTCATGGTTAACACTGCAGTCAGACAAATATGATCTCTCCTTCAGTAGTGCTGTCTTTAAACTAGCCAATCATCAACAGCTGTGGGGAACCCTAGATATAAAAGCCTGAATAGCTTAACAAAGACATAGTTCATTTTTTTTCTCTCATATCCTTCCTCTTAACTGAACTCTGTCACCACAGGACTTCCCATCAGCCTCCCATGAGTAACCTATCAGTATCAACCTCCATCTGTACTCTATTAATACCCTTGTTCTCTGAGATCTGTTAGCAAAAAATTTCTTCACCTTCATGCATTTTGATTTCAATTCCTTATCTTCATCATGTGGCATATGACACACATACACTTGACTTTCTTCCTGGTAAGGTCCTGGTAAAACTGAATATTCTTATCAGAACTCTCAAGACCAAGTTACGAAGAAATAGTAACAAGTTAAAACTAAAAAGTTACTCTATTTAGTTAGTCAACACATGCTTGCCATCTACAGAATAAAATCAGTAATATAGAGTATTTTTATACTAAAACATTAGTATTTTACAATAAATTGCTGTTTTCTTCTTCAGTCTAGTTTTCTTCCTTTTCCAAACTATTTTAATTAGTCTTTAAAATTTATCTTCCAAGCCAGAATAAAAAATCTAGGAGCAGCCTAAATAACAAAAAATTTTGTGCTTTAAGTTTGAATTTGATTTCATGACAATAGTCAAATATAATGAAGATAATACTAACCTCAAGCAGACTATTCTCATTGATTTCTAAAAATAATGGATAGCTGAAAAGATTGAGAATTATGTCAAGATAGCTCACAAATTAGACCTGACAACACTTCTGGTGAGTATTAAAACATTCTATCAGTGGCAGCATTGTGGAAATTTTGTTGCCTCCTAAAGGCCTTATTTGAGAGGATATCCCTCACAATGGTCTCAATGTTCTAGATATTGCTTTTAAGAAAGTAAGAAATGGCTTTTAAGAAAGTGGTATCACTTAAAATCTCATGAAGCATGTAAATATAGAATAATGAACATTTTAATATTCATATAGTTAGGAAATATTGAAAACAGACAAAGTATAATGGCCAATAGAGATACACAATGATCACAGTATTTCTATTTATTTATTATTATTATCTCTTTAAAAAGCACTAAAGAACAAAATAACAATAAATCTTCATGGGCTTTGTAGCTTTGGTTAACATAAGGAAGATAAATTAAATGGCTAATCAACTGTTTAAAAACAGAAAAACTCTAAATGCCAGTGTAAGCCCTCATATGGCTCCACCCAAACCTGATGCTGCCAGATGTCTTTGTTCCATCAAGGGCAGCTCAAACCAAGGTAAATAAGGAAATAACTAAATAAGAGGAAGGCAAAGATGAGGCAGTAAATGGATCCAGCATTGATCAGAAACTGCCACAAAATTAGTGTTAACCACAAGCCTGAAAATATTGAAACTGTACCATACAGGTTATAAAATTTATACCACAGCGAATAAATATAAAGTATACTCTCTTGAAAGAGGCCAGCTGAGGTTTAAATAGAATGGCACAATGTTAAAGAGCCAAGTGGAATTTAAATGCGCACGTTCTATGTGAGACAGACAAAAGTGAAGGGAGACACACCTTTGAGAGTTAGGTTACTGAAAGTAACAAGAAAAATTGCTCAGTCCTGAAAAACACAAGAAATCCATAAAATCAGAAAGCTCTCATTCACACCTTCACCCAAACAAACAGAAAGTACCTTGGTTTTCTATACCTACAGAAGAGGATATCATTAAGTAGACTCTTGTAAAATCTATCAAAATTTTTAAAAAGTGAGCAATAGGAAAAATATGCTCATATGTATTAATTGTAGGAATTCAGGAAATAGAATTTCACCAAATAATAAATCATTTCCCCACAAATATAGTATAAATCAATACTTTGAAGAAAACTAAATTTATTTAAACCAGCCTTTTATGGTGTGAAACCAAACACTCAAAAATCTACAAATACAAATAGACAAAAACTGAAAAGATCTGAACAGACTCAGCAATAACCTCTGAAATAAATAATAAATTAGGATCACCTAAGACTTCAATGATAATTTTATAATGGCCATTACATAAAAGAAGAAAACTAACCAAGAGAAAGAAAATGACAGAAAAAGTAAGAAAAATGATCAAAGAAAAAAGAATAGAAGTAGAAAGAAAAATAATATTGGAGGCAGTGAAACACAAGTATAATATTTACAATATCAGAGTTCCTGAAAAGATAAAATAAAGCAATAAACACAGCTATGATGTAAAATTAGAGCCTAAGAAAACTTTCTAAAGATTAATGAGCTAAATCTAACACTAAATAGGATCACTAGGAACTTTTAAAAATATTAACCCCAAATAATCAACTCTGCTAAGTATTACAGTAAAATTTTAAAATTTCAAAATTAAGGGATATATTTTGCAAGCCTCTAGGAAAACAGTTTAAATAATTAACAAAAGTGAAATTAGAATGGTGTTGTTTTTGAGTTTATGTGACTTCTTGCATTGGCTAGAGCATGTATAGGTGATCATTCCAAGTCTCATCTAAAGGGGAACAAAAAGGAACAGATTGCAAACCAGTGACTTCTTAAAGCCAGAAAAGAGTTCAAATGTCAGTACAAAGTGCCACACCTAAATAGACAAATTCAGAAAGACAGAGCCGAGGATCTACTTGGAGCAGAAGCTGACAGGGTCATAAATTACTGGGCCCACTCAAATAGTAATTTCACTGGGTCACCATAACATAAGCTTTTGCTGGCCACAACTTTAGAGGAATCACCAGAGTTGTTTTTTTTGGGGGGGGGATAAAAAAAAAAGAAAAACTCACTAGATTCTCATTGTGAAGACCTGAAAATGATCCTTTCTTGGCTCACCACCACACCACACCATCAAAAAACCCGGTAAAATAAAAGTGGATGACAGATAAGAAGAGCTGCAATGAGGAAGAGCTTTGAGAAATCTAAACTCAAGAGGCAAAAAACAAGGACATTGAGGTAATATTGAACCTCTGGCTTCTATAGCTACAGAAAACATTAAATATGGTCCAATTACTGGCCCGATAAACATAGCACTATTATTTTATCTACACATAAGTAGAAGGAAGATACCATTACCTGGTAATATAAAGACATTACTGTGCATTAATATTTATTGCAGTATTATAGTATAGAGTGCCTACAAATACTGACATGCTGATATCCATGACTATACCTAATATCCAGGGTTTCATTTTCTATTACCATTTACCAACACAAAGAACTTTGGCTTCTTTTTTAATTAATTAATTTTATTGATACATTTAAAGTATACAATATCAGCCTGGAGTGGTGGCGCATGCCTGTAACCCCAGCACTTGGGAGGCTGAGGCAGGAGGATCGCTGTGAGTTCGAGATCAACCTGGACTACATAGTGAGTTCCAGGTCAGTCTCAACTACATAGTGAGATCCTGTCTCAAAAAAACCAAAAAATTAAAAAATAAAAAAATAAAATATACAATATAACATTCTTCATTATAAATTTGCACCTTTAAATAATCCGTCTTGGTTCTTATTTTGTCCCCACTCCCCTGCCCTCCCTTCAACCTCCCTCCCCTCCCTATGTAGAAAGACTTTGCTCCCATTTTTTTCTTTTCCTCATGTAAATCCCATTCCCATCCTTCTTTTCCCTAACCCCTTCCCCTTTGTTCCTTTTCTTCCTATTTCAAATTATCTATTATACATTTTAGTTATTATTTACACTTTCAGTTTTTCATATTAGAGAAACTATTTTGTATTTACACATGTGTGTCCTATTTATTTCACTTAAGAGTATTGCCAGAATGTGCATCCATTTAGCTATAAATGTCTCTAATTTCTCACTCTTTATGGCTGACTAGTACTCCATTTTACACACACACACACACACAAACACACACACACACACACACACATACAATTTTCTTTATCCAGTCTTCTGTTGATAGGCAGTTGAATTCCTTCAAAGAGCACAGTATAGAAAGGTTTTAAAAAAATGACAATAACTTCATGTTAGAGAAACTGAGAAACAGGACCTCAGACACAGGAGCAAGTTTTTTGTCAGAGGATATGTTGTGTTTCTGTCTTTATTTCTATGATTTTCATCTCCAAAATAGTTAAGTCCATTATAAGTAAGGGGAAAATATCAAGAAAATTCCAATTGCTCCTATAAAGATACACTGATTTAAAATTGCATGATATTGGCAATAAATAGACTTGTAAATCAATGGAACAGAAAAAATGATACAGAAACAACCCTAGGCACACGCATTTCCACTATCTAACAAAGAGGTTAAATCCCTTCACTGGAGAAAAAAATAGCCTCTTAAAAAATGTTGCTGGAGAAACCAGCTATCCACATGTTGAATGTAGAATTTAGACTTATATCTCTCTCACCATATGCTAAACTAACATCAGAAGGGATCTAAGATCTCAAAATTAGAACAGAAACACTTAATCTGCTGGAAGATAGAATGGATAAAAGCTTTTGAAGATAGAGATGTAGGCATAGACTTTCTGAACAAAACCCTGGTTGCACAAGAAACAATACAAAGAACCAACAAATGGGATCACTTAAACTAAAAAACTTTTGCACAGCAAAGGAAACTGCTAATAAAGTGAAGAGATAACCTATAGAATTAGAAATAATTTTTGCCAGCTATTTCTCAGGTAAAGGACTAACATCTAGAAGAGTGATGGTAAAACTTTTAAACACCGAATGCCCAAACTGCAAGCCCAAACCCTTGTTTATTGCAAAGTGCTAAAACTGCAATGAAAACTGAACACTGAGGTTTTAGTTCTAATAAAAAACCACACATACATTAACATCTTCTGTCTTAAAAGAAAAATACAATAACAGAGCTTTCAATTTACATTTCATCGAAAGGTAAAGCTTACAGTTGGCATGCTTTTGCATAGTGAACGTGAACCTTGCTGTTGTGTGCATGCTGATAACTTCTCAAACCTTGGTCATACTTTGTTAGTTTGAAAGCAGCACACACAGCAATCAGGTCATCTGTTGGTCTGTGTCTTGTAACATATTTGATATAATTTAAAGCTGAAAACTGCTGCTCACAAGCTTAAATTGATCCAAACAAAGTAAGAGAAGCAATCTCAAGTCCTTTCATTGATTTAAAATCATTTGGTAGAGAATTCCAGACATTAAAAATTTCATTTTCAGAACCACAAATTGCACTGTCCTTTGTTGTTCCTTTGCACTTTATCTTCTCAAGTGTTGCATGCAACTCATAGAATTTATTTTTCCAGATAAAGCTTTTTTGACATTCCAATAGCTCTATTTCCAGATTTCCAAAGTCTAACCTGTGTAAGCAGGAAAGATCAAGTTCTTCAAATTTGGCTTTCTCTGGAAAAGTAGGAAAACACAACTGTAAACAAAAAAACTGTTATTAAAATTCTCCTCATCTGTTACAATGCTAGAAAATTCCTTGTATATTTCCTGATGGTTTGTAGAATTGTCTGCAAATGTAGACTTTTCTAAATGCATTTTTAAATTTGGAAAATACTTCAGCTGCCCACTTTCAAGATCTCTTTTTTAAATTTGCAGTTTTCTCTCAGATGCTTTGATATCATAAAACATTCTTTCTGCTGCTTTCCCTACACCTTGTAGCTTTTGTTCAAATATATTGAAATGCAGTGTAAAATGTTTAAACACATGAAGGTGTTAAGGCAGGCCATATCACAAAGGTGTGGATATCCCTGCCCTTTTTTATTTGCAAAGAGTCTAAACACATTCAAACTGGCTACAAATCTCTCTAGGACTCATCCGCTGCTCAGCTACTTAACAATATTTTATGTAAGTAAAACATTATACTGTTGCTGAACCTCATCAAGAACAATTTGAAGCTGTCACAAATTAAGAGCAAGAGTCATAACGTGATTTACCATTTTTGTAACATTTTTGAGGACATATAACTTTTTTCTGCTTTCCCTTATACAGAATTTCTTGATGTATAATACAGTGAAACTGAATGACTGGCTGTTTGCTTTCTTTAGCAAAGAACTGTATGAAATCAGATATTGCCCTCACCACACAAGGTGCTTTGTTCACTAGCAATTAAAACATTTTTTCTGATCTTACATCTTTTGACAAAAAAAAGCCTCCATTACAAATTCTAGATAGATATTTCTTGTGTCCGCCTAGGTAATGACCCGTTTCACCAGCTCTTCTCTCATAATGTCACCAATATTATAATACAAAATTACTTGCATCATTATTTATATCTGTGCTTTCATCTAAGAACATTTTGTAACAGGTTGCCTTTTGTAAGTTAGTGGTTAGCTGCTAACATTACATGCCATGTGCAGGACTCAATCCTTAGCATTATTTCTACTAAGTGGCATCTCAGAGATGCATTGCATAATTTTATCCTTGTTTGGGAAATTTTGAAAAATGGATTTATTCCCAGACAATAAAATCATTTTGATAAAATCTCCATTAGATAGTGATTTACTATGTTTTGCTATGCACAGTGAAATCTGAAAACTGGCAGATGTGTGATATTTGCTTTAGAAAAATAGTTGCAAAAACTAAGATACTTGGAATGATATTTCCTCAATTTCCCTTCAAGTAATTCCTTTCAGTTTCACCAAGTTCAGCGACACTTTCGTGGTTGGTATCAAAGTGGCATCTGACACTTAAAGTGAAACACTCAATATTTTCACTACATAGAATACACAATGTCTTCCATGTTTCAATGTCTTGAAACGACCTTCCACTATATGTTTTCAGTTTTGCTTATTTTGCTGTGGTCATTTTTTGTTCAAGACTTGGAGTCTACAAGAACACAAATTTTTTTAAAAACATGAAACACCCATTGAAGATCTATCCCTATAACAACAATAGCTAACACTATTATTTAACACTAAAAAATTGGCAATCCCCTAAATGCACAATCTATGGCACTGATTCTTAGCTAAGGGCTCCTTTTGAATGTGCTGACTATAGGTGCAAGGGGGCAATGTTTTAGTGACCACCAGCCTTTGGCCTGCTCTAAAAACGGTATCTGAGTGCATTTCCTATCTTCTGGAGGATTTGCTAAAAATCGTAGCCAGTCCAATAAAATATATATGTCCTTGCATATGTTTTCATGAAGTATTCACAAACAGCATGTTGCAGATTCAAATATGCCAGGGGACAGTGTAATATTAATAAAATATTTCTTCAATTAGAAAATTTCTTTCTTTTCTTTTCTTTTTTTGTTTGTTTGTTTGTTTGTTTGTTTGTTTTTTGGTACCAGGATTAAACTCAGGTCCTTGCACTTGCGAGGCAAGTGGTGGAACCCCTGAGCTAAATCCTCAGCTCAGAATATTTCTTTTCTAACTCTCAGATATTAAATTTAATTTTCATGAGAAAACTCAAAGGTAATATCTTGTATTAATAAAAATGAATGCATTAAAACTCACAGCTATTCCAAACAAATATATGTATATACGTATATTATTTTCAGCACAATGACTGGCCATGTGAAAGCTCACATAGCCAGTCATTGTGCTGAAAATAAGTTGTGGTTCATGACATTATCACTTGGAGCTGCTACTCCTTTCCAAGTATGTGTATGATCCTTTTGCGCATTGTTATCTGAAGCTCTGCTGCAGGAGCAATGCTGGAATGACTTGGCTCCTGTGCTGATTGTGAGGGCTCTGCATGCCTACTGTGGCACAAATGCCATAGTTTTACCAACACTGATTTAGAATATATAAAAAACTCAAAATGTTAGGCATCACAAATTTGAAGACACAATCAAAAAACGAGCATTTGAAATGAATAGACACTTCTCACATGAAGAAGTACAATTGGCCAATAAATGCAATTGTACCTCAGTTCACAACTGAATTGTTTCCACGATTCTGAGGAAGATAGCTCTGTTCATTTTCTTACTGGGAAAATGGACATGGTCATGTTCGTCACCCAGTGTGGAGTTTGTAAACAGAAGCAAAATTTTGCTGAACACTTATGGTTGCAAATCAAATTGTTTGTAAACAAAAGTGTTAATGAAATGAGTTATCATTGTACATGAAAAAGTGTTCAAAATCACTGGCCATTTGAGAAATGCAAATTAAAACATTAAGATTCCATCTCACCCCAGAAAGAGTGGCTACCATCAAGAAGTCAACCAGTAACAAAAGCCGGTGAGGCTATAGGGAGAAAGGTACACACTTCTTCATTGTTGGTGATACAACTGTTATGGAAATCAATATGCAGATTCCTCAAAAAGCTAAAATAGAAATTCAGATTAACCCAGCTATTCCCTTTTAGGTATAAACCCAAAAGAATTTAACATCATACAACAATGAGTGATGTATAAGTCACATTTACAGCAGCACAGTTCATAACAGGTAAACCTTAGAAACAGATCTTATACCCAACAGCAGTCGAATGGATTTTAAAAATGTGGTATTTATAAAATGGAGTACTGTTCTGTCATTAGGAAAGATAAACTTGAGTTATTTGGAGGGAAATGGATTCGAGACCGTAATGTTAAGCAAAGTGAATTGGATATACAACTTTGACCATCATATGGTTTTCCTTACATGAAAAAGTTCATATATAAAGTATGAAATAAAAGACAGATAATAGCAAAGAGAGCAATGACAACTTATTATATTCTAATTATATTTTTGCTGTTGGTTTCTAATTTCTCTCCAATATGGTATGAGAGCTCATCTATTTCTTTGGATACCTTAAGGTCTTTATTATTGCTATGAGCATGGTCTATTTCAATTAAAGAAGTAAATTTCCAGAATAGAAAAATCTGAAGATAGAGTAACTCAATAGATTGTCTAGATTTAGTAAGGAGGGAATGGGAGAATGGCTACAGAATTTCATATGAGGATAGGAAAAATTATCTAAATTTTGGTTGTACAAATCTGTCAGTATACTAAAACCTACTGAATCATACATTTGAAAATTTTAAATTGTATAGAATACCAATTTAATTTAGTACAGTTGTTATTTTAATAAAGAAAAGAGATTCCAATTGATATTTTCAGTGCATCAAGCCAAGAAAATTTTGAGAAAATTTCATATGCAAAAGGAGCCTAAGGAACATTACTGCCAGGTAAAATATGACACCCCGAATGAAATTTTAAAACAATGAAAGAATAGAGGAAAATTTAATAATATATTAACTAGTTAAAATAATATATCAGTAATGGGTCATTTATTTAAACCATGCTAATGTCCAATATTTATAATAGTGGGAAATACGTGTAGAGAACATGAAAACTCTTCACTTCACAAATTGTTTAAAATGAAATAATTTAAAAATATAAAAAGAGACAAAATGATAACAGGAAAGTATTAATGAAAGTATAAATCAAGGATTTCTACCCAAGCTCTTCTTTAAATGCTTGCCATGAAAAGAAAAAATAATCCATTAAATGCATAGAAATGTGCAAAGAAGAAAAATATGTCTTGAATACTTTAATATACCTTGAAGATTCTAGTCTAAAATACAGCTCTTAAAGTCTATTCATCCAGTTATATAGCTAAAAGCAAAACTAAAAATTTTACATACAAAAAACAAAATCCTTTATGTAACCAAATTATTACTATTTAGAAAAACTAGTGTTGAAAAAAGAAAAGTTAGAAAGACAAAACAGAGATTAAAAACAGAAGTAAACCAACAAAAATATTCAAAAAGTGAAGAATATCTTAAACACTTATGAAAGTAAATTTGTATATGGGGAAAGGCTCTGTCTAAATGTTCTAGGTATACACAGTTTCTAGTCCCCTTTTAAGTTGTAATGTAAGAGTAAAATTATTTAGGAAATTATAGAATCTACACAAACTCTAAATTTCTCTTTAAGGAAAAAAGTTCAAGATAAGAGATTTAATTAAGTTTTTTGTTGTGAATGTTTGCTTAATGAAGATATCAAATAATACACAAGTATTTCTGAATAATGTGAGAAATTGGAACCAATGACTTATGTGATCATCTTCTAGCCTAGAATTTGGTTGTGATTTTTACTTAAGTGCATTTAAAAGGTTATTACTAGATATGATGTATATTGCAAGGCAAAATTTAGGCAACATATTGTCCTTCTACATTTTATACAAAATGTCTTATTTTTTAAGTTATGAAAAGTTATAATATGATTCTATTTGAGTTTGACAACATAATATATAACAAAGAAATCCATTTGACAACAAAAACTAATAAATTATAAATACACCGATGCTCGATATTTGCAGTTTTATAAGTCATTGGAATTAGCAATTCACATTTGCTATATTTGGTAAATTCTTTTTAATTCATTATGTTTATTGATACATTTTACATATATAGCATGGTGACATTAATTATTGGGAATTTGTATCTTCACATGATATACCTTGCTTCTTATTTTCCCCCCATCCCCTTGCCATCCCGTCATCCCAACCACCTCTCCATATTTACAAAGACTGTTTTTATTTTTTTCTTTTTCTCATATTTATTCCTTTCCTTTCCCCTATGCCTCCCATTTCTACTTCTCCTTCCCCTTCGGGCCTTTTCTTCCTGTTTCAAATTATGTATTATATGTTTTTGTTGTTGTTGTTGTTGTTTTCAGCTTTAATTGAGTTTATTGGTACATTTTAGGGATACAGTACAGTTACATTCATTGTTGGGATCTCGTACCTCTACATGACAAGTCTTGATTCTCATTTTTTCCCCTTACCCCTGCCCTCCCTTCACCCCTCCCCCATCTACAAACACTTTATTTTCATCTTTTCATTATCTCACATTTTTTTCTTTTCCCTTTTTACTCTTCCCCTACCCATCCCACCTTCCCTACACCTTTAGTTCCTTTCTTCCCATTTCTAAATGTCAGTAATCTTATTAAAATCTTATGCATTGTTGCAGATTATTCACACCAGGGAAACTATTCTGTATTTACACATGGGTACTTATTTATTTCACTTAGGAGTATATCTTCAATATGTATCCATTTTCCTATGAATGAATCTATTTTCTCATTCTTTATGGCTGAGTAATATTCCATTTTATAGAAAAACCACAACTTCTTTATCCAGTTTCCAATGGATGGGCAAATAGGCTGTTTCCAAGATTTAGCTATTACAAACTGTGCTGCTATAAACATGGGTGCACATACTTCTCTGTGATATGATTCTTTTAGTTCTCTTGGAAAGATACCCAGCAGAGGGATGGCTGGGTCAAATGGAACCTCCAGTGCAAGCTCTTTGAGGTATCTCCATATTGATTTCCATAGTGGTTGCACTAGTCTGCACTCCCACCAACAATGGAGAAGGGTTCCTTTCTCCCCACAACTCCGCCAACATTTGTTATTGTGTGATTTCTTGATAGCAGCCATTCTTTGTGGGGTGAGGTGGAATCTCAGTGTTGTTTTCATCTGCATCTCTCGAATGACCAGTGATGTGGAACATTTTTTCAAATATTTTCTTGCTGCTTTTACTTCTTTGTCTGAGAAATGTCTGGTCAAAAATGTATTATATGTTTTGGTCATTTATACCGTCAGTTTCTCACACCAGAGAAAATATTCAGTATTTACCCATGTGTCCTATTTATTTCACACTTATAGCTAAATAGATGTAAATATTTATTTTGACAATATTTTGATAATATAAACCAGTTACAAGTAAAATGTTAATTTTATTTCTTAGGTTGGCTGTAGGTGTCTTTGTTGAGTTTATGGGGATAAAAGAGGAGATCCTACTTTGATTTATGGAACAAGGGTTAGACACTAAAGGGTTTAGAAAACCGTTATGTTTAGAGACTACTATAAGCTACATCTACCCCTCTTCTGGTTCTGTCCTTCTAATATACCATGTGATCTGTAGCATTTTTCTTTCTTTCTCATTCCATCAGGGAACATTCAAACTGCACCAATCTGCAATCTTTGTCTCTGACATATAATAAAATAGAGCTTACGTTTGCAAAATTTTTCACATTCAGTTAAAATTATTAATAGCATAAATTAAGTTTCAAATGCCATAGGAACAGTACAGAATTTTGTAGAATTTGTAATTATTTTACTTTGTTTTTCCACCTTCATTTCTGCTTTCAAATTTTTCAATAATCTTGACTCAGGAAGAAACAGACAGGTACATGAAAAAGTAAGCTCACTTTCTTGTTAATAATACTAGGTATTTATTTCATGTCCTTTAATATTTGGTACCTTTTTTCGATTTAACAAGTTTGAACAATAAGACCCTATAATGACCAAATTGTTTTTTAGTTAATCGTAGCTTTTGCAGTTCAGGATTCTTCTGTGCTAAATCTCAATGGGCAGCCTTAATGTGATAAGATTTACTGCAACAATAAGCACGTTAAATAAGGTCGGGCCACAAAGCAGGATATAACCAGTGCCAAGGCCTAGTTCTGCCTGCACAATTGTGGATTATTTGAACAACTACAGCATAAGACTGGCTCAGATAATCAAGTTCAGCTTCAAATTTCTGTGACCTAATTTCATGGAACAGAATTATACTCCAACTGCTATCGGCAAAATGTCTTCAGCTGATTTACAACATAATGATATAACAAATGTTATAGCAGTTATTGAGGATGCACCAGGACATTTTTCTCAACATATCCATCATTCTTCATTTTGTCATTTGTAAGCAGTGAGGACAGAAACAGACACAAGTTCAGAGAAACTATTGTAAAACATGCAATTTCTATGACTAAGACAAGTTGGGAGCTTTTGATTCAAACAAAGTTATAATTCCTTTAGGATAGTTAAAAAGATTTTTTTATAGCAACTCAAAAAAATCAAAGGAGAAGTTTACTTCTCATTTTATGATAACTGAATTTTAATTTTTGAAAATTTGTACAAGTAGTCTATGTCCACATTACACAAATTCAGTAAACACACAACAGCAAAAAGAAAAAAAAATGCGCTTGATTCTTCACCTCTAAGAGATAGTGTTAAACTTATTATACATCCATCCAGAATTTCCTAAGACTATATTGTTTAAAATAATTACACATATTGTTTCAAGGACAATATGCTGTTATGTTATATGGTTCATTATTATAAACAACCTTTCAATTTATTTGTGCACATAACTTATTATCTGTCAACAAAAACTGACTGGAAAAATTTAAATTAAAAGGTAGAGTTCAAATTAAAAAAAGATATGCAGTTTGCAAACAAAAGAAGTGCAGCCTTTGGTACAAAAGAAAATGCACTTTGAAACGACAAAGAGGGTTGAGCTTATAAAGAGAAAGTGCTAGGGAAAAGTGTGCACAGATAACAGAGAGAAGAGATGTGAACCAGAGCCTTAGCCAAATGCCCTTCCAAGACAACAGCTTCTTTGGAGGACAGGCCTAGCCAGAGGTACACCCAGATACGATGCCAAGTGTGCATAGACCCCAGCCAGAACCTTGCACAGACTACAGGGCATTGCAGGGATCCAAAAGGCCAACACTCTGAACCCAGGAATTGGTGTACTGATAAGCAGCAGAGAAAAAGCTACTCAGTGGATTGCTAAGAAATGAAGACTAAGCAGGGATCAAAAAGTTACCTCAAAAAAGACACAGCAGGCTGTATTTGTTGAGGTGAGAAGACACATAAACAAGGCTCAAACAGACTTCCAGATCACCTAAGGAGACCCAAAGGGTAAAAAGATGGAACAATCTGATACTCAAGCAACTGGACTCCTTGAACTGACAACAAAAGAGGAACTGCAAAAAATGAAATCAGAAATAGTTTCTAAGATAACAGCAGAGATTGTGTCCATAGTACAAGATGATTTATAAATCTAGAGTGGAGCTAAAACAGAGAAGCTAAGGAACATGATGAAATCCCAACCTAGGAAACAAGTGGAATCAATAAAAGAAATGCAAACAGATTTCAAAGAGATAAAAACTCCATTGAAAGTTTTTGCAGCAGAATAAGACAATATGATGACAAATTTCAGATAGAGAAGACAGGATTGCAATTAGTGACTTGGAAAAGAAAAATTTCTTAAAAATGGTAAGGGACTATGAGAAATCAATCCAATAGCTTCAAAATGATGCAAAGAAGAATAACATAGGACTGACTGGAGTCAATGAAGAAACAGGAGAGAGTGTACATGACACAAAATTAGTGTCAAAAAGTAATAGCAGAAAATTTCCCAAACAGAGGAAAAGTACTTGACATACAGATAAATGAGAGACACCAACTAGTCATGATAAAAAATATACACAAAAACATATAATAGTTAAGATTCCAGAAACCCAACAGAACTACACAATTTTGCAAGCAGTTAGAGAAAAGAAACAAATCACATAAAAAAGACAGCCCATCAGAATCACAGCAGACTTCTTAACACAAACCCTCAAGGTAAGAAGAACCTGGAGTGACGCATTTCAAGCCCTAAAGGAAAACAACCTCCACCCCAGATTAGTGCACCCTGCAAAACTACCTTTGAAAATTGATGGAGAAATTAGATAATTTTATAATAAAGAGAATCTGAGGAACTTCATGAATACCAAGCCAGCACTCCAAAATTTTTTAGCAATATCCTAGAAAAAGACAATGAGGATCACAACCCCAGGAAGCCCAGAAGAATGAATCTATTAGGCATGAAAGCAAACTGAATGCAAAGGGGCAGAATCTAACAAAAACAAAAAGTCATAGCAAGGATAAGGCCATACATGTTAGTTATAACCATCAGTGTTAATGGTCTCAATTCACCAATCAAAAAAATAGACTAGCAGAATGGTCAAAGGCAAAATCAAACAATATGCTGCATATAAGAAACATACTTAATTAAAAAAGAATCTCGCAGACTGAAACTTAAAGGACAACAAACAATACTCCAGTCGACAAGAACCCCCAAAAAGGCAGGAACAGCTATCCTCTTTGCAGATGAAATGGCTTTCAAACCAACACTTATTAAAAGAGACAAATAAGGACCTTACATCCTCTTTCAAGAGAAAGAGATTACAATTGTAAATATATATGTATGCACCAAATACTAGTGCACCCAATTATATAAAATACAAGCACATATGAGAAATTAAATAAGCACTAATACAAAAGTAGTGGGGGACCTCAATACCCTACTGTTACAAATATATAGATCCACTAGATAGAAAAAAAAACAACACAGTAGTAGGACTCAATCAAATTCTTGAACAAATACACTTAACAGATGTTTACTGAGTGATCCACTCCACAAAATCAGAATACATATTCTTTGCAGCTGTACATGGGTCATTCTCCAAAATAGACCATGTACTCTTAGAACATGTCTAAATAAATGAAAAGGAAATGAAGTAATTCCCTGTATATTATCAGATCATAGTGTGATGAAATTGGAGATCAATAGCAAAAGAAACTGCAAATATTTCATAAATATATGGAGTTTGAACAACGCACGTCTGAAAAACCAATGGGTCACAGAGAAAATTAAAGAAGAAATCAAGATGTTTCCATAATTAAATGACAATATCATTATATATAACATATCAGAATCTATGGGACACAAGGAAAGCAGTCCTATGAGGGAAATTCATAACAGTGAATAATCATATTAGGAAAACAGCAAGGTCAAATAAACAGCATGATATTGAACTTCAAGCTTCCTATAAAAGAAGAGAAGAGCAAACGCAAAGTTCATACAATGGAGGAAAGTGTAAAGGTCAGAGCACAAATCAATTCAATGGAGATCAAGAGAATGATACAAAAAAGTCAATGAAGCAAAGAGTTGGCTCTTTACAAGAATAAACAAAACTGACAAAACCTTAGCCAACCATATCAAAACAAGGAAAGAAAATGCCCAACTCCATGAAACTAGGTTTGAAAAGGGTGAAATTATAATGGACCTACAGAAATCCAGAGGGTCATCAATACCTACTTCGGGAAACTACAAGTCAATAAAATTGAAAACACAGAAGAAATGGACAGATTCCTAGATATGTATTAATTACCAAAGTTGAATGAAGAGGACCTAAAATTCTAAACAGCCCAATTATCAATCACAAAATTGAAAATGTAATTAAAAAGCTATCAACTAAGAAAAGACCAGGTCCTGAAGGCTTCACTGCTGAATTCTACAAGATATTTAGAGAGGATTATTGCCACTACTATTTACACTCTTCAGTGAAATTGGAAGGGAAGCAATACTCCCAAATTCACTTCTGAAAGAAAGCATCACCCTGATCCCAAAAGCAGACAGACCCAACCAAAAAAGAGAACTAAAGGGCAATTTCACTAATGAACATAGATGCAAAAAAAATCAGTAACTTACTGACAAACAGAATGCAGAAGATCATGAAGAATATCATACACCATGACCAGAGAGGCAGGGATATTTCATATGAATATCAATAAATGTAATACACTATATTAATAGAGCCAAGGACAAAATGATGTGATCATCTCAGTAGATGTAGAAAATCATTAGACAAAATCCAACATGCATTCATGATAAAAACCCTACAGAAAATTGGAATACACAGTCTCTACCTCTATCTTATAAAAGCCATTTATGAAAAAAAAATAACCAATGTCATACTAAGTGGTCAAAGACTGAAATCCTTCTCACTAAAATCAGGAACAGACAAGGATGCCCCACTATCACCACTCCTGTTCAATATACTATTGGAAACATGGTACACAGCATTTAGACAAGAGAAAGAAAAAAAGGCATACAAATAGGAAACAAAAAAGTTAAATTATTATTTGCCGATGACATGATACTTTATATAGAAGACCCCAAGAACTCTACCAAAAGTCTTCTAGATTTAATAACCAAATTCAGTAGAATAGCTGGATACAACTTTAATACACAAAAATCAATAGCATTCATGTACACGAAAATCAGAACCACTGAAAGAGGAGCTGGAGAAACAAATCCCTTCACAATAGCATCCAAAAAAAATGAAATACCCAGGAATCAATTTAAAGAAAGAAATCAAAGACCTCTACTCTGAAAACTTTGGCACTCTGAAAAAAGAGTTTGAAGAGAATATCAGAAAATGGAAAGACATCCCTTGCTCCTTTGCAGGAAGAATCAACAAAGTGACAATGTCCATACTCTCAAAATTGCTGTACAGATTCTACATAATCCCAATTGAAATTCCAGCAGAATACTTCACAGAACTTGAAAAAACAACTCAAAAATTTGTTTGGAAGAAAAAGAGACCTAGAATAGCAAAAACCAAAGTGAGTTCCAGGTCAGTCTCAACTACATAGTGAGACTCTGTCTCAAACCCTCCCCACAAAAAGAATAACATCTCCATAATGATATAATGGACAATATGAAATAGGAAGAAAGGGGCTAAAGGTGTAGGGAAAGTGGGAAGGGTAGGGGAAAGGTAATGAGGGAAAAGAAAAAAATAGGAGAAAATGAAAAAATGGAAATGAAGTGTTTGTAAAGGGGGAGGGGAGGAGTGAACAGAGGGCAGGGACAAGGGGTAAAAATGAGAACCAAGACCTGTCATATAAAGGTACAGGATCCCAATAATGAACCTAACTGTATTGTATACCTAAAATGTACCAAAAAACTCAATGAGGAAAAAAAAATAACATCTCCAGCCCATGTTTCTGCCTTTATTCCAAACTATCTTTTTTCTGCTCTTAGTTCCCACCTTTTGATTTAACCTACTTGTACCTTCCTTTTGAAACAGTGTTGATTACTGATTCTTTCTCACTCTACCATTGCCCCTCTGAACTGTTTCAGAATCATGCTTCTTTCTTTGATAGGAATTGTATGTCTTTGCAATTTAACAAACTAGCACAGCACATGACACCTTTGCGATTTAATTTTAAGACATACTATAGAGCACGTGCAAGCTCAAATAGCATCTTATTAACTTTATTAAAATAAAACCATTAAATTTTAAATTATTTTTTAAAATAAAATTATGTTGCAAATGTGTATTAAGGTTTTAGTATAAGTGAACTGAAAGTCAGTAAAAGAACTTATGCCACAAACGCCATTTACTTTACTCGTGTTGGCTAAAAGCATCAGAATACAATTATACCTTCAATTCCCAAAGGAACCAAGAATAATTTCTCCACACTGAGCAGCATTATAGTTCACCACTAGAGTGGTTTTAGAAGTGTCTGGATAGATGCTCTCCTAGCCCCAGAGTAAGGACTAAGGGTAACACCTAATTAGGTGAACAGTACATAAGAAGTCTAAAGCAACAAAAGCCCAAGTATAGGTTGTAGCATGAATATAAGTTGCATGACTCCTTTAAACAATAGGAAAGACACTAACATTATTCAGTACAAGTCTGGGTAAAACACAGATACACAGTAATTTATATCTCCTTCAAAGGGGATATAAGCCACTGCTGTGGAACCAGGGAGGCAGATATGAAAAGCATCTCATTAAGCACAAGCAGATATGAAAAGAAATATGTCCTCCCTGTTTTGAGTAGACTTTGGCTAGATGTGAGACATATCAGTAGAAACCCTGCAGACAATACATTAAAATTGTATAATGTGATTTTTTTCTGGCCATGCTACTCTTTCTCATAACAGACTTTATGCTCAGCTTTTTCTTTCTTATTTATACCCTCCTTAAAATGCCCTTTAAAAACTTCCAAGTTACAAATATTAGATCCAAGTACAGACTGTTTACTACAAATTTTATGTGCCCTGAATTTACTGTCCAGATATCTTTTGCATTTATGTGCTATTTCTTTCCCTTGCCATGAATGGACATTTTCTCTACAGCTTGCAGTTTGTTTGTTAGAGAAAGTTTTGTTTTGTTTTACTGAACAAATACCTTAAAATTATATTTATTTACTGCAAGTACTGCTCTTTGTCAACATTTCATATTTAAAATGAAGCAATCATACTTCAAAAATGTAAGGCATGTTTTGTTGTATTAGCTTTGTTTAATCTGGAAAATGTTTTCTTTCATAGGAAAAAAAACAACTCATTTAGAATGTGTTGTGAGGTAAGTAAATTGATATCATCTCATACACAAACAAGACAATTATGCAATGCAGCTATAGAAATGAGTTCTACGGAAGTACTCCAAAGAAGTAAATGATGAAATAAAACAAAAGGAAAAAACAGCAACAAAGTCTTTGTAAATAGGGAAAGGTGAAGTTAAGGAGAGGGCAGGGGAATGGGGAAAAAATAAGAACCAATATATATCATGTACACGTACAAAATCCCAATGATAAATGTCATAATACTGTATATATAAAATGCACCAATAAACTTAATGAAAAGTTGAAACAATATGGAATGCATTTGGAAAGTATTTTTAGTTAGAAAAAATATGGAGAAATGAAACAACTACACTTAGAATAAAATAAAAAAATTGTTTTAATAATGAAATCCTGCACATTAAGATGTATTGGCATGAAACCCAATTTTGGGGGCCTAAAAACAGTCTTTAAGCTATAAAATATTCCTCTAAATGTAAAATTGTTTCAAATTCTAATTTTTATGGGAGTAAAGTAGTGAAAACAAAACTACCAAAGTAAAAGGTACTTTATTAAATTTCAAAAATATAATCATGCCAGTAAAATGACGTAAATCATAGGATAGGAAATATATGATTCCAAAAAGTAAAATTATATATTAGTAATTTTAATTACATTGATACAATACTTTAATAACAAAAGCATATACCTATATAGAGAGATACTAGCGTAATAACCAATGTTACATTTATATTTTCAAGCCTTCATGTTATAAATTTGTCAATGGCATTAGTAAAATTTCTCTGCCTTTTTCATTTTTAGTAAATTTTACAGCCAAACTTGCAAATCCGCATTCACAGTTGATCTCAGAATATTTACATTAATTTGTTTCAAAACACTATTTGCATGAAGAGCAGGTAACCAAAGAAATTTTTAACATGAATAATATATTTAGCACAAGTAAATATCCAATTGACGCTACATTTCTAAATTTAAAAAAAGTCTGAGGCAGGAGGATTCTTGAGCTCAAGAATTCAAAACTATTCTGGGCAACACACCATGACTCCCATTCCAAAACATTTTCCATTTCCTGGACCCACCTTTTTCACTCTGTAGGACCATGTGATTCTGCTACAGTTTCTGAAGACCTGTGACCTATGTAACTGGGAGAGCCACGGGCAGAATATTAGAAACTAAAAAGTGCGCCAGGGCTGAAATATATTAAACTGAGTGGATTAGAGGTAGACAAAGACCAAAACACAGCCAAACACACTGAAGACACTAAGGAGATCTCTATACCAGAAAGTCTTTCCACTCTAATGGATCTTCAATCCTCAGCAAAAAAAAAAAAAAATTTTAAAAATCAAATAGAAAAAATGAGAAAACAAGAAAACAAAATGCTTCCAAAAATCCTAACCCTTCCAAAGGTAATCTAATGGGATTCTATAGAAAGAAAGAAAAAAAAAAAGTATTGTATGATGTGAGAAAAGAAAAAATGAAAGAACAGGTCAGTAAAGTGTTTGGTGATCTAAAAGATAGTGCAAATGAGCAACTAAAGGTCTTATAAACAGAATAATCATTTAGCTCTAAGAAGGCACAAAAACGTTAGTTGAATTAGCTGATACAATATAAAACATAAATGCAAAGAAATAGAATCTATGAAAAGGTACCAACAGAAATCCAGGAGAAACATAATACTATTGAAAGTATGGGTAATATTCCATTTTATAGACTACTCAGCCATAAATAATGAGAAATTAGTCATTCATAAGAAAATGGATACATTTTGAGGATATACTCCTAAGTGAAATAAATAAGTCACACATGTGTAAATACCGAATAGTTTCTCTGGTGTGAAAAACTATAATAGTACTCAAGATCCTAATGGGATAATTAACAATGTGAAATAGGAAGAAAAGGGCTAAAGAGGTAGGGAAAATGGGAAGGGTAGGGGAAGGAGAATAAGGGAAAAGAAAAAAATGTGACAAAATGTAAAAATGGAATTAAAGCGCTTGTAAATGGGGAGGGGAGAAGGGAATGAAGGGAGGGTAGGGACAGGAGGAAAAAATGAGAACCAAGACCTGTCATGTAAAGGTACGAGATCCCAGTAATGAATGCAACTGTACTGTACACCTAGAATGTACCAATAAACTCAATAAAAAATAAATGAATAAATAAACAAAAAAAAGAAAGTATGGGTGCCAGAAGTGACCAATGTGAGGATAGAGTTTTAGAAGTAGAAGATAGAACTGATTTGTACGGCCATATACTCAAAGGTATATCTTTAAAAAGAAGATACTATGGAAATTTAATCCATCAGAAGAAAGCTGCCACAAAGTAGACTAACATAAGATTATTTGAGATTAGAGAAAATTTAAAATCTAGCACAAGTGATTTTTAATATTGCTTATACAAATCATAGCAAAACAGTATGCAAGTGTGGCAAAAGAATTCAACATAAAGGTAGGCAATATATATAGAACCTCAATAATCATGAACATAAAAAAACTTCTCCATGAAACATAATGGTCAAAATACCAGAATTCCAATAAAATGAAAAATTTTTAAAGTTGTTGGAGAAAAACAGCAACTCAACTATAAATCTAAACCTATAAGAATTATTTCAGATATCTCAACACAAACCTTAAAAGCCTTGAGAGACTAAAGCTCTTCAAGTCCTTAGAGAAAAACAACTTTCAACCCAGAATAATATATCCTGTAAAATTATCTTTCAAAATTGATAGAGATATTAGGACCTTCCATGACAACGGCACTTTAACAAATTCACAACCAAGCCAGGACTATACAAATAACTCAAGAGGGTCCTAGGTGGAGGCAATGAAGATATCATTGGCAAAAGGCCTATTGGAATGAATACAGCAAGCGAGGTGAACAGTTGATCAAATGGGAAAATAAAGGACTCAGCAACAGAAGAATAATGCAGTGACTGGAATTAGTTAATGTCTTGCAGTAATATCTCTAAATGTAATAGTCACAGTCAATCAATGACACAGATTGGCAGAATGGATCAAGAAAGCAAACTCAATGGTATGCTGTATTCAAGAAACACACATAATATTTTTCAAAGCTCATAGATTAACTATCAAAACTTTTTTTTATGCAACAGGAACCAGAAAGCAAGAGTAGCTATCCTATATTCAGACAAATATACTTCAAGCCAAAACCTATCAGAATACAAAACGAATGTTCCCACATACTGGGAAAGAGACAATTGCATGTGTGTGTGTGTGTGTGTGTATGTGTGTGTGTATACGTGTGTGTACATGTATGTGCATATATATGCTCAAAATATCAGTACCCACCAGTTTCATAAAACAAATACTACTGGACATAAAATATAAAATAAACATCAATAAAATTATAGTAAGTGAACACAATGACCCACATTCACAAATATATAATCAACTAAACAAAAACTGAACAAAGAAATATAAGATTTGAACCATAGCTTCAAAGAAATGGCCTTAGTAAATATCTACAGAATGTTCTATTTAAAATTACAAAGGGGAAAAATAAAAAATAAAAATAAAATGACAAAGGGCAGGGGATTTAACTCAGTGGCACTGCAACTGCCTTGAAAGTACAAGGACCTGAGTCTGATCACCAGCACAAGAAAAAAAAAAAACAAAAAACATAGAAAACACATTCTTCTTAGATGCATACTGAACCACACACGAGGCCATCATGCTTGCTTAGTTAAATATAAAAGAAATGAAATTTACCCATACATATTATCATAATGCAGTGATACTAGAAATCAGTGGCAAGAGAAACCATTATGTGAACACATGATTAAACAACACACTCCTGAGTGATCAGTGGGTCACAGAAAAAAACTAAAGAAATCACTTCCTAGAATCAAATAATAATATCAGTAGAATACAACAGAACTTTGAGACTCAATGAAATCAACTCTAAAAGGAAAGCTTATTACTATGAATGATCACATCACCAAAACAGCAATCCCAAATAAATAACCTAACGATGTACTTCCAGAACCTAGAAAAACAAGAACAATGAAAATTCCTGATGAGCACAAGAAAGGAAAGCATAAATATCAAAGCAGAAATTGAAGAAAGTGAATTTAAAAAATGCCAATAATAATTTATCAAAGAGGTGATTCTTCCAAAGGACAAGCAAAATTGACAAACAGCTAAACTTATCAAAAGAAGAGAAAAACATATCAATTCAGTAAGAAATTAAAAAGGAAAAATAACAATGAATGCCACCAAAATAAAGAAAATTTTGAGTAATTATTTTGACATTTTTTTCTCTAATAAATTGGAAAATCTAGAAGAAATAGATAGATGTCTAGATGGGGATGAATTATTAAAACTGAACCAAGAAATGTAAAAATTCCTATAATAATAATAGCCAATAAAATTGAAGTATTAATTAAAAATCTACCGCCGCCTGCCTCGCAAACACAAAGACCTGAGTTCGATCCCTGGTAACAACAACAACAACAAAATCTACCTGCTGAGAAAAGTCTATGATATGATGGATTCACCGCAGGATTCTGTAAGAATTCCAGGGACTATCTAATACCGGTACTTCTTAAATTAATCAAAATAAGTGACAAGAAAGAAGTACTGCCAAACTTTCTCCTAGAAGCTGGCATTACCCTGATACAAAAAGCCAGATTAGATTTAAGAAAAATTTAAAAACTGTAAGGTAGTCTCTTTAATTCACATAAATCTTAAATGTCCTCAACATGATACTGGCAAACAGAATGCAACAAATCATTAAAAAGATCATGCAGTATAATCAAGTTGACTTTATCCCCAGAATGCCAAGATGGTTCAATATATATTAGTCAATATATAGTAAACAACGTTATCATTGCAATGGATACAGCAAAAGTGTTGACAAAATCCAATATCCATTTATGATAAAAATCCCAAGAAAATACACCTGGAAGGTATGGTCTACACCTAATAAGGGCTATTTATGGCAATTGATAAGAAACTGTGTGTTTCTAATATCACAAACTAGAGATTGTTCAATCTCACTACACAGTTGAATATAGTATTTAAAACTTTTGTCAGCCCTATCAGGCAATAAAAAGAAACAAAGGTTAGGGCCAGGGATTTAGCTCAGCTTTTCAGTGGCCTGCATTGCAAGAGCAAGGACCCGAGTTTAATCCCTGGTACCCATAAAACAACAAAAAAAAATGGAAATGTACTGAAAAAGAAAATCATTTTTCTCAAATGACATCATCTTGTACATAGAAGAAGAAAAATATTCAGCAAATGACTTTTAGAACTAATAAACAAATTCAACAAAGTAGCAGGAAACAAAGGCAATACACAACAATTAGTGTTCCTGTAGACTAATGATGAAAACGCTGAGAAGGAAATCAAGAAAACAATACTATTTGCTATAGCTTCAAAGAATTAGATACCCTAGGTACTAGTTTAACCAATGAAGTGAAACAGCTGCACAAAAACAGCTATAGTACTTTGTAAAGGAAGATCAAAGAGGACATCAGAAAATGGAAAGACATACCCTGTGCCTGTATACGCAGACTAATAGCATCAAAATGGTTATATTATCAAAACTGATTTATAAATTAAATTATAATTGAAATCAAATCAAATTCTCCAATTCTCTGGAAATCAAGTGGAGATTTCTCAAAAAACCAAAATTAGAAATTCCATTAGATCCAACTATTCCCCTTCTAGGTATCTTTCTGAAAGAGATAAACACATCTTATTACAGTGCTACATATATTTTCATGTTTTTATTTTCACAACTCATAATAGTTAAATTTTTAAAATGACCTATATGTCCATCAACAAATGAATGAAGTAAGGAAATGTGACATATATATATATATATAATAGAAAAATGGATATTACTTGAGACAATAATGCTTAATGAGATAAATCAAACACAAAAGCTTAAATATTGCATGGTTTTCTTATATGAGAAACTCAAAGTATAAATAATTCAAAAAATAAAAGGTAATAGAAAATAGGGAATTAATAGAAAACAGGGAGTTAGACTTTTTACAGCTGGGAGTTAGATATGAGGATTGAGGGAGGACAATGGGAGGGCAGGAGAAGGAAAAATAATAATATTTTAAATGTGAAATGTACCAATCCCCCAAGAAGACTATATCTATTAGGTGTCATAAATGTGTCCTAAAAAAAGATAAAACAAGCAAATAGGCCTAACATCTAAAAAAATTAATGAATGAAACATAAAATCAAGTGGCAACAGAATAAAAATTAAAGTAATTTCAATTCTACTTCGTGTTTTAAATTATTATGCCATCATAGTTTACATGAACTTATCATTTAAAGACAAGATGCAGTACCATACTAATTGGAAACATGGACTGTGCAATGTGTAAACCTGAAAATTTTAACAATTCATTCTTTATGGTTATATTTGTGGTTGAGCATATGTAAATATACAATTGGAAATCTTTTGAAGTGCTTTCAATGTAGATTATAATGTTCATTAAGGAATTAGCAATAAGAATTCCTATTCTGAAATATATTCAATATTCAATCCAGTACACAAACCAAAGTCTACTTGACACTCAAGATTAATAAGAGCAAAACAATATAAAAGTTATTTATATCAGATGTAGATATGATAGCACAGAATAAAGTTATAGAAATTAAGGAATCATTGAGAAAGTGTAGTATAAAATGAGCCTGGAAAATCATTGTATCCATACTTAAAATGGAGATGGAAAATATTTATTTAAGCTATTAAAAATCATCAGAGGATATGTATAAATGCCAAATAGTTTCTCTGGTGTGCAAAACTATAATAGTACATAAGATCCTAACGAGATAATTTACAATGTGAAATAGGAAGAAAAGGGCTAAAGGTGTAGGGAAAGTGGGAAGGGTAGGAAAAAGTTAATAAGGGAGAGGAAAAAAATATGAGAAAATGAAAAAATGGAAATAAAGTGTTTGTAAATGGGGAGGGGAGGAGGGGATGAAGGGAGGGCAGGGACAAGGGGAAAAAATGAGAACCAAGACCTGTCTTGTAACGGTACAAGATCCCAATGATGAATGTGGCTGTGCTGTGTACCTAAAATGTACCAATAAACTCAATTAAAAAAAGAAAAAAGAAAAAAATCATCAGATGATTTAATGAGTCAAGTGAGAAGATCTATATTTTAAGAAATCCTGCCAGGGAATGGAATATATTGAAACAGATAGACTAAAATGAAAGGCATATGAAAATGTTTTTAAAATGGAGTAGGCAAGACAGGATAAGAACTTTGAACCACAGCAATGATAAGAGGTGGAAAGAGCTTTTAACAAGATGAGACATGAAAGGATATATTTAGTCTCTTATTCCATTTAAACATTTATGATTATGCCTCATATAAACCCAATGACTTTGTCATGGGATATAAAAACATTGCAAAGGGACAATTTGACTTTTCTTCAAAAGCTGATGGACATGATATTATCTTGTTACCTACTGCAACGTGGAAAAAAACGGCCTGTATAGGGCTATCAGTTGCCCAATATTAAAAATGTTTTAATAAAATAAAGACATTAATATTTGTTATACAACTAAGTTAACGCTTTAATATTTATTCCTCTTCTATCTTTATCTCATTTACTCAATTTAATGGACTTACTTTTTACCTGTATTTCTACACCCATATTTAAAATATTCCCTTTGTCTTCTAGAAAACCTTTGTTCTCTGCTTATTATTTCTCTTTTCGGTAACTGGATCATCATCCTTTGAATTTACTTTATATACCTGATGCATATCACTGAAAATCCTAGCTTCTTCATCTACTTGTTTTATGGACTAACACCAAAACACCCATGATCTTAAACGTCTTCATATGTGAATTATTACCTAAGTCTGTATTTCTAATTTTGAATCTATGCTGAAGTTCAATTTCCTATTTAATGTATCTTCTTACAAGTCAAAAAAGTCATTATCAACATGTATAGCATTAGAGTCTTGATTGTTTTTCTTTTTGGAGATGTTTCTTGATTCTACATATCAAATCTGAGGAAACAAACATTAATTTTAGAATACACTCTACTAATAATTTAAATGCATGAAAAGTGCATTTTAGGGCTGGGGATTTAGCTCAGTGGTTCTGCCACCTGCCTCGCATGCGCAAGGACACGAATTCAATCCCCGGTACCAAAAAAAAAAAAGTGCGTTTTACATGAATATACTACTCATTAACATATACATTTTTGTTATAAAATCTTCTGAGTAGCTGTAGACTCTATTCTGAGCAAACAAAAAGAATATGATATCACATTGTCATAAATATATGTACTTAGATTGTTTTTTAACTTGCAGTCAGATTTTGATGATTGGAAAAAATTATCAGATATGTATATGAAAGAAAATAAGCCCTTTATGTAGTATATGTTTGTGCATGCATGCATATATGTGAGACAGAAAATTGAAATAAGAATAACATGGGTGTTTTATTTAAACAGCAAAGACATAGGGAAATCAGTAAAAATTAGACCCACACTTCACAAGTGTACTATTTTCTGAGTGCATTGTTTTCCTGTGTCTACTGTAATAGATTACCACAAACTATGATTTGCAACAATATGAATTTATTCTCTCATATTTCTTGAGGCCAGAAGTCTGAAAGTTTTCCTTGGCTAAAATTACATGCTGTCAGGGCCATGTTAACTCTGGAGTCTCTAGGAGAAAACCTTTTCCTTGCCTACCACGGCTTTCTGTGGATGCTAGCGTTCCTTGCCTGGTATCTACATCACTTCATTATCTCATGAAGTGAAATCACATTGCTTTTTTATATTCTATGTGAAGTATTTGTTTGACTTCCTCTTGTAAAGACAAGACATGTGACTGCTAACAGACTACATCCAGACCACGGAGGATGATCTATGCTTTTCAATACGCTTAATTTAATCATATTGGCAAAGACTCTCTGTTCAAATAAGATAATGTTTACAGGTTCCAGGGATGAGGAGTTGATGTGCTTGAGAAAGGAGGAGAATTATTTATTGTAGAGGACTGTAATATCATATTGTCCAAAGCAGGTTGTGAACAGTTAATCCTACAATTTGCTTGTTTATGTAATTGAGTCTGGCTGATACCTACATGCTAAAGTCAAAGTAACTGTCACCCAAATTCCATTCCCACAACTAAAACCTTCTGACTAGGACAATGTTCTAATTACAACAGTACATTTTGTCTATTTTGCTCCTAATTTGAGAAGGCTTAGTCTTGTCCTTTATGAGCCTTGTTTACATTAATTTCCATAGAAACTGCACATCACCTTTACTCCAATTGATTGCGAATAAAAGTCAGTGCCTGGGACTGGCCAGTGCCTTGTTGGTCACACTGATATTAGTTCTCCTGGCACCCCAGTTTCTCTTAGCTCTGTCTCTTAATGTATTTTTTCTCAGGACTGTGTCATATACCGGGCAGGTGGGTATTGGAACCTGACTAAGGGTTCTCTGGCAATTTAGCTTACAGTAACATTGTTTCCCATCACTAGCCAGACCACTAAGCAGTATTTTAAGGAGAAGAAGCTGAAAATATGAACAAAAACATATTTATAGATACTTGATTCTAAAGTAAATAATTCAGTAAGATGATATTGGTTTAGTTTTTTTTGTTGTTGTTGTTGTTGTTGTTTGTTTGTTTTGTTGTTGGGTTTTGTTTTGTTTTGGTACTGGGGATTGAATTCAGATCCTTGCACTTCCAAGGCAGGCCACCGAACTGCTGAGCTAAATCCCCGGCCCCAATATGACATTGGTTTAAATTCTCTGTAACTACTAAAGTAATACTACATCAAGAAATAAAATCACACTGAAAATTTAGTTTGTAATTTATTTAAGAAATATTTTGATGCAACTCTATTTGTTACTACTTTTTAGTGCAATGTTGTCTATAATAAGTGCTTATTTGTCATTGGTTGATGACAGAACAAATTTTTAAAATTCAGATAGTATCTAGGAGGAAATTTCAACATTACTTGCTATGTTCATCAATTACTCAGCAGAGTGTCTGATGCAGATTCAAAAATCTGAGTTTAAGAAGAGTGAAGGAAAAAAAAAGACATGAGACTATCTTAGTTTCATTTTGCATACCACAGCCAGAAATGACTAACTTCATATGCATATAAAAAGTTGAGCAAATTACAAAATAATAAATTTTCTTGAATCCATAAGATTAATGAGGCCACAGTTCAGCAAGATAGCATAAAATAGAGGTTCCTGTGGGGAAAAATCAGAGCCAGAGCATTTTTCCACCTGGGAAGATGCCACTAGATGCTATATAAGATGATATGACACATCAAAAATGAATTCTAAAATCAATAAATGTAATACACTATATTAACAGAGTCAAGGATAAAAACCATACGATCCTCTCAATAGACACAGAAAAAGCATTTGACAAAATTCAACACTCATTCATGAAAAAAACCCTGCAAAAAATGGAATAGATGGTCTATATCTCAACTTAATAAAGGCTATCTATGAAAAACCAACAGCCAACATCATATTAAATGGCCAAAAACTGAAAACCTTCATGTTAAAATCAGGAACAAGACAAGGATGCCCACTATCACCACTTCTCTTCAATATATTTCTGGAATCATTAGCCACAGCAATTAGACAAGAGAAAGAAAGTAAAGCAATAAAGATAGAAAAGGAAGAAGTCAAACTGTCATTATTTGCTGATGATATGACACTCTACATTGAAGACCCAAAAAATTCTACCAAAAGACTTCTAGACTTAATTGACAGTTTCAGTAGAGTAGCTGGATACAAGGTCAACACTCAAAAAATAATAGCCGTCTTGAATACAAATAACAGATGCACTAAGAGAGAAATTAAGGAAACAATTCCTTTCACAATAGCATCCCAAAAAATGAAGTATCTAGGAATCAATCTAATGAAAGAAGGAAAAGAGATCAAAGAGGATATAAGAAAATAGAAATATCTCCCCTGCTGCTGGGTAGGAAGAGCCAACATAGTGAAAATGGCCATACTACCAAAACTGCTATACAGACAATGCAATGCCAATTGAAATTCCAACAGTATATTTCACAGAAATAGAAAAAATAATCCAAAAATTCATTTGGAACCAGAAGAGACCTAGAATAGCAAAAGCCATCCTAGGCAACAGAGACATAGCAGCAGGTATAACAATTCCCAAATTGAAACTATACTACAAAGCCACTGTGATAAAAACAGCATGGTACTGGCAAAGAAACAGACCTGAGGATCAGGGGAATAGATTGGAAGATACAGAAACAACCCCAAATGTACTCAGCTACTCATCTTTGACAAAGAAGTCAACCATCCTCAGTGGAGGAAAGATAGCCTCTTTAATAAATGGTGTTGGAAAGACTGGGTTTCAACCTGCCAAAGATTAAAATGAGACCTTTATCTTTCCCCATGAACTAAACTAAAATCCAAGTGGATTTAAGATCTAAATATTAAAAAAGAGATATTAAATCTGCTGGAAGATCAGTTAGGAAGAACTCTTGAAGACATTGGCATAGGAAAAGACTTTATGAACAAATCCTCAGTAGCACAGAATTAGCAGAAAGAAAAAACTGGGATCTCATCTTATTAAAAAGCTTCTGCACTGCAAAAGAAACCATCAACAGAACTAAGAAAAAACCTACAATGTGGGAAAAAAAATTACCAGCTGTTCCTCAGACAAAGGACTGATATCTAGAATATTTAAAGAAATCAAAACAATCAGCCCCCCAATATAAAGACCCAATTCAAAAATGGGCATCTGAAATGAACAGATATTTCTCAGGCAAAGAAGTAAAAACAGCAAATAAATCATATAAAAAATGTTCCACATCCCTGGTCAGTTGAGAGATGCAGATGAAAACAACACTGAGATTTCATCTCACCCCAAAAAGAAAGGCTGCTATCAAGAAATCAACCAATAACAAATGTTGACAGGGTGTGGGGAGAAAGGAAACTTTCTCCACTGTTGGTGGGAGTGCAGACTGGTGCAACCACTATGGAAGTCAATATGGAGATACCTCAAAGAACTAGGATTAGAGGTTCCATTTTACCCACCTATTCCTCTGCTGGGCATCTTTCCAAAAGAATTAAAGGAATCATACCACAGTGATATATTCACACCCATGTTTATAGCAGCACAGTTTGTAATAGCTAAAACTTGGAAACAGCCCATTTGCCCATGAGTTCCAGATTGGATAAAGAAGACGTGGTTTTTCTATAAAATGGAATACTACTCAGCCATAAAGAATGAGAAATTAGAGTCCTTCATAGCAAAATGGATACATACTGAGGCCATACTCTTAAGTGAAGTAAATAAGTCACACATGTGTAAATACCAAACAGTTTCTGTGTGTGAAAAACTGTAATTGTAAATAAGATCCAAATTGTATAATTAACAATTGACAATGTGAAATAGGAAAAAAAAAAGGGCTAAAGGTGTAGGGGAAGTGGGAAGGGTAGGGGAAAGGAAATAAATGAAATGAAAAATATGAAAAAATGGAAATAAAGTTTTTGTAAATAGGGAAGGGAAGAGCAGGTGAAGGGAGGGCAGCAACAAGGGGAAAAAATGAACCAAGACTTGTCATGTAAAGGTACAAGGTCCCAATAATGAATGTGACTGTACTGTATACCTAAAATGAACCAATAAACTCAGTGAGAAAAAATATTTTTTTAAAAAAATGAATTATAATAATTTTCTAAAAGATAAATGAGAACTAGTGATTGAAAAGCTCTTTGAGGTCAAAGATTTAGATGCCCTTGCAAGCACTTAAAGCCTTTTTCTTTCCATCAATCTTACCAAGCTCTCACAGGGAAGTTTGGGGACATTTTTATGGAAAATTTTTTTGCAAATGCAGAGAGACAAAATAAGCAGGAACTATCAAAATTGCCCTGAAACCCATATTATCCAATTCCCTAGTAAAGGAAAGATTATTAGTTTGCTAGAAGAATAAGAAAAAATATAATGCTGGAAGAAAGCCTGGAGCATATTTTAGTGGGAAGAAGAGTGAGTGTATACAGTAGGCTCAGCATCGAGGCTGCAGTAGAGAAACAGCACTTGTGGAGAGCATATACCTAGGATCCACAAATTCCGGGTCTAAGGAGAACTTCATCCGGTGAAAGAGAGTGTACTTATATCCTATTCCTTTCCACTTAACAGATATATGGTAAAATTAAGAGGGTAATGTACCCAAGAAAGTAGCAGAAAATAAGTACTCTAGAACACAGTGTAAAGAAATTATACAACACTGAGTATTAGCAAGAGTTGAGATAAACCACCTCTGGAAAACCTACCTGAATCTATTCTGCTACTAAGATGAAGTAAAATCTTTCATACATGAAGAGCAACCATAGTACCGACAAATTTCAAGCCCAACCAATTTCCACAGTGTATTAACACAAATGCCCATACTAAACCCCAAACCAAAGAAAATATGGGCTCGACGTGATAACACACATCTGTAATACCAGCATTCCTGGAAACTGAACGAGGAATATCACAAGTGTGAGCCCAGCCTGGGTATTAGTAACTCACTGAGACTCTGTCTCAAATTTTTAAAAGTAAACAAATAAACAGAAAGGAGCTGGGGATATATCGTAGTGAAAAGTTCCTAGGTTCAATCCTCAGTACCTAAACAAGGTATGATCATTTCAAAACTTTGCGGGGGAAACTGAGGGTTAAGATAGACTCTTGTTTTTTTATTTCAGGATGGACTTGAACTCGCTAGGTAGCCGAGGCTGGCATCAAGATTATCCTGAATGATGGGGTGCAACACCACACCCCACTTCAAATTTTAAATACTACCTTTCTCATTACCTTACAACAATTATTCATCTTTCAATAGCAACATCACCACAATACAAAGCATATAAAGAAGGAAGCTAAGAAAAGCGCTCTGATTACATGAAGCATTGATCAGAATCAGAGAGAGAGAGGGAGAGAGAGAGGGAGAGAGAGAGGGTCACATATGGCACAAATGCAGAGATGTAGGTATTAAAGAACATACAATTAAAATAACAAATATTGGTATATTTCTGTTTCCAAGAGTAAAGGTACAAAACATGAAATATCAGCAAATTTCAGTAAATGTATAGAATCAAAAGAAAAAACAGGAAATTGAGAATACGATAAAGATATGATTAATGACCTCATCCAGCTGTCAGTAGACTCAGTGAAACTGAGTAAGATACAAAGAACCTGAGAACAGGTCAATAGCAACTATAAAACTCAGAGACAAAAATATTTTAGAAAAAGGTGGATCATTTAAACTTGGGAATAGTATCAAATGCTTACATCCATGAAGTTGGAATTTGAGAAGTAATAAGAAAAAATAGATCACAGTCAGTGCATGAAGGCATAATGACTTTTAATTTGGCAAAATTAATAACAAAACCATACCACTCATAAAAAGAGAAAGAAAACAAAACAAAACAAAAAACTCAAGCATCAATGTCCAAAAAACACAAGGAAAATTATCAAATTCAAACTACTACTAAAAACATGCAAAGAAGATATTGAAAAACGCTGGAGGAAAATAATATACTACTTCTATAGCAACATACAAGACTTACTAGAAACTCTGTAAACTGGAGCACAACCCAGAGATTCTAGAGTGCTGAGATGAGAGACAGCTCACCCAGAAAAGGGGTGACATCAGTCACAAGTGTCAAACTACCCAAGAACAAAAGAGGAAAGAGAGGAAAAAATAAATAAATAAAAATAAAACAAAATTCAAACTCTTGTTCAAATGTCACGATTAAAGCAAAATACTAATAATATATAGTGTAGTTATAGTATATAAAGTTACATGTCAACTCTATGATAGTGCAAAGATGGGGAAGGAGAAATTAAAAATATATTGTGAGATAAACTGTAGGCAAAATATGAAGATTCAGATGTGTGTAAAACAACTACTATAAATGGTAACAAAACTATTAAAGTTTAAAAAATCAAGTCATAGTGAAGATTAAACTGATTCATAAAAATTGCCCAGTTAAGACTACAACAGACAGAATAAGAGGAAAGAAGCAAAAAGGCTGAACAAACATAAAACAGAGAAGATAATAACTTATAGTCCAACATTATCAAAAACAATTTTAAATTTAAATGGTTTATAATGCAGTGTGTGCATAATTGCATTAAAAATACATTATATGTGATTTATAGTAAATTTGCTTTAAATATAAAATGTATATCAGTTACAGTGTGAGCGTAGATAAAGTTATGCCACACATATACTAACCAAGAGAATGCTAGATTAAGCAAATCAATTTCAGACAAAGTAGACTTTAGAACAGGAAACATCATCACAGATTCAGAGAAACATTCAATAATGTCAGATATATCAATTATTCCAGAGCACATAAAAACTAATGTGCATGCTTCTACTCCTAGAGCTTCAAAACATATCAGTCTAATAGACATAAAAGAAAAAAATCTCGTACTTCACAACTATAGTTGGAGACCTTAACATGTGTGTCTAAGTAATAGATATAATATGCAGACAGAAAATGTAAAACCATACAGATCATCAATGAACTTGACTGATTTTGCATTTATGGACACTCTACTCAACTAAAGAAGAATACAAATTCTCCTAAAATGTACACGGAACCAACATTGGCCATGCTCTAGGCCATAATGCAAAACTTCATGTATCTAACATGACATAAATAACACATGTTTAAGTCCTATGACCATAAAAGAGCTGAAGTAGAAATCAAAAATGAACATATAACTGAAAAATCTCCAAATATCTGTAAATTATTAATCTCTCCAGATAACACATATTTCAAAAATAATTTTTCAACGTAAATAAGGAGATGCCTTGGATTAGAGAAAAAAATAGAATATATCATCATTCATGGGATATAATGAAAAAGGAATATAAATCATCATTTATGGGATGTAATAAAATGATGTATAGTGCTTTGAGAGGTTTGTCCCATGACATTGTTATATTAGAAAAGTAGAAATGTCTCAAACCTATGTAGAACATCTCAAAAATTCTACAGAACACTTCCTAAAAAACCAGAAAATAAGAAGTGCTGGGAATTTATTAGCTCAGTGCAAGGGTCCTGTCATGAAAAGGCAAGGGAAAGAGGGAAAGGATGAATAAAGGAATTAAGATGCATTATGTACAAGTATCAATTCCTTGAAGGGAATGTAAACATTTACTACACACATATTCTAATAAAAAAGTTATACATTCATATTTAGAAATTACAAAACATTCCCATTTATAATGGTACCCAAAAGTTAAACACTTAGGAGTACTTTTAATTAAATATTTTAAAAAACTACAAGCTGCTAAAATATGTATTCTAAAGAAGTGAGATATAGTGTTCATTATATGGAAGACTAAAAAAATGTGAAGATGTCACTTTATTTAAAATTGATAAAAGACACTATTAATATGAAAAATTTTGTTCTTATGAGATCTTACTAAAGGAATTAAGAGACAAGCCACAATTTTGGATACAATGTCTGCACTATCACATATATATTAGAGGATCTTTTTCCATACAGTGTATGAAGAACACTAAAAATTTATAATGAGAAAACAACTGCTAAAAATTTCTCGTGCACAATGTTACAATCAGTTTAGAAATCTATTTGGCAGCAAAATATATTGCTATAATACTGTACATCAATCTCACTTTAGATAGTAAATCAAGTGGACTGATAACTTCACATACTAAAGTCTATATCATAAATCTATACAGTCTCATATTTCCCAGTAATAAAAGACAATACAAAACTTAAAACCACATACAAACACTTGAATGAGTATCAGTGTCTTGTTTAGTGAGGGAAACCATTTGTGCAAGCATCAATACTATAGAATTTTTTAAATAAACAAAATGTAGATCCAGAAAAATAAAACTATCTAATCTAGGGACCACATATTCAGAAATCTGCCAAGGATGCTAATCTGCGTGTATGATGAAGGTTAGGTAAGATGGTAAATGCCAAGCTTATTGCATTATAACACAAATTTTCTAAAGGTGATGACTTTCTAAGATATAATCTAAACATTAACAACCACCAAAAACAACATTTCATAGAATAGCTTTCCATATTAGTCAGTTTTCTGTTCCTGAACACAATACCCAACACCCACTACTTAAAGAAAGAAGGATCGATTTGACTCACAGTTTCAGAATATTCAGTCCATAGTTATCTGACTTCAAGCAGAAATATCAGGGCACAAGGGCATGGTAGTAAAGATTCTTTCTTCGAGATGGCAGAGAAACAGAACAGGGGAATAGCACTCATGAGGAGGGCATTCAGATGTAATACCCAAGGTCATGCTTCCATAACCCAGTCAGAAACACGAAGAAGTGTGTTCTACCAAATATCTGGGAAGCTCACCTTGACACAGTCTAGTTGACAAAATCAAGCTTAACTATTACAGCCTTCATATATAGTTTGCGCTTCAGCTAGAAGCCTAGAGAAAGTTACTCTAACTAATCTAATGGAAGGGATAATAATTTCAGAACACAGTTTTTAATTTCCACTCAGGTCAACATAAAAAGAATATCATGGGGAGGTTTGAAGGAAAGCATTTTTATAAAACATTACCACCAATATGAGTTAACAGAGAATATTTATAGAGCATTTCTCCTGAAATTTTTCCATCCATCTTAATATACTGTTCCTAAACAGAATGCTGAGAAATCTCTACATACTCATTCTAGCCTTCAAGTTCTATGAATGTGGCAATTGATTACAATGGTCCACTATGCATATTCAGTTGTTTAACCTAAATCAATTATGATATCGAATTTCTTTAAATATGCAACTTGCAAGTCAGCATCAAAATCAATCGCTCTGGCTCCTCATTGTCATTGGCTGAAAAAAAAAATCTCTGAAATACCGCACATCTCTCATGCTCTCCTTCATTCACAGCCACTAACAATCTGGACATGACATCTACCCTAACACTGGATAGATGTATGGTATTCAAGTGATACTTTTTCAGCTGTGAGATCAGTTTGGATTTGACAATCAAATAAAAATGCAATCTTTCAGAAAATAAAGCAATAAAACCAAACTTTCTGTTTTCTATTTTTTTAATAAAATGATCATGTACTTGAGATGAAAGAGCATCACTCATAAAAATTAGATTTGATCCAAAGCATAAAACATTTTAATTCATTGCATCAACATATCAAAGAGGCTAGCTTCCTGAGAATATTTGGTTTTCAGGGAGAAAGCCAGGGTACCTAGAATAATGAATGCTATGGTAATACATTATTAATTCTACACTTGTCCTCTCTTCTTTAAGGCTGGTGAGGCAAATGGTGAATGTATTTACCACTCAGTGATTGGATTCATTCTACATGACTGAAATAACTAAGTCAATGATACATAGTTCTTTCAATTAAATTCTAGGACTGTTGATTCATTAAATAACAACTATTGAAATAAGAAATAGACGTTACATACCAATGCAGTTAATTTAAAAAGAAGAAATAGATGTTATTTTTAAACATAGATAAAACAGCATTTGTTTTAAATGACATTTTTTTCATTTAAAATATTATATTATATTCATTTTTACTCTTGACTTTCAAAATAAACAATAAACCTGAAACTTGACAATAATTATACTTGGCGACAATGGAGTAAATTTGTATTATCCAAGAATAAGTTCTTTCACAGAGAAAATTCAATGAAATTCAATAAAATCCAGCACAATTCCTATATTAACTTTAATGAAGGTGTCTTAGAGCTCAGATGCTTAGAGAGGTTATAAAGCAGGTAGACTGGATGCCAGTGGGGGCTTTCTCAGCTCAGTCAGATTAAACAAAGAATACTTGTGTGGCTTTACTAACACACACACAATTTAGCAGAGTAACAGTCAGGCTGCTGTATTTCATAGGTTAGGCGCTTGCTGGTAATATCATTCCTAAGAGATTTCAGGACTATTAATTATGCTGTGAATAGTTTACAGTATTGAACTGCAGAATGAAAATTAAACTGAGGACATTTTATTTGTGCACTGTTTAATTAAATATCAGACAACAGCAAGCCAGACTTATAGAAAACCTCAGCAAATTTGGTTTACCAACCATGTGCAAAAATACCTTTTCTTTTGATTTCAATTAGTAACCCACTGTGATGAAATGAAACTGAGTCAAGAAGAGTTTTGAAGTTTTACTTGAGTATATTACATGAACTGAGGACTTTCAAATATTCAGTAGATATTCACAGTCCCTTGTAAATCCACCCTATCTTTTTAATTTATATTAAATGAATAAATGATGATTCCTGAAAAGTAAAGCAATTGAAAGCTTACAATGTATCTAAAATAGTATAAAAACAATGGGATGTTTCTATAAATCAGTACAGTTTTATGTTTTTAATGAAAATGCTACATTTCAGTATAAGAAAATAGTAAGATTATAAACAGGTTAATTAGTAACAGCTTATGTAGCTATGAAGAATTTCTCACACAGTTACAGGAAACTGTTGAACCAGTGCAATACACTGTGTGTCATACTTGATGCTGTAAATTAGTAAAGATTCATTTTACTTTGAGAACATTTTCCAAATGAAAATTCAATCAATTATGGCCTTGCTTAACGTCTTCTAAAGACTTCTCATACTAAAGATGATAAAGATCAAGCTTTTTAACAAAGCTCCAGAGGATCCTCCCTCTCCTCATCCATAGGACTCTCTTGTAGTCTTTGCCTGGGTGTTCTCAGGTATGGCCACGAAGGTCTTTTTTGTCCTCAAGTGTCCTAGACTCTTTTCTGTCTCAAAGCCTTTGCTGTGACTCAGTCTTTTCCTTGGAAGCGCCCTGCTACCAGCCTTACTTTACTTTTTCATCTGTCTTTATTCTCCACAGTTCACTACAAATGCCACTACCTTACAGAAAGTTTCACTTGCCATTCTAAGATTAAAATTCCATGAATGCTTTCTCATTATAATAATAATATAATTCGGTATCATGTTAGTGAGCAGGGAATTCTGTAGATAAATCTAGAACTCTGGAAGGAAGCTCTAGATCAGAAAGACAAATCTGGACATCATCATTATTTAAATGGTATTTCAAACCATGTGTCAAATGACATCGTAACACAAGAGTGAGTATAGACAGAAAGAAAGAGCTCTGGAATATTCAAACCATTATCACTCCATTTGTCAATTTTTGTCTTTTAGCTTGACATTTTAGTCCACTTTTATTGATTATTTAGATGTGTTTCAGGAGCACAATTATTGCATTGATTCTCATAGCTCTTGTGTTGCTTTTAATTCTTTTATTTACAAAAAAACTTGTATCTTTATTTTTAGCCTATGAATAATACATCTATTTTCAGCCTAAAAATGAAGAAAACTTTAACATATTTTTAAAGATAGAAAAATAGAAAGTAGAAAGAAGTTCTAATAAATCCCAAAAATATATATTTTGTGATTTCAAAAATATTTACATATATGTATATATATATTTACATATATTTACATATATATATGTGTGTGTGTATATGTATATGTATATATATACTAATTTGTTTCATTTATACTGCTAGGTTCTCAGTTCACTATAAAGAAAGTTTCTCTCTATTATCTGTTTGTTTTTTTTGTTTGATTTTGGGTTTTTTTTGTTTGTTTGTTTTTGAGACAGGGTCTCACTATGTAGTTGAGACTGACCTGGAACTCACTATGTAGCCCAGGCTGGTCTTGAACTCACAGTAATTCTCCTGACTCAAAGTTGTTGGGACTACAGTGCTCCACCATGCCCGGCTGTTTCTTTTTTTTTGTAAGAGTCTTTTTTGTCTATGACCTCTGCTCTAACATTTTGGCCATTCTTTTAAGATTATGGTACACAATGTATTAACTAATGTTATTCTTTAATTTTTTATGAAATTTTTCTTTATCATTTCATATAAACAAGACTTTTTTAAAAATTTTTTATTAATATCTGCTTTTATTACATTGAAATACAAATTTTAAAAACTTTAACACATTTTTAAAACTCCCGATTCTCTCAATTTCATTATACTGCATTATAGATTTCTGAGACTGGGTTATAATAGATGAGAAGATGATGGGCCGGGGATTTAGCTCGGTGGTTGAGTGGCCTGCCTTTCAAGGACCTGAGTTCAATCCCCAGTACCAAAAAAAAAAAAAACAAAAAAAAAGATGATAGGATGACAGGCAGCTTAGGTGAAAAGATGATAGATAAGTATATAGATGCATAAATTTAAATCAATATATTCATCTATGTATATTTCAAAACAGCAATATGAAATTGGAACAAAGGGGCCAAAGGTGTAGGGGAGGTGGGAAGGGTAGGGGAAAGGAAAGAAGGGATAAGAAAAAATATGAGAAAATGAAAAAATGGAAACAAAGTCTTTGTAAATAGGGAAAGGGGAGGGGGTGAACAGAGGGCAGGGGTATGGGGAAAAATGAGAACCAGGATCTATTCGTGTAAAGGAACAAGATCTGAATGATAGATGTAACTGTATGTATACTTAAAATGTACCAGTAAACTCAATGAGGAAAAAAAATGACTAAGATGTCTGTCCATTTTTTTCTTTAGGTATCTACTGAATGTCTACCATTATGTATATATTTCCTTCCACAACTGTGCTCAAAGTAGTTTTATGAGCAAAGGATCTGAAGATTTGCATAACAAATAAAACATTCCATCCCCTCCATCTAAATAAAAATGTATTAACTACCCCATATTTTCTAAATTAATATTTATTAACTATCCACGTATTTCCTAAGTTAGTATTTGAAATCCATATTGTAGTTCTATGCTTGACTGTCACAGTTAACATGCTGAGTAATTGGATAGCAAATCAAAAAATGCGTCAGGGCTCATTAAATTGCCATTCAAGTATAGTACATGCTAACATATGCCTGTTTTGATTGTAGTTTAGCATGATATTAGGAAGTAATGTGTTTTTATGTATTCAGTGTTACATCTGCCCTGGTACAATAACTAGCTAACAGTAAAGCTAAAAATAAAAATTCATTACAAAAGATTATATTAGTAGGAATCTTATTATGTGACCCCATAATCACTCAATTTGACATGTCTGCTACAAATATTAAATAATTTTTCTCTGCACTACTTATTTATTTATAAATAGTGACTGTGAATAATCTTTCACTCTCTGCTCTCACATCAAAATTCATTGCTTATATTCTAAATTCTTGGGTAAAAAGGCACAGCCTATTGGTAAGTGGTAGGTTTGCCTATCTTCACAATGGCTCTAAATGCATGTACTGAAAGAAGCACTAATTAATGAAGCGTATTTAAAGCTTAATAATTTTGTAAAGAGAACAGATAAAATGTATTTCTTTCTTCTCTCCATTTTACAGAGATATGCGAAAATTTTATCTACAAAATTATTTTATTTTCCATTTTCTAGTACAGTCTCAAAAATGTAATGTCTTTAAATTTAAAAACAAATCATCGTTACTGATCATAATTTCATTTTTTCTGTGGAGGCTTTTTGAGCTGAGGTGATCCTTGTTTGCTGTGACTTCTCAATGGCTCTCAGTCACAACACTAACTGCAGGAAATTTGAAGGCAACCTGGACTGTGTATCTAAACTGGCTCACTCATTTTCTGATATTCATAGAAAATTTGCCAAAAATGTGAAACCAATCTGAAAAGCACAATTGAATGCAATATACAAGGGTAAAAAGCCATCAACAAGTATTACCAAGGTCTCCTATTCCACTGTGGCTAATTCAAAACAAACAAGCCCAAAAAATGCCTCATGTTTGAAATAATTTTAGAGCCCTGAGTTTTTGTGACCTTGCACTGTTCTCCTCACCAGCCTCCTCTCTCAGTGAACAGACTAGGTTCTCTGTTCAGAACACGTTCTATTAGGTAAGTGTATGTATATATATGTACACATATACACGTCTAGTTAGAAGAAAACAGGTAGGAAAGGGAGTTATGAGTATAAAATGTTATACAGAAATAAAAGAAATAAGGCACACTTCATTCATATCAGTATTTCTCTGTGTTCAACAATAGAGTCACATACCAAAGTATGACTATCAAAGCATCGACTAAGGTTCCAATGAGAGCATATATATCCTAAAATATACTTGTAAACTTTTTATCTAAGTATCTCTAAGTTTCATAAAGGAATTTCTAAATGTTGGTAAGAGATCTAAAACTTCATTAGTGAAAATAAATATTATAAAATATAACATTAATTATAGCAACTAAATGAATCTAGCTGAACTTCTAAAAAGTAAATTATATTCTAAATATTCTTTTATATTCATTCATGAGAATATTTGCTCATGAGAATTATGTCCCAAGTATGTTTTGTTTTCTCTCATTCTCTTCTCAGTACTTCTCTCAATATAAGCATGAAATATAGTTAGTAAACATTCACAGTATGAACCAATATCACTGTATTAACTTTCCATCACTATAATAAAATACTTGATAAAATTAACATACAGAAAAATATTTACTATGGTTCGCAATTTTGGATGTTTTGGCTTACGATCAATTGGCCCCATGCTTTGAGACTGTATGAGACTGCACATCAGGATAAGAGTGGATGATGAAGGAAAACTGCTCATTCATTTCCAGGAGACACAAAAGACAGAGTAAGGAGTGATGGTACCCACAGTTTTCTTTTCAGCATGCCTCAGGTGACCACAGGAACACTCAGGAGGCTGCATCTTTCAAAGGTTCTACCATCTTGCAATATTGCAAACCTGGGGAACGAACCTCTAACACATGTTCCTTTTGGGACATTCAAAAACCAAACTACAACAGCCACTAAGGAGTTCTATTTAAAAATGGATAAAGAAGGCAAGGGTGTCTTATCAAGTAACTGGCGGGGTATAAAGAATTCAAGACTTTCACATCAATTATCTTTAAAAAATTAGTTATATTCATATAAAATATTTATTTTAAATAATTTAATTACTATTATATAGAAATATTTTAAGTTACCTGGCTAACATAAATCATCAAAACAACTTCACAATAATCTATTATATATTCTCTGAATACTAGAAGAAAGGAATTTGAAGGTATCAAATATTGAAAAAATAATAAATGTTTATAACCCTGATTTGATCAATACCCATTACACACATGGATAATAATATCACACTGGTTGGGTGTGGTAGCACATAATGCTAATCCCAACACTTGGAAGGGTGAGGCAGGTGGAAAGTCTCAAGTTTGACACCAGCCTGAGCTACATAATGAGCTCAAGATCCAAGATCAGCCTGAATGACAGAGCGAGTCTCTGTCTCACAAAATAACAAATATAAAAAATTTTTAAATGACACTGTATCCCATAAGTATACAATTTTTATACGTTAATTAGAGCAAGTTGCAAAACTACTGATATTGACATTGCTGGTTATAACTGATATGTACTGACTTATTATTGACATGTTATTGGCCTTTTGTTGACTCTTTTTACTTTTTCACCTTCTCCTTTTAATTTTATGCCTTGCCTGTTTGATTTTCTCTGTTGGGCCTCATGGTGTTGTTGCCTTCATTGTCTTTTTCTAGGAACTTGTTTAGAATTCCTTGTAGTGCTGATTTGATTTTCATGTAGTTTCTCAGGTGTCAATGGCCTCAACTCACCAATCAAGAGAAATAGACTAGCAAAATGGAATAAGAAGCAAAATCCAACAATATGTTGTATACAAGAAACACACCTAGTGCAAAAAGAAAAGTATAGACTGAAAGTGAAAGGATGGAGAACAATTCTGCATGTGACAGGAGCCCAGAAAAAAGCAGGGG